>NC_041382.1:250601728-250646841 GCF_002162155.2 Triticum dicoccoides
CCGGGCCCCCACAAGTTAGGGGCCCCACCTAGGTAATGTAGGTATTAGGTATAGCAGGCTAGGTAGGCCCCTGTTAGAAAAAAATAGTCAAAGGCGAGGCCTTTCAGGCTTCACGCACACTCACAGGATCGCAAGCCAAACGAGTAGCAGCGGCCGGATTAGCGACAGGCGCGCCTTGATTAGCGATCACTTCCTTCATCATTCAGGTAAAAAAACAACGATCTGCTATCCTTCACGGCTTGACCTAAAAAGAGGGCGATCGTGATTTCCCAAGCCCCCAGCCTAGGCCGCCGACGCCGCACGCCGACACGCCGTACTGCAAGTCTGCCGCCGGGCTGTTGCTATTTCCTAATTCCCTTCTCATCTTCTTCCTAAGCTAGTCCACCGATGATTTCAGTTCAGGGGGCCTCATCATCACTCTTGGTCAATTGCTCCCCAACTTCAGGCACTACAAGCCTGCAAACAGCACACCGACATACGCTCTCACGAATTCAACCATCAGATCAGAATTAGGTATATTATATTTGTGATTTTCTGTTCCTCGATGTGTATGTGGCACCGTTTAATAATTGATGCAAACGTAGATTTTCAGGATTGTGGGTTAGGATGCCGCCAAGAAACAAGACGTATGCATCAGATAGCAATGAAAGGAAAAGGAAACATTCTCTCTTGATGGTTCATTTGATGTCGAGGTATATGATTTTATTTCTGAATTGAAGATTATGAGATTCACTCTGCGAGATGGCAGAATGTCTGCTATGGAGATTTTTGGGCATGTCAGAGAAGTTGATTCTAATCCAAATATCTTCATTGTTTATCGCATCTTGTTTACTATCCTTGTGGTGGTTGTATCGGCTGAAAGAAGTATTAGAAAGGTGAAACTGTTGAAGAATTATTTGAGGTCAACAATGACTCAAAAGAGGTTAAATGATTTGGCTACATTGTGCATTGAGAAGAAATTATTGGATGAGATTGACATTGACTCCATCAAAAGTGACTTTGCATCGAGGAATGTTAAAAGAAAATTTTAAGGTAATATGCATAAATTAATTGATACACATACTTATTTTCAATGCATTGTAGTGTTATTAATATTTTTTATATATATACATATAATATTTCTTTTACTATGATGTGTTTATTAAGGGCCCCAAATTGTAATTTCGCCCCGGGCCCCCAAAATCTCAGGACCGGCCCTGCGAACACACTTTTTGGCGACTCCGCTGGGGACGAAGCTTTGAACGGTCTCCAACCCGTTCTTACTACAAAGGTAATATGAATACCCAATTCCCCTTTGTAGATGCAAATAATCCATATGTTGTTGCTGGATCACCTAATGAGCATAATGTATCGGCTAGCCCTAGTTTTATCAATCATGCATCTAATTATGCGCAAGGGCCGATGCAAACCAATCTTCATGCTTCAAATTCTTATGATTTTAGCAACGTACAAAATATGTATCCAAACTCACATGCATCGGCAACCCCACAAATCCATATGCCGATGAACAACATGATGGGTTTGGTTAATCAATTTGAAACACCTCATGTTAAAATTTCCAACAGCATACAAGAAAGTGTTTCACCTTTTAATTCATCGGCAACTAATTTGCAATATGTGAATCCAACCTTGCCGATGGATGGGAGAATTGGCCATGCTACTGCTAGCTATTCGGCCAGTTACTCTCAACCGTCATATGCTGCACCTCATGTTAGTAATTTTTCGGCACCATACACAACTGTAGATGCTCAAAATTCGGCTTCACACCTTTCAGGTCATAGCCGAATAAATGTAAATTTTACAGGAGTGGTTGTGCCAAATATTGTATAAGATGAGGTAGTGGTGGCTGCCTTGAAGAGTTTAGCCCAGAATAAGAGGATGAGTGCTATTTTCCTTGAACAACATGAAAAAGGGCTATTTCCTGATTGTGCCGCAATAAAAGCTAGAGTTTTGCAAGAAGATGAATCTTTGTCAACTGATAAAATTGGCGAGCAAAAATATGGTTTTACAACAATGCATATGCCTTCACCTAGTACTACATCATATTATACATGCCCTACATGCAAAATTTCGGCAACACCCGTGTGTCATTGCCGAAAGAATCTAAAAACATCGGGGGGCAATCGTATCCTGAGTGGGCTGAAATTGAGAAAAAGCTTAAAGCCAACTTTGCCGCTCGCCGCTAGAGACAAATAGAAAAAGAATTGGCTCAGATAAAAGAAGCATTGCCAATGGGTAGTATCAATGAAAAGAAGGATGATTCGGAACTTGAAAGTGCTTCGGTTGAAAAAGTCGAATCAAGTAGTATATATTCTGAATCCATCAAATCCAAAGAGGCAAGTATTATTGAGAAAGGGCATGGCAAGCATAGAAAAACAACCATGCTTGATTTTTCTGAAGTTAATGGAACCTACTTCCTGCCCTATGAGTTTCGTGCCATATAAATTGACAAGCTTCAAGGACAAGAACAAGTAGCCGAACAAAGTTCGATTGACAATGATCTTCAAATTTATGATGCACGAAATCAAGAAGAAAATTGTGACATGGTGTTGGGAAGTCATCTAGAAGCAAAGCACAATATTAGTCATCATATGCAATCATCATGCTCTCCCAACATATTTGAAGAAGTATGTCTAGCAAGTAATTTACCTATTTTTAGATTTGGTCACAACTTTATTGTTGATGCATCTATTAGAAAAATTCTAGTAAGTAATTTTCAAAGACCAATGAAGAAGGGAAATTTACTTGTTAGCAATAAAATTGTTACTAAGCATATCGGCCAATATCTTGTACCATTCAAAGAGACCGATAGTGACTTATTACTGCAGCCAAAGTTTTTCCCATTGCTTTATTTAAAGTTCATATCTAATTGGGTAGCTTTTCTTGCTTCATGCTTGGCTTATGCATGGTCTCAATTGAGACGTGTATGTTCTAACTACTTTGATTTCAGAAATTTAAAGCCAAGGTTAAAATCTTTTGGCAAAACCGATGCTAGTATAGTTTCTTATTTAATGACATCGGAAAAAGTATGAGAAAGAGAATTCATAGCCGAATGGGAAGATGCCAAATCTGAAGCATTCGTTTGCTTAACTCCAAAGCCGTTCTCACAACAAGATCAGCTAGAAAACAAAAAGTATACCTTCAATTCAAACATGTGTGATCAAATCTTTGCTTTGTTGTTGAAAAATAATTACATTAGAATTCTTGATCACCATGTCAAGCCATCTATCCAAGGACGAATGTATTGTAAGTTGCATGATTCGTCCAAGCATAATTTTGAGGACTGCCACATGTTTCGTCAAATAGTTATATTGGCCATTGAGAAAGGACGATTGAAATTTGTTGAAACACCAAAGGATCACCAGTCTATTCCGATTGGTCTTCATGGCAAAAAGTTTTTGCATCGGCTACTTCAAGCCGATCCATCTAAAGAGAAGGTAAAAACTGCAGGTGATGGGATCAAGCTTTCAAGTAAAGAAGTAGTTGAAGATCACAATGAACATGAACTTGAGGGTGAGAATTCCATCGAAGCTACAATGAAGACACTAAGGACTGGGGGGCAACAAGGAAATCCAATGATCGATGAAAGCAAACCAAAAGAAAACAAAGGCCGAAATAAGCGCAAGTGTAAGAGATCAAAAATGACCTTCGCTGAACTATTGGATAAATATCAAAAGAAGAGTGGAGAAAAGAATGCTTATCGGCCAAATCATGCCAAGAAACCAAGATCACCCCCATGGCGCAAATATGATGATCGGTATTGGCAAAGTGAGCATTTTAATGCAACATATTCTTATCCTTATTTTGGGCCGCCAGTGCCAATGTCGTGGATGCATCCCTATGCTCATGTAGATCCATATCCATCATGGGACAAGTATGATACAAGGGCACACTCTCCTTCTTATTTTAGACCATGTAACCAATATTATGCATCTCCGAGAAGATCAACATTTGAATAGTCATATGTTAAAGGTTGTTTCAATCATAAGGAATCGGTCCGGAGCTCAAAGAAGAAGAAAGAGGTGGTCAAACAAGTGTACCGTGTTAAAAGAGATGGTCGTAAGAGTGCAACTTCAGATTTGATCTCAAATGAAAAAGATCCAATTAATGTGTTGACATTGGATACTAAAGGCAATGAGACGAAGCAACCAATTATCAAGAGTCAAAGTGCCAAATCTGAAGAAAAGAAGTTGACCGTGCACAAGGTAAAACAAGAATTGCCATTGCTTCAAACAAAATCACAGCTGGGGTGCCCACTCGGCTTATCGTATTGGCGAAAGAAGGAATTACAAAAACTTAGTGCACAAGAGCTGAAAAAGAAGAACATGGCATGGGTTCCCAAGAGGAGCAGTCAAAATAAAAATGATGTGCAACCTTCTATTCCAACAAGTGTTATAAAAGTGAAGAAAGAGAAGGATGGAAACCAGAAACAATTAAGCTGAAGGTTTGCATCACCCCATCAAAATCTTTGGTTAGCACATCATCCATGTTTTTCAACCATACCATTGATGCCGTTGCCATGGAATTCATCATCAAGTATGATAAATTACCCTCCCTGGATTTATTTTGATCCATGGAAGCGACAAAACTTTCTGCATCATGAGAGGGTATTACCAAATCTCTATACAATTTATTAGCTACATTTTTTCTTGCTAATCCAAAGGGCTGAAATATTTGATTGCTATTTCATTTGTTTATTTCGGCTATACATGATTTGGTGAAAGAATTCTACATGGACCTCATGGTAATGGCCGATACTTATCTATCGCCCTAAGAATATATGTAAGAACGGCCAGTGTGGTACTCTAACACCGTCCTTAGTTTGAGTAGAGATTGAGATAAGTGCTTGCAAAGGAATTTGTCAAATTGATGCCATTGAGGATATTATGCATAGACCAATTCACCAAAATTGCAAAATGAACTTATGTTTTGATTGGGCGTGCTTTGGCTTGTTAGTTTTCAGAACTTACGTAAGGCCAAATCGTGGTTGATTTTATTATTGAGCATCATATTGACATCATGCATAAATTTTTTTTGCTTGATCTCTCTAGTATCATGGAGATTATATATTGATGGTTAAATTTCTAACAATGGCCAAGGTGTTGGTGTTGTTTATTTATCTCCATATGAAGCTATTTTGTGAAGCCTCATGCCGCTTAAAATATTTTTGCACAATGATCAAAGCTGAATATGCATTGTTATTCGGATTGGAGCTTTGCCTTGCTATAGGTGCTATACATATTGAGGCTTCCGGTGATTCGTTATTAGTAGTGCAACAAATATCCAAGGGTTATCAATGTTTTGATGAATCACTTATAGTTTATCTTTTGGTATGTCTAGATGCAAGATTTACCTTGGGTTGCTTTAAATTTGTTCATATATCTAGACATGACAATTCGAAAGAGTTGGCACAGCAAGCATCTGGCTACTATGTTAACCATGGTGTATTACATTTCTATCAATAGCTGATGCAAGGTCTTGTTAATATAGGTAAGGCCGAACCGAAGCCCACCTCTTCGGCCACTAATGATGAAACTTTTATGCAGGCGAAGATTGGAGGAAGTACATTCTTGATTATCTCCAAAATCCTAGCTAAACGGAGAACAATATGGTTTGGAGGATGGTTTTGGTCTATGAAACCTTATCACCGGATTGTTATAGAAGCTGAGAAGTTTTCACCCAAGTTTGCCTCAAGAGGTTCAAACAAGCAATGGCCGATATATACTTATCGTCCTAAGAACATGCAAAATGGCCGATGGAATGTTGACACCGTCCTTAGAAAAATCATCGTGCAAGTTATTATTCGGCACACAAGTTTGCCGAAAAACAGGGGGGCATGTGTTGACACCAGATTTTGACACGGCCAAGAACTTAATTAAGATGGCCTCAAATGGAGAAGGGCTCAAAGTGAGAAAGTTCCATATCGTCAAAAGGAGAAACTTTCATATTTGGGCCATAGCCATCCGGTCTCATCTCTACGGCCGACGTTGTGTTTGAAGTACTCAGATTTTATATTCAGAACACTATTCATATGATTACACCCCCAAGATGGACTCATATGAGAAATGTTTATACACGGATTGTCTTCGTCTCGTCGAGATGATCGATTTCGATATAAAAAACGTCTAAATCGGAGTTCGTATGCAAAAGTTAAAGCCAAAACGGTGTGCTGCATAAGTTTGCCCCGGAAGTTCCGGTCAAAACTTCCGGGGAGGTTCCGGACTAAACCGAAAGTTTGCACGCGGTGCGCCCCGAAGACTGGAATTTTAACATTGTTTGCAGATTTGCGGGCCGATTTCGACATCAAGATGACCTCGGATGAAAAAGTGATCAATTGAAGAGTTTTTCTCCATTACAGGATCTACAACTTTCCTTTTGGGAACATCATCATCCGAAGTAGTATGCGGCCTTCAGATTCAGTGAAAGAGGGCTACTTGATATAATTTCAGCCCGGAAGTTCCACGCCAGACCGGAAGTTCCGGCCCTCGTAGTCCGAGTTAGGGTAACTTTTGATGATTTGGACGTGATTTGAGTCCTTTTCTTGTACGGGAAGTCCAGCCGCCTCATATATATGTAAGGGGTGACGGCCGATTGAACAACACACAATCGATCAAATCATATACCACTTTTTACCTTTACCTTTATCTCTCTCCTTTGTTAATCTTCTTCTTCCTCATTCTTCGTTTGTAGGGTAGCGAACCTCGAGGACCTAGGGGTGGTCAGGCCGACCTAGGGCAGCCCATAGCTGCTGCGCGCCCTGACGCGGTCCCTCCCGGGCGTGTGGGGTTTCGGGTCCTCAAAAGCACCCGCCGGATTGTCTTGCGTACCGCGCTTCCGGCGGGTCTCCTTCGACGTGAGCTGCGGTGCATCCCCCCCCCAGCGTCGAGGGTACACGGTGACGTGTTCATGTGCAAACATCTGGGAAAACATCCGGGTAATCCTTTACTACACGCACTTCCTCCTAAACAACTCTCGTGAGGATATTTACTTGGCCACTTCTTGGTGCATGCCTAGATATATACTTGATCCTTTTTCCCTCCGGGGTGGTGAGACAAATTGACTTGCTAACACAGTTAATGTTTCCTCCATACTTTGACATCCAGTCCATTCCTAATATCACATCCAATCATTGTGACTCCAAGATAATTAGGTCAGACGGAAAAACATGTTACCAATGGTTAAGGGTATCTGGTCGCACCATCGACTAGCCATATACTCTGCTCCAAGTGAACTTACTAACAGAGGGGTCCTAAGGGTTTGGGTCGGTAATTTAAACTTATCCACGAATTCCCTTGATATGTATGAATGCGATGCACCAGTATCAAAAAGAATAAGAGCGGTAAATGACTTAACCAAAAACTTACCTATAACCGCGTCTGGCTGCTCTTCAACCTCCTCCATGTTAACGTGGTTCACTTGTCCTTTGTTGAATGGATTGGGCTTCTTACCAGCGCTCCCATTTCCGTTTCCATTCTTCCCTTCAGGGCACTCCATGGCATAGTATCCAGTCTTCCCGCACTTGAAACAAGTAATGTGGCTTAGGTCTCTCTTGGTGGGTGTGGGTGGATTGGGGCGGTTCTGATTGTTGCTTGCTCCATTCCCATTCCCATTCCTAGGGCCAGTATGATTATGGTTACTTCCTCCATTATGGGTGTGGCCTCCATGGTTATGAGCAAGTCCTCCTGAGTTCGGGTTTAGGAGAGGCTTCTGCTGAGCTCCTGAGTTATACCTCCCTTGTCCATACTTCCTCTTAGGGCTCACAATCTGATGTTGCTTCCCTTCAATCATAAGAGCCTTATCTACGAACTCCTGGTAGCTGGTGAATGTTGCCACCATCAACTTCATACTCATCTCATCATTCGGCCCTTCCATAAACTTCTCCTGCTTTGCGGCATCTGTGGCCACATCATCAGGGGCATAGCAAGATAACTTTCTAAACTCATCCGCGTACTGAGCCATAGTACGGTTCCCCTGGCGTAAGTTACGAAACTCATGCTTCTTCAAATTCATGGCTCCAATTGAGACATGGGTTGTACGGAAGCCTTGCTGAAATTGGTCCCATGTCACCGTGGCTATAGGGTAGGTGACGATGCAATTATCCCACCATGATGTTGCTGGTCCATCCAACTGATGTGCGGCAAAACGCACCTTCTCAGCATCAGTACATCCTGCAGTGGTTAACTCCCTCCCAATCCTGCGGAGCCAATCATCTTCTACTATTAGCTCGGTGCTACTAGAAAACACCGGCGGTTGCAAACTCAGAAAACGGGCTAAGTTTTCCACTAGTGGTGGTGGTGGATTGTTGTTGTTGTTGTTGTTGTTGTTGTTGTTGTTGTTGTTGTTGTTGTTGTTGTTGTTGTTGTTGTTGTTGTTGTTGTTGTTGTTGTTGTTGTGTTGGTTCTGAACTAACAACTCCATCAGGGTATTCTATTGCTGGATCAACTGAGTGAGCTCCGGTGGGAATGCAAATCCGGGGTCACGTCTAGGAGGCATCCGATGGGTTTAGGGGGAAGAGATTAGAATAGAATGAGGTCTAATGAGAAAGCACTACCCATATGCACATGAGGCGAACAAAACATTTCACTCAATCAATCAATCAGTCATACAATCGGTCTAACTATCGCAAAAGTGCTCGGGCTACTCTATTTACATGGTGGAATACTACTACTGATGTGGTGGTCTACTGGAAATATTCCTCGGTTGCAGACTCCATGATATCTCCTCCAGCTTCGTCTTCAAAGTCATCATCGCTTAGGTCAGAGTCGGTGTCGTCGATGATGATGTAGTCTTCCGGGTGAATCTCCTTGGGTTCTTCGTCTTCTTCTACTGGTGTGTGGTCTCCCATGAATATTCCGATCTTCTTAATCAAGTTGTCATTCTTCTCCACTAGTACGACGATTTCCTCCTCATAATCTTTATGTCTAGCCTTGGGTTCTTCCTCCAGTTCTGCAATCCTAGTCATTGCCTTCTTCAGATCTATCATGCCTGCACACATCTGATTCTCCTGGTGTCGAATGTGCTAGTTTAGTTCCTGGATGAAAGCTGCAATTGATCTATCCTTCCTGGTGCTGATCATCTCCCATTGCTCGTCTCGGCGCCCACAGATCTGGTAAATAGTATCCTTAAGCTCCTTTTGATAAACTTCTCCAATGCGTCCCATGGCGATGTGAGCTGCCATACTCTTTCCTAAACTCCATGTTGGTGCATCGAAGGAGAACTCTATGGGTTTAGTGACTGGCGTGAAGGTCCTTCCTGGAACTTGTACTTGAATCATCCATCGCTCCTCTTCTGGTGAAGTGGCGTTGTAGGTCCCGGTGAAGCTTGGTATTCCTATGTTCAGGTACCTAGTGACTTCCTTCAAATGCCTTCCAAAAGGTGATTATTCATCCGGTTGTGCATACTTGTTCCTTGCGTCCGCCATCCTAAAGAGTAGAAAACAGAGAGGAGTCAGAAATGAGAAGAGACTAGTGATCTATGGTCTTAGCTTAGTGGACGTGTCCTACACTCAGCGTGTGCTCTGATACCATCTTGCAGCGACCCGACCTCAAACGGTCAAGTCTCTGTGCTTCAATGTCATCCCTGGATCGGTAATGCTGACACACACAGTACTCGAGGATTTATAACAGAGTAGCAATCACACACTTATTACATCGAATATCTCCAAAGAGAACTTATTTCAATAAATATGGCTTAAGGCCATCTAATACGGTAACAGCGGAAGGCTTGGAAGATAAAGTGAGTCCATCAACTCCAACGGCATAGCTGAGCTGCACGGCAACGACCTAACAAACCTTACTCCTCATCTGAAAAGTCTGCAACATAATATGTTGCAGCCCGAAAACGGGTCAGCACATGGAATATGCTGGCAAAATAACACAGTAGAGCAAGAATAGAACAATATTATCACTATATGCATATTTGGCTGGTGGAAAGCTCTATGGTTATAGTTTTGCGAGAAGCCAATTTTTCCCTACAACAAAGGAATAGATTTTATTTTAACTATCATGGTAGTTGAAACATCATTGAGAAGGTTCCTCTAACTCAATCCCAGTTAAAGTAATTAACAACCCAACAATATTAAGTTAAAAGTGATGAGATACTTAAGATACTCCAAGTACTAGATACTCAAGATTTGTCCATAACCGGGGACATGGCTAACCATGATTAGTTTATACACTCTGCAGAGGTTTGCACACTTTTCCCACAAGACTCGATCTCCTCCGTTGGATTTCTCGCACTACAGGGTATTTGAGAAATGGATGGCCGAGACACAGTCTTTCAGAAATATTAACTCTCTACTCCGGGCAGACCATACCAAACCTACAATCCCACTACCTGCTGATCCACCTCTTGAGGAGCTTCACATAACTTACTCAACTATGCTAGATCTCATAATAGCTTGTGGCTGCACACGGAAGTTTCGAGCATGAATCATCTCAGTTCCCTTTGAGCCTGGGTGGCGGTCCATAGGAAGATCGCACGGATACTCCGGGATTTCTAGAAAATATGGGCAACACTGGGTACTCCAGGTGCCTCAATCCACCCAGATGTGTATTTAAGTTGCCACCTTAAGTTGAACCATTACTTATCAATCTCACATCTGTCATGGATTTCACTCACCCAAACCACATCTACAAGCATAGCATAGTAATATAAGCAACACGTAGAAGTAACTCCCAAAGGTTTGAATGTAACAGGGTAATAGGTTCTACCTCATCAACTACTTCCCAATCCAAATGTTAATGACATCCTAACCATGCAATATTTGAGGATCGGAACTAATGCATAAAACTCGGTGATAAAAGGGGTATGATCAAAGTGTTACTTGCCTTGCTGATGATCCGCGCAACCTAGAGACTCCAAATAACACGCTTCGCACTCCGAAAATTCTATCGCAAACAAACAATAGCATACATAAGCAATCAAGCTAATAAACACAGGTAAATCTCAAATAAGAAGATCTAACTAGAAATTTCAACTTAAGAACTCCGGTTTGCAAAAAGAATCAAATTGAACGGAGCAACGAAACTCAAACGGCGAAAGAAACAAGATCCGTTTACTAATCTAGAGTTAGGTCAAATTTTACAGTAGCAAAAACTTGTGCAAGTTGGTTATACGAAAAGAGGGTCTCGAGATGAAGATCTAGGCACTTGAATCGCCTGATTCCGACTAACGAGTGAAAAGATAAACTAGAACGAAAATCAGATCAGAAATCGCGATCAGAAATAATCGTGGATTAATTTGATAAAAGAAAACTGACGAACAAGCTAACGAACGAGTGTTCATTATCTGTAACTAACAAGCGAAAACCGTTCGTTAAAATGAACGTCCGGACGAATGTCCGCTAAATAGAAAAACCAAAAAAACCGGCGAACCGAAAAAAACGACTTAGGTTTTCTAATGAAAACCGAACCGGTTTTCTTAAAAACCGAACGGCGCTATACCTCCGGCGAGGTCCGGCATGGCGGCGGCTCCAACGAGGGCGGCGCAACGCGAGGCGGCGGCGGCGGCGGCTCGCGGCAGCGGGCAAAGGGCGATGGGGCGGCGTGGCGACTCGCGGCAGCGGGGTCGGCGGCTTGCGGCGGCGGGTTGGGCGGCTCCAAGGGCGGCGGGGCACGACTTTTAAGGAGAGGGGCGATGCCTTGGGGGAGGGGGCATGACGCCGCGGAAGGGGAGTCCGAGCCAGACTCCGGTTCGGCGGCATGGTGGTGGCGGTCTCCCGCTAGGAGACGGCGGCGCGGGCAGGTGGGCCTGGCGGCTGGGCTTCGGCCCAGTTAGCCCTTGGCGCGTTTTTTTAATAATTCCGTTGAAACTGGAAAAAATCCTAGAAAATAAACTAAAATTCTAAAAATGCCAATACAAATTTTCTCTGTCTAAATAAAATATTTAGAACGAGATGAACATTTTATTGGCCCTAAAATGCAATTTTGAAAACTTGCAATTTTTTTCTAACGCAAACAAAATTGCAATAAAATCCAAATAAAAGCAAATATTGATTTTAATATTTTTCCTCCAATATTTCATGTATTCTGGAGAATTCATATTATCTCCTCTCATATATTTTAATATGAAATATTTTCAGAGAGAAAAATAATTAAAACCAAAATCCTCGTTTCAAATTTTGATAACATCAAATTTTAAAACCGGGGAAATCCCCAACTCTCTCTGAGGGTCCTTGAGTTGCTTAGGATTTCGAGGATCGCGAGAGGAAATGCAATAAAATATGATAAGCAAGAATGATCTATGTGTAACATTCCAAATTGAAAATTTGGGATGTTACAATAGGATCCCGTTTCGACCATGGCCAGTCGAACACAAGGCCATTTCCTCCGTTCTGCGATACGCTTGGCCTCGTTTCCATAGGCTGTTCTGTCCAAGCCGGTTGGCTCTTGATGAACACCACGTATTCCGTTGCCTCCCAATGAACACGACGCATTATGTTGCCTCCCCATGAACGCGACGATGACGCAGTTTCTCCGTTCCGACCGAGCCATGTACACGAGCCCTGGCCGTACGTATGCGCGAGTAGGCGTTCGAGACCCCGCCCGTATGTACGTGCGTGGCAGTATTTACTTTCTTGCACCCTGGCCGATGTATGTACGTGTACATGCTATGTGTGCGCCTCTACTATGACACGTGCATGCCTCTACATCGACCAGTATGTACGTACACGACTGCAACGAGAATGACAACGCTATGTACGCTTCGACCAGGTGGGCCCGACTGTCAGGCACTTCCTTGCGTGCGAATATGTAGCTGGTGGGTCCCAGCAGTCAGTGGGGAAACTTTTTTTCGCGAAATACGGTGGCCCGTCCAGTGGGTCCCCGCTGTTCGGTGGAGGAATCATTATTTTCCGCGCAATAAGGAGGCATTTCCTTGCTGCGGTCGTGGACCAACTGTCAGCCTCTCCACGTATAGTACTCTTCCTTTGGAAGTCGTTCCTTGACCACATTGACCACGCCGCGCCGAGAGCACCATGGCGGGGCACGACGGCGAGGCCTAGGGAGGGGACGATGCGTAACCGGGGAAGAGGCGGCAGTGGATGCCCACCCGGAGAGTGATACGTCTCCGTCATATCTACTTTTCCAAATACTTTTTCCCTTGTTTTCGATTCAAACTTTCATGATTTGAATGGAACTAACCCGGACTGATGTTGTTTTCAGCACAGTTGCCATGGTGTTATTTTTGTGCAGAAATAGAAGTTCTCGGAATGACCTGAAAATCAACAAAGAATTATTTTGGAATATGTAAAAAACACTGGAAGAAAGATCCACGTCAGGGGGCCCACCACCTGTCCACGAGGGTGGGGGCGCGCCCTACCCCCCTAGGCGTTCCCCCTGGCTCGTGGGCCCCCTGACACTCCACCGACCTCAACCTTGACTCCATATATTCACTTTTAGGGAGAAAAAAAATCAGAGAGAGAAGGATTCATCGCGTTTTATGATACAGAGCTGCCGCCAAGCCCTATACTCTCTTGGGAGGGCTGATCCGGAGTCCGTTCGGGGCTCCGGAGAGGGGAATACGTCGCCATCGTCATCATCAACCTTCCTCCATCACCAATTTCATGATGCTCACCGCCATGCGTGAGTAATTCCATCGTAGGCTTGCTAGATGGTGATGGGTTGGATGAGATTTATCATGTAATCAAGTTAGTTTTGTTAGGTTTGATCCCTAGTATCCACTATGTTTTGAGATTGATGTTGCTATGACTTTGCTATGCTTAATGCTTGTCACTAGGGCCCGAGTGCCATGATTTCAGATCTGAACCTATTATGTTTTCATCAATATATGAGAGTTCTTGATCCTATCTTGCAAGTCTATAGTCACCTATTATGTGTTATGATCCGTTAACCATGAAGTGACAATAATTGGGATACTTACCAGTGATGACCATAGTTTGAGGAGTTCATGTATTCACTATGTGTTAATGCTTTGGTCCGGTAATCTATTAAAAGGAGGCCTTAATATCCCTTAGTTTCCAATAGGACCCCGCTGCCACGGGAGCGTAGGACAAAAGATATCATGTAAGTTCTTTTCCATAAGCACGTATGACTATATTCAGAATACATGCCTACATTACATTCATGAACTGGAGCTAGTTCTGTGTCACCCTAGGTTATGACTGTTACATGATCGATCACATCCAACATAATTCTCTATCACGAATCCATTGCCTACGAGCTTTTCCATATATTATTCTTCGCTTATTTACTTTTTCGCTACTACTGTTACAATCACTTCAAAACCCAAAAATATTACTTTCGCTACCGTTACGTTTTGTTATCGTTACCACTACTATCATATTACCTTGCTACTGAACACTTTGCTGTAGATATTAAGTTTCCAGGTGTGGTTGAATTGACAACTCACCTGCTAATACTTTAGAATATTCTTTGGCTCCCCTTGTGTCGAATCAATAAATTTGGGTTGAATACTCTACGCTCGAAAATTGTTGCGATCCCCTATACTTGTGGGTTATCAAGACTATTTTGTGGCGCCGTCGCGGGGAGCATAGCTCTATTCTTTGAGTCACTTGGGATTTATATCTTCTTATCACTATGAAGAACTTGAAAGATCAAAGAACCAAGATTTTTCCCTCAACTACGAGAGGAGGTAAGGAACTGCCATCTAGCTCTACACTTGATTCACCTTCTGTTTTGAGTAAACTTGCGACACCTAAACCTGCTTCTGCTATTAATTCTGATATGCCGCATGTTATTGATGATGCCACTTCTGCTATGCATGATACTTATGATGAAACTACTTCTATGCTTGATACTACTGTGCCACTTGGTGAATTTCTTGATGAAAAACTTACTAGGGCACAGAATGAAATTATTGAAACTGATAATATTGATGAAAGTGATGATGAAGATTCTCCCCACAGATATGAATTACCTGTTGTTCCTGAGGGTTATGTTATGGATGAAGAAACTGCTATAGACTTTCTTGCTTGCAATGATAGAAGTGATCTTAAGAAACTATTAGCTAAGCTTAAATAAAAATCTCTGAATGCTAGAATAAAACAGGATCCTGCTTATGCTACTTCACCTATCTTTATTAATGAAAAGGATTGTGATTTCTCTATCGACCCTGATATAACTACTATGGTTGAATCTGATCCTTTCCATGGCTATGAATCTAAAATTGTTGTGGAACATCTTACTAAATTAAATGATATAGCCACCCTGTTCACTAATGATGAGAAAACCCGCTACTACTATATCCTTAAAATATTTCCATTCTCATTAAAGGGTGATGCTAAGATATGGTTTAATTCTCTTGATCCTGGTTGTGTGCGTAGTCCTCAGGATATGATTTGTTACTTCTCTGCTAAATATTTCCCTGCTCATAAGAAACAAGCTACTTTAAGGGAAATATATAATTTTGTGCAAATTGAAGAACAGAGTCTCCCACAAGCTTCGGGGAGGCTTCTCCAATTACTTAATGCTTTGCCTGATCATCCTCTCAAGAAATATGAAATACTTGATATCTTTTATAATGGACTAACTGATGCTTCCAGAGACCACCTGGATAGTTGTGTTGGTTGTGTTTTCAGGGAAAGAAATGTTGATCAAGATGAAATTCTATAGAATAATATGTTGACTAATGAAAATAATTGGACACTTCCTGAACCAACTCCTAGGCCAACTCCGAAGAAAAGGGGTATTCTATTTCTCAGTCCTGAAGATATGCAAGAGGCAAAGAAATCTATGAAAGAAAAAGGTATTAGAGCTGAGGATGTTAAGAATTTACCTCCTGTTGAAGAAATACATGCTCTTAATTTACCGCCTGTTGAAGAAACACATGGTCTTGATAACCCGACACAGGTAGTAAAGGTAAATTCTCTCCATAGATATGATAAAGCTAAAACCCCTCCTACTAAGTTTGCTAGCCAATGCTTAGATGAGTTTGATAATTTTATGGTTAAACAAGAAGACTTCAATGCTTATGTTGGTAGAAAATTGAAACATAATGCTTATATGATTGAACACTTGAGTGATTATATGGCTAGTGTTAAAGGTGAACTTAAACTTATTAGTAAACATGCTGCTATGGTTACCACTCAAGTAGAACACATACTTAAAGCTCAGAATGATTTGCTCAATGAATTGAATAGTAAGAATAATGATAATGTTGTTAGAGTTATGACTAGAGTTGGTAAAATGACTTGGGAAGCTTTGTATCCTGAGGGTCATCCTAAGAGAATTGAGCAAGATTCCCAGAGAATTAATATTGATGCACCTAGTCCTTATAAAAGTAAGAAAAAGAAAAATGATAGGAGTTTGCATGCTTCTAGTGAACCTGTTGTTGACACACCTGAGAATCCCAATGATATTTCTATCTCTGATGCTGAAACACAATCTGGTGATGATCATGAACCTAGTGATAATGTTAATGATGATATTCATGTTGATGCACAACCTAGCAATGACAATGATGTACAGGTTGAATCTGCTGCTGATCTTGATAACCCACAATTAAAGAATCAACGTTATGATAAGAGAGACTTTGTTGCTAGGAAGCACGGTAAAGAAAGAGAACCATGGGTTCAAAATCCAAGCCCTTTCCTCCTAAACCACCCAAGAAAAAGGATGATGAGGATTTTGAGCGCTTTGCTGAAATGATTAGACCTATCTTTTTGCGTATGCATGTGACTGATATGCCTAAAATGAATCCTTATGCTAAGTATATGAAAGATATTGTTACTAATAAAAGAAAGATAACGGAAGCTGAAATATCCACATTCTTGCTAATTATACTTTTAAGGGTGGAATACCAAAGAAACTAGGATATCCCAGAGTACCAACTATACCATGCTCCATTAAAAGAAACTATGTTAAAACTGCTTTATGTGATCTTGGAGTCGATGTTAGTGTTATGCCTCTCTCTTTATATCGTAGACTTGATTTGAATAAGTTGTCACCTACTGAAATATCTTTGCAAATGGCTGATAAATCAACTGCTATACATGTCGGTATTTGCAAGGATGTGCCTGTTGTGGTTGCAAACGTTACTATTTTAACGGACTTTGTTATTCTTGATATTCCCGAGGATGATAGTATGTCTATTATTCTTGGTAGACCCTTTTTGAATACTACATGGGCTGTTATTGATTCCAACAAAGGCAATGTCACTTCTCATGTTAATGGTAATGAGCATACAGTACACTTTCTGAGGAAACGACCTCAAGTCCACAGTATCAATTCTATTGGAAAAATTCCAACGATTACTATTGGAGGATTTGAATTCCCTCTTCCTATTGTCAAGAAGAAATATCATATTATTATTGTTGGGGATGTGCATATCCCTGTTGAGGTAACTTAGTGTTATTCGAAAATTCTCCGGTTTCATGCCATTCGGAAAGAGTTTGTTAACAAGACTTGATTAACCTTGTTAGTGGATTCCTTTTGATGAGCATGAGATGGATGAAGTTAGAAAGCACAACTCTCTGTACCCTATTTTTACTTTCTGTTATTTAGATTAAATAAAGCAAAAATAGTATTTTATGTCTGTTTTCTGAATTATCCTTGTAGTAAAGGTAAATTCTCTCTATAGATTTGATGAAAGTGATATTCCTCATAATAAGTCTGCTAGCCAATGCTTGGATGAGTTTGATAATTTTGTTGTTAAACAAGAAAACTTCAATGCTGATGTTGGTCGACAATTGAAATGTAATGCTTATATGATTGAACACTTGAGTGATTATATGTCTAGAGTTAAAGGTGAACTTAAACTTATTAGTAAACATGCTTCTATGGTTACCACTCAAGTAGAGCAAGTGTTCAAAGCTCAGAATGATTTTCTAAATGAATTAAATAATAAGAAAAATGATAATGCTGTTCGAGTTGTGACTAGAGGGGGTAAAATGACTCAGGAACCTTTGTATCCTGAGGGCCACCCTATGAGAGTTGAGCAAGATTCTCAGAGAACTAATGTTGATGCACCTAGTTCTTCTAAGAAGAAGAAAGGGAAAAATGATAGGACTCTGCGTGCTTCTAGTCAACCTGTTGTTGAAACACCTGAGAATCCCAATGATATTTCTATTTATGATGCTGAAACACAATCTGGTAATGAACATGAACCTAGTGATAATGTTAATGATGATGTTCATGTTGATGCTCAACCTAGCAATGACAATGATGTAGAAATTGAACCTGCTGTTGATCTTGATAACCCACAATCAAAGAGTCAATGTTATGATAAGGGAGACTTCGTTGCTAGGAAGCACGGTAAAAAAAGAGAACCATGGGTTCAGAAACCCATTCCTTTCCCTCCTAAACCATCCAAGAAAAAGGATGATAAGGATTTTGAGCACTTTGCTGAAATGATTAGACCTATCTTTTGCGTATGTATTTGACTGATATGCTCAAAATGAATCCTTATGCTAAGTATATGAAAGATATTGTCACAAATAAATGAAAGATACCAAAAGATGAAATTTCCACCATGCTTGCTAATTATACTTTTAAGGGTGGAATACCTAAGAAACTAGAAGATCCAGGAGTACCAACTATACCTTGCTCCTTTAAGAGAAACTATGTTAAAACTGCTTTATGTGATCTTGGAGCCGGTGTCGTGGATCTAAGTCTGACAGTAGAGTGGGGGGTAGGTATGGAGAGGCAAGGTCCTACCTATGGAGAGGTTGTAAGCACAAGAGATGTACGAGTTCAGGCCCTTCTCAGAGGAAGTAAAAGCCCTACGTCTCGGAGCCCGGAGGCGGTCGAGTGGATTATGTGTATATGGATTACAAGGTGCCGAACCCTTCTGCCTGTGGAGGGGGGTGGCTTATATAGAGTGCGCCAGGACCCCAACCAACCCACGTAATGAAGGGTTTAAGGTACATTAAGTCCGGGGCGTTACTGGTAACGCCCCACATAAAGTGTCTTTACTATCATAAAGTCTACTTAATTACAGACCGTTGCAGTGCAGAGTGCCTCTTGACCTTCCGGTGGTCGAGTGAGTCTTCGTGGTCGAGTCCTTCAAGTCAGTCGAGTGAGTCCCTCGTAGGTCGACTGGAAGGTGATCTCTTCTAAGGGTGTCCTTGGGCTGGGTACTTGGATCAGGTCTGTGACCCTACCCTAGGTACACGACTCCATCATTAGCCCCCGAATGGATTGAGGCTTGAGTGATGAAGGAGTTGATGCTGTTTTTGATTAGCCTTCGCATACTGGTCGTGCGTTGTTTTGAACCAGAAAATCTCTTTGTTGATAGTGAACAACTTTTCTTCAGTCGTCTCGATCCATTCTTTTCCTTCGTCGAGTGATCTTTTGGACTTCGCCGATTTCCGGAATCCCGCGTTTGGCAGACCGATCTGCCGTTCGCGGATTCCGCGGGATGCGAAATTTGGGGAAGCGCGCGAAGCGGGGCGGACCGCGGTGTTCGGACGGGACAGGGCATAGACGCCTCGATCCTCGCGCCGCTTTTTTCGCCACGTATCGCGTCCGCGTAACTGTTCAGGATATGATTAGATCGACCGGGCCCACCTGTCATCCACTCGGAAGGGATCTTATAAATGCGGCCGGCGAGGGTTTTTTGAACAGTGCCTCAGCATTCTCTCTCTGCTCCCTTCGTCTCCGCCCAACGCGCTCGCTCTCGCCTCCGCACAACTTCCCCTCGCGCGTCTCGCCGGCATCCATGGTCAAGGAGAAGACGGCGGCGTTGGAACGCGCGAAGAAGGCGTCGGCGACGGAGAAGGCGAAGGGGAGATCCACCAGTCATGGCGGGTCTTCGTCTAGATCTCGCCTGCCGAAAGGCTGGGTCCAGGGAGATTGGATCCAGTCAACCATCACGGAGAAGGATCTCCTCGACATGGCCAACGAGGGCCTGATCCCTCGTGGAGCTGCGAGGCTTCCGGGGAAAGAGTGGCAGCCCCAGCCGGAAGAGGGAGAGTGCGTGCTTCTGGCTACCCATGTCGACCGCGGATTTTCTTTGCCGCCGAGCATTTTCTTCCGTGGTTTCTTGAACTTCTTTGGAGCGCAACTCCACCACTTCACCCCGAATTCTATCGCCTATCTTGCCGCGTTTGTGTCCATGTGTGAGAGTTTTATGGGTTGTCGACCGCATTGGGGCTTGTTCAAGCACATATTCACGTGTCGCTCTCAAACCGTGAAGAAGGCGAGCCCAGGCGACGAAAAAACCCGAGTTGTCCAAATGTGTGGGGGTCTGGGGATCCAGGTGAGGAACAAGAGCACCTTCCCAGCCATGACATTTCCCGAGTCAGTCAGAGGCTGGCAGTCGACCTAGTTCTACTGCCAGGATCAGTCGACGCCGGGGCAGTCGAGTGGACTCCCTCAGTTCACCATGGGCCGAGTGAACAAGCCCTCCTCTCTGAAGGTGATTCCGGAGGAGAAAGCTGACGTGAATATGCTGATGGAGCGTGTAGTTCAATTGGTTCGGGAGGGAGTGACGAGTATGGATCTCCTGGAGGTTTTTCTTAGGCGTCGTATCCAGCCTCTTCAGTTCCGGAGCCATTGCATGTGGTTGTACTGCGGGACTGAGGATGTGACTCGGGTCAATCCAGAAGCAGTCGACGATGCCACTCTGGAAAGGTGGATGGCCGCTGTTACTGGGAACAAGGATAACCCTCGCGGAGCCAGAAGGATTCCTCCACTCGACTGCCACAGTGATCCAAACAAGGTATGTCTGCTCCACTTCCCATTGTATTCTCGTCACATTTATTTCTGTTTTCTCTGCCGATTGGTCGACTGATCTTTGTCTTGATGTCTATCAGGCCCTCACTGAGCTGTACTCGATGCCCAATGGAGCACAGGCTCCGACTGAGGAGGGAGAAGCGAGCGTGGGTGAGAGCCAGGAGGAGGAGTGGGACTCGGACGCCGCTGAGGATGATGATGACGACGATGACGATGATGATGATGAGGAGGAGGAGGACGAAGAAGAGGAGGAGGAGGAGGTCGCACCACCGCGCTCGGAAAGGCGGTCGAAGCTTGTCCATGACCCTGCGACTGAACGTGGCAAGGGTGTTGCGACTGTTACACAGTCGACCAAGTGCCCTCGGACCACCTCTCCGACGCCGACTGAAAAGGCGTCGAAGCAGGCCAGGGCGGCCTCGTCAAGGCCGACCAAGCTCCTGCCGAAGATGAAGGTGTCCATCCCCACCATATCAGGGTAATCATGCTGCTTAAGTCTTCTTGTTTTGTGCGAACTTTATCTCTGGATGGCGCTGGAGTTAGTCGACTGATTCTTTGGAGTTGCAGTGCTGCTACTTCTGAGACCTCAGCCCGGGCTGACGACCATGAGATGGAGGACGCAGCAACCTCAAAACCTGGTACTATACTCTTAACACAGTTTCTAGTCGACTGACTCATGATCTCTAATTCTGATTCTTTTCTGTAGCTCCATCCAATGTTGTTATCACTCTCCCTGATGATGATGAAGATGAGGAACCGCTGAAGCACAGAAGGAGTAGGAAAGCATCTGCCGGCAGGGTGCCCCAGGATGTGACGGTGCCTGAGACTCTGGTCACGGAGGAGGAGAACACCACTCGACACACTGTGTCCTTCGCAGATCCACTGACGAGTGCTCTGCAGCCCTCCCTCTTCACGACGCACCACGTCCCAGAGGACCAAGCTGGCGCCGCGAAGGAGGCGATACGCCAGGCAGGGATCATGATGGAGCAGTTGAAGACCATCCGGGATGCGAGCCAGGCAGCTTACGACGCCAGTTCCGCCCTTCAAAGCAACGTTCAGGTCAGTCGACCACCGCTTGTTCTGTTAGGATATGCCATCAAAAACTTTTCTTTCCAGAATTTATAGTAATCACCCAGTGGGTGTGTCGATTTAAACTCCGTGTTAGCGGGGGCACGCTGAGTGCACCCGCTGGGTGTAGTCCCCAAGGCTAAGGTCGACTGCTGGCAGTCGGCCTTAGGCTTTATAAGTTCAGTCTTTCCGTCATTCGACTATGGCGAATGGATTTTGCAAACCGGTGGGGGCACGCTGAGTGCACCCACTGGGTGTAGTCCTCGAGACTGTGGTCGACTGCTTGCAGTCGATTACAGTCTTAAAGAATACATCTTGTTTTTTTTTGAGGTCGACTGGTCGACTTTGTCTTCAATAGGATTAGTGGGGGCACGCTGAGTGCACCCACTGGGTGTAGTCCCCGAGACTACGGTCGAATGCTTGTATTCGGCTGTAGTCTTAGAAACGCATGATTTTTCCTGTTCCACTCGGAAGTGAATTATCTTTGACGTTTAGTCGATTGATTCTTTGCAGAGATCCTGTGACCTTGCGGCTCGCTACACTGAGCTGGAAAACAAGCACATTCAGCTTGAGCTGGATTTGAAGCTGGCTCAGGAGAATCTGACGAAGGCAAAGGAGGAGACCAAAGGTATGTTTGGTGAGACCTCGACGACTGCTTTCTCCCTTTAGTTGTTTCAAAATCTGATCTTGCTGTAACTTGCAGGTAAGGTGAAGGAGGCCCAATAGAAAAAAGACCTTGAACTAGCTGAGAAGATCAAGCTTGCTGACGAGAAGTTAGGTTCAGTCACCAAGCTTGAGCAAGAAAATACCAATCTGAAAGCTGCTCTTGAGAAGAAAAATGATCTGGAGGCCTTCCTGAGTGGCCTTGCCAAGAAGCTGTTCCTTATGCTTGAAGGTAAACCTTTACGCTAAACAATCATTTTCAACTGTGATTTCTCCATTCGACCATTGCCTTGACTCGGTGATCGCCCTTGCAGAATTTTGTCAAGACTTTGAAGAAGAGACTAGCCGGCTGGAACCAAACCTTGACCCCGTCAATTCTCCGGTGAACGACGAAGTTGCCATGAATGTTTTCCGACTGGAGTCCCGTGTTGCAGCTGTCGTGGACTATCTTGCAAGGCTGAAGGTCGCCACATCTCGCATCGATTCAACGCTCTGGCCCAGGGAGACACTCCAGCACGACCTCGAGTCGCTGATGGCTCGCTTGAACACGGTCCCTGGTCGAGTGCAGGAGTGGAAAAAGTCCTCGGCTCGGTGCGGTGCAGATGTTGCTCTGTGTCTGGCCCGAGTTCACTGCAAAGATGTGCGAGAAGACAAGCTGGCGGCCCTCCGGGTGGCCAACACCAAGAAACACGACTTCAGGTCCTTTATGGAAACTTTCATTGCTGCTGCCACTCGGATCGCAGATGGAATTGATCTTGATGAGTTTGTTGCACCTTCCAGCCCTCCACAGGAGGGGTAAAAAACTTCTTTTAAGCTCGACGCTTTAAATTTGCCTCGGTATGCCGAGCGGAGTTGTAACCGATAAACCTTAACAGGCTTAGCGCCTGAGCACTTTCGGTTCCTTTAAGTATCGTTCCGAACTTGAATTTGATGTTTGAATATGATTGCTTTTGGCTTGAAATGTCTTTTGCAGGTTCAAAGCAAGACGCTCACTGCAGTCGACTTATTCCTTAACCCACTTAGGCGAGCACTGGGCTGCAGCTAAGCCCCCGAGTGAGAGGTTTGCTCTTCACTCGGTAGGATTTTTATATCTTAGGCGAGCACTGGGCTGCAGCTAAGCTCCCGAGTGAGAGGTTTGCTCTTCACTCGGTAGGATTTTTATATCTTAGGCGAGCACTGGGCTGCAGCTAAGCCCCCGAGTGAGAGGTTTGCTCTTCACTCGGTAGGATTTTTATATCTTAGGCGAGCACTGGGCTGCAGCTAAGCCCCCGAGTGAGAGGTTTGCTCTTCACTCGGTAGGATTTTTATATCTTAGGCGAGCACTGGGCTGCAGCTAAGCCTCCGAGTGGAAGTCTGGCTTACCACTCGGTAGGAATTTTATAACTTAGGCGAGTACTTGGACTGCAGCTAAGCCTCCGAGTGGAAGTCTGGCTTACCACTCGGTAGGATTTTGATAACTTAGGCGAGTACTTGGACTGCAGCTAAGCCTCCGAGTGGAAGTCTGGCTTACCACTCGGTAGGATTTTTATAACTTAGGCGAGTACTTGGACTGCAGCTAAGCCTCCGAGTGGAAGTCTGGCTTACCACTCGGTAGGATTTTGATAACTTAGGCGAGTACTTGGACTGCAGCTAAGCCTCCGAGTGGAAGTCTGGCTTACCACTCGGTAGGATTTTATTTAATCTTAGGCGAAACGGATTCGCAGCTAAGCCTCCGAGTGGGAGTCTGGCTCACCACTCGGTAAGGATTTTTACAAACTTAGGCGAAACGGATTCGCGGCTAAGCCTCCGAGTGGGAGTCTGGCTCACCACTCGGTAAGGATTTTTACAAACTTAGGCGAAACGGATTCGCGGCTAAGTCACCCACTGAGGGGGAAATTTTATTGGAGAAAATAAAAAGTGACAAAAATTATGGAGGAACTATGACACTATTATTTTGAAATCCATGAACTACAAGAGTACTTTATTGCAACTCATCCGAGTGATAAACTTAAGTGTAAAATGGGCGGAGTAGTTCCGCGTTCCAAGCTCGGGGCTCGTCGATATTATGTTCGACGTTGTAAAGACGGTACGCCCCATTGTGGAGAACTTTGGTGATGATGAAGGGCCCTTCCCAAGAAGGAGCAAGCTTGTGATGTTTCTTCTGATCCACTCAGAGAACTAAATCTCCTTCCTGGAAGGCTCGACCCCTCACATTTCTGGCATGGAAACGACGCAAATCTTGTTGGTAGATGGTCGATCGGATCAGAGCCATCTCCCTTTCTTCCTCTAAAAGGTCGACTGCGTCCTGCCGCGCTTGTTCAACTTCTGCTTCGTTGTAGATCTCAACTCGAGGAGCATTGTGGAGAAGATCACTCGGCAAGACTGCTTCAGCTCCGTAGACCAAGAAGAATGGAGTTCTTCCGGTCGACCGATTAGGTGTGGTCCGCAGTCCCCAAAGCACCGAGGGAAGTTCGTCGACCCAAGCTCCAGCTGCATGCTTGAGATCACGCATCAGTCGGGGTTTCAATCCCTTGAGAATCAGGCCATTGGCTCGCTCTGCTTGTCCATTCGTCTGCGGATGGGCGACCGAAGCGTAGTCGACTCGTGTGCCTTGAGAGTTGCAGAAATCCCTGAATTCTTCTAAGTCAAAGTTCGACCCATTATCCGTAATGATGCTGTGCGGGGCTCCATATCTGAATATCAGTTCCCTGATGAAGCTAACAGCAGCACCGGCGTCAAGGTTCTTGATTGGTTTAGCCTCAATCCACTTGGTGAACTTGTCGACTGCCACCAGTACATGCGTGAAGCCACTTCGCCCTGTTCTCAAAGGACCGACCATGTCCAACCCCCATACTGCGAAAGGCCAGACGAGTGGAATGGTCTTCAGAGCTGATGCAGGCTTGTATGACATATTCGAGTAGAACTGACATCCCTCGCACTTATCCACTATTTCCTTTGCCATCTCATTCACTTTTGGCCAGTAAAATCCGGCTCGGTATGCTTTGGCCACGATGGTCCGAGAGGACGCATGATGACCACAGGTTCCCGAGTGGATATCATTAAGGATGATTCGACCTTCTTCTGGTGTTATGCACTTCTGACCAACTCTAGTCGCGCTTTCTCTATATAACTGCCCTTTGATTACGGTAAAGGCTTTAGATCGACGGACGATCTGTCGAGCCTCTTCCTCATCCTCCGGAAGCTCTTTTCTCAGGATATACGCGATATACGGAACTGTCCAGTCGGGGATGACCACCAAGACCTCCATGACCAAGTCGACCACTGCTGGGACTTCAACCTCAGTCGGATCTGTGGCACTCTTGGGCTGTGGAGCTTCTTCGGTGAAAGGATCTTCTTTGACTGACGGAGTGTGTATATGCTCCAAGAACACACCACTCGGAATGACTCCTCTCTTGGAACCTATCTTTGCTAGATCATCAGCTGCTTGATTTTTCAGTCGGGGTATATGATGGAGCTCCAACCCCTCGAACTTCTTTTCCAGCTTCCTCACTGCACTGCAGTATCCAGTCATGGCTGGGCTTCTCACGTCCCACTCCTTCATCACTTGGTTGACCACTAAATCTGAATCGCCATAGACCATCAGGCGACGGACGCCGAGTGAAATGGCCATGCGCAAACCGTACAAGAGGGCCTCATACTCTGCCTCATTGTTGGAGGAATCAAAGTGAATCTGGAGCACATATCTGAGCTTATCTCCTCTGGGGGAAACCAGGACAACCCCAGCACCGGAACCATTCAACATCTTAGAGCCATCAAAAAACATGGTCCAATGCTCCGAGTGAACTTCAGTCGGCTGCTGCTGTTCAATCCACTCGGCGAGGAAATCTGCTATTGCCTGGGACTTAATGGCTTTCTTTGCCTCAAACTTGATATCAAGGGGAAGAAGTTCAATCGCCCATTTCGCCACTCGACCAGTTGCATCTCTGTTGTGCAAAATCTCTGATAGTGGAGCGTCGCTGACGACTGTGATGGAATGATCAGAGAAATAATGAGCGACCTTCTTTGTGGTCATGTATATTCCATACACAAGCTTCTGATAATGAGGATATCTCTGCTTGGATGGAGTCAAGACTTCAGACAAATAATACATTGGGCGCTGAACTTTGAAAGCTTTTCCTTCTTCTTCCCGCTCGACCGTAAGCACTGTACTGACGACTTGTCCTGTGGCTGCGATATAAAGCAACAGAGGCTCTTTGCTGATTGGAGCAGCAAGCACCGGCTGGGTGGAGAGCAGAGCTTTTAGCTCGGCAAACGCTGCATCAGCTTCTGGAGTCCACTCGAACTTGTCTGCCTTCTTCATCAGTCGGTAAAGAGGCAATGCCTTTTCACCGAGTCGTGAGATGAATCGACTTAATGCGGCCAAGCATCCAGTAAGCTTCTGGACATCGTGCACTCGCACAGGGCGTTTCATTCGGAGAATAGTGCCGATCTTTTCTGGATTAGCGTCGATCCCTCGCTCGGGAACGAGAAAACTGAGTAACTTGCCACCAGGAACTCCGAATGTGCACTATGATGGATTGAGCTTGATATCATACCTTCTGAGGTTGGCACATGTTTCGGCGAGGTCATCGAGCAGGTCGGAACCTTTTCGTGACTTGACGATGATATCATCCATATACGCTTCCACATTCCGACTGATTTGAGTGAGTAGACACTTCTGAATCATTCGCATAAATGTGGCTCCGGCATTCTTGAGGCCGAATGGCATGGTGATATAGCAGAAGCACCCGAATGGAGTGATGAAAGCTGTTTTTACCTCGTCGGGTCCGTACAGACGGATCTGGTGGTACCCGGAGTAGGCATCTAGAAAAGACAATCTCTCGCATCTCGCGGTCGAGTCAACAATTTGATCTATGCGAGGGAGAGGAAAATGATCTTTCGGGCAGGCCCGGTTGATGTGCTTGAAATCAATGCACATTCGGAGCGATTTGTCCTTCTTAGGAACCATGACGACATTAGCGAGCCACTCGGAGTGGTATATCTCTCGGATAAATCCTGCCGCCAACAGTCGAGCCACTTCCTCGCCAATGGCTTTTCTCTTCTGGACGGCGGACCGCCGAAGATGCTCTTTGACTGGTTTTGCTGATGAGTCGACTCTTAGGCGATGCTCAGCCAGTCCCCTGGGAACACCTGGCATGTCAGCGGGCTTCCATGCAAAAATGTCCTAGTTCTCACGGAGGAACTGGATGAGCGCTTCTTCCTATTTCGGGTCGAGTGTTGTGGAGATGTGGGTCGGAGCTGCATCGGGGTCGGTCGGGTGAATGTGAACAGGCTTCGTCTCACCGGACGACTGGAATGCAGATTCTGTGGCGGGTTTCTTGGATCGCAGCAAATCACTCGGATCTGCGTTTTGCTTGTATTCTTCAAACTCGGCCGCTATCACCTGGGAATCAGCAATCTTTGAGCCCTTCTGAAAGCACTCTTCTGCCTTTTTCCGATCACCGGTGACAGTGATCACTCCTTTGGGGCCGGGCATCTTCAATTTGAGGTACACGTAACATGGTCGAGCCATGAACCGTGCATAAGCTGGTCTCCCCAAAATGGCATGATATGCACTCTGAAAATCCACGACCTCAAACGTCAACTTCCCTTTGCGAAAATGTTTCGAGTCACCAAACACCACGTCCAGAGCTATTTGGCCGAGTGACTCGGCTTTCTTCCCTGGTATAACTCCATGAAAGCTCATGTTACTGGTGCTCAGTTGGGACATCAGAATGCCCATTCCTTTCAGTGTGTCTGCATACAACAAATTCAGCCCGCTACCACCGTCCATCAGCACTTTCGTCAGTCGAGTGCCTTTGACAACTGGATCGACCACCAAAGCTTGCCTCCCAGGGGTGGCAATATGAGTCGGGTGATCAGATTGGTCGAATGTGATGGGTGTTTGGGACCATCTCAGATAATTTGCTTTTGCTGGGGTAACCATGTTCACCTCGCGGTTAATGACTTTCAATCGACTCTTGCTTTCCACATCTGCAAAGATCATCAGAGTGGAGTTGACATGCGGATATCCTTCCTCACTGTCCTCCTTGTCTTCGGCCTTGTCTGACTCCTTTTCCTTGTCATTAGGTTGTTTTCCTTGAAACTGCTGGATCAGGAGTCGACATTGGCGAGTGGTATGCTTTGGGTAAATGATATTCCCCTCTTCGTCTTTCTTCGTGTGGATGTGACACGGCATATCCATCACGTCGTTCCCTTCTTTATCCTTTACCTTCTTAGGGTTCCAGGATCCTTTTGGTTTCCCTTTAAACTTTCCATGAGCCACGGCCAGAGCCTCTCCAGGAGCTGCTGGTTCAGCCTTCCGCTTCTGTTTCCGACTGGTGTTTCCCTTCTCCGACTGGCTCGGCTTGTGCTTGCCGCTTCGGAGTCGGTCTTCTTCTTCGCCGTTGGCGTACTTGGTAGCAATTTCCATCATCCGACTCAAGGTCATGTCTCCGGTTCGACCAAATTTCAAACTCAATTCTCTGTTCTTAACACCATCCTTGAAGGCGCAGACTGCCTGATGATCAGACACATTCTCCACAGTATGGTGCAAAGTGATCCATCTCTGAATATACTCCCTGAGAGTCTCATTGGTCTTCTACACGCAGACTTGCAGCTCCGTCAATCCAGCCGGTCGCTTGCAAGTTCCTTCAAACGTTCTGACGAACACTCGGGACAAATCTTCCCAAGTGTAAATGCTGCTAGGAGGTAACTGATTCAACCATGCTCTGGAAGAACCTTCCAACATGAGGGGCAAATGCTTCATGGCCACCTCGTCATTCCCACCACCAATCTGAACCGCCACTCGGTAGTCCTCAAGCCAAGTTTCAGGCTTAGACTCACCGGTGAACTTGCTGACTCCTGTTGCCAACCTGAAATTGGGAGGAATCACTGCGGCTCTGATAGCTCTGCTGAAACATTCCGGACCAGAAATGTGCACTCGACTGCTCATGGGCGTATCTCTGTCGAGTCCACCTCGATGGGCTCTGTTCCGGTCGACCAAGCCTTGCACGATAATGGATCGCGCGTCGAAGCCTGGTTCCCTGGGGTCGACTGGAACTCTTCGCCCCGCACTGGGCTGACGTCTGTCATCTTGCTGCCGAGGAGCGTAAGACCCACCCCTCGGAGGGGAAGTGGGCACTCGACGCCTATCATCTCGGTCGTGTCGGTCTCCATATTGGTCTCGCCGATTCTCGCGCCCCTCACGCCGTGGAGGCGATCGGGGACTGTGAGCCGACTGGACCGTATTCGCAGTGACGGATCGACTGTGAATTCTGTTGCACGACTGCGACACGGCTGAATTCTGATCTCCTGCTGCCCGGAGCAGATCCCTGATCTGCATCAAGCCTCTGCCAGCTTCCGACTGAGAGGGCTGGATGGACTCTGCAATACGGGTCGCAGCTGCTAAATTCTGGATTGGGGTTCGATATACCTGAGTCGGCGGGAAGAGTTGACGTCGACTGGCGTCGGGAACTCGTTGCCGCGCGCGCTCGTCGAGTGCTCGCTGAAGATTCTCCAGGCGAGCGCGTTCGGCCAAATTGGCCAAACGTGCCTCCTCCAAGGCGCGAGCCTCGGGGGTTTCTCCTGCGATGGGAGTATGCAGGGCATCCATGTTCCTGCGGCGAAGTTCCTCTCTTTGCAGAGAGTCGAGTGGCTCGGGTTGGTACTCTTCGTGGTCTCGTGCGGGGTCGCCTCCGTCGCCTGCCCCACCATCACGGGCGAAGCCAGGGGGGCTGCAAGGCCCGTCGACCATCAAGATTTCCGCCGCTGGATCACTGCTATCGCATTCGGATGCAGTCTCTACGGAGCCAGTCGACAGATTGAACAGGCCGTAGAGAGATTCGTCGGGCTCGATTGCCGCAACTTGGGTGGTGGCCGTCTGGCGAGCCACCGTGTGTCTCACCCACCGCTGAAGCCTCGACCGACCCGAGCGCTTGCGCTGGCGGGAGACCGGGAGGGTGGTCGATAGGGGAGTCGACCGATATGGGGTCGACGGTTGTCGCAGCAGAACGCCGCGGACACATGCGCGAAAATGCGTCGCACCGCGGACGGGGAGCACATCGACGTCGAGTGGAGCCTCCTGGAGCCAGGCGGAGTCGTCGGCGACGAAGGTGAGAACACCGAGACGAATCTCTCGACCCTCGACCAAAACTCCATCAGCTACCATGATGAAAGTACTCGGAAGAATCGCAACTTCTCCACAAAATCGCTAAAACACCGGCCCCACGGTGGGCGCCAACTATCGTGGATCTAAGTCTGACAGTAGAGTGGGGGTAGGTATGGAGAGGCAAGGTCCTAGCTATGGAGAGGTTGTAAGCACAAGAGATGTACAAGTTCAGGCCCTTCTCAGAGGAAGTAAAAGCCCTATGTCTCAGAGCCCGGAGGCGGTCGAGTGGATTATGTGTATATGGATTACAAGGTGCCGAACCCTTCTGCCTGTGGAGGGGGGTGGCTTATATAGAGTGCGCCAGGACCCCAGCCAACCCACGTAATGAAGGGTTTAAGGTACATTAAGTCCGGGGCGTTACTGGTAACGCCCCACATAAAGTGTCTTTACTATCATAAAGTCTACTTAATTACAGACCGTTGCAGTGCAGAGTACCTCTTGACCTTCCGGTGGTCGAGTGAGTCTTCGTGGTCGAGTCCTTCAAGTCAGTCGAGTGAGTCCCTCGTAGGTCGACTGGAAGGTGATCTCTTCTAAGGGTGTCCTTGGGCAGGGTACTTGGATCAGGTCTGTGACCATACCCTAGGTACACGACTCCATCAGCCGGTGTTAGTGTTATGCCTCTCTCTTTATATCATAGACTTGATTTGAATAAGTTGACACCTACTGAAATATCTTTGCAAATGACTGATAAATCAACTGCTATACATGTCAGTATTTGTGAGGATGTGCCTGTTGTGGTTGCAAACGTTCCAATTTTAACGGACTTTGTTATTCTCGATATTCCCGAGGGCGATAGTATGTCTATTATTCTTGGAAGACTCTTTTTGAATACTGCAGGGGCTGTTATTGATTGCACCAAAGGCAATGTCACTTTTCATGTTAATGGTAATGAGCATACGCTACACTTTCCGAGGAAACAACCTCAACTCCACAGTATCAATTCTATTGGAAAATTTTCAACAATCACTATTGGAGGTTTTGAATTTCCTCTTCCTACTATCAAGAAGAAATATGATATTCTTATTATTGGGGACATGCATATCCCCGTTGAGGTAACATAGTGTTATTCGAAATTTCTTTGGTTTCATGTTACTCAAAATGAGTTTGTTAACAAGACCTGGTCAACCTTGTTAGTGGATTCCTTTTGATGAGCATGAGATGGATGATGTTAGAAAACACAACTCTTTGTACCCTCTGTTTACTTTCTGTTATTTATATTAAATAAAGCAAAAATAGTATTTTTCTGTCTGTTTCCTGAATTATCCATGCAATAAAAAATACCCCAAAAATAAAAGTTCTCCAAATGCCCTGAAATTTAAGGATGATTTTTTATGGAATATTTGAGAATATGTGGCACCGAGAACACATCAGGGGGAGCAAGCACCTAGCCATGAGGGTCCAGGGCACGCCCCCTGCCTCGTGGGCCCATGGTGGCTCCCCTCCACTTATTCCAGCTACCACACACTCCTTCTTCGTCCTAAAAAATCACTAGCCAGCTCAAACCCGAGTTCTTGCTCATCTTGCTGCCATTTTCGATCTTCTAGCTCAAAGCTCCATTTACAAAACTGCTTTGGGGGATTGTTCTTTGGTATGTGACTCCTCCAATGGTCCAATTAGTTTTTGTTCTAGTGCTTTATTCATTGCAATTTTTTTTTGCTTAGGTGACCTTGTTCTTGAGCTTGCATTTCAAATTTATATGGTCAAAAGTAGTTCTAATGCATGATATAGTCTCTAGGCACTTGTAGGAGTAGTTGCTATCAATATTGTTGAGTTTGGTTCACTTTTATTTTGAAGTTACTAAAATTTTAGAAATTTTTCAGAGGAAAAAATATGTTTAGGAAAATGTACCAAGGTGGCTCTTCAAGGAAGTAAGGACCCAGACTCGCAACACGCGATGCGGACGAGGAACCACCAAGAGAAGCTCAAGTGTGGCCTTGTGAATGGCCATCAGAGGATTTCATGGTCCAAGCAGGAATCAAGGAGGAATTTGAAGCATATGTGCGCAATGCTGATCTTGAGAGCTTCGAGGCAGATAAGTGTCGTCAATACCTCTATTTAACTGATTCATTTGTGAGAAGGTTTAAATTTTCATCTTCACGTAATTCTCACACTGTCCTGTTTGATCTTTATTATAAATCTTATGCCATGGACTTGGAAGATTTTAACACTGCTTGTAAACAACTACAGTGGGGTAATGTTAGTGAACCTCGTAAATCTGAATTAAGAGATTTTCTTGCTTGTATTACAGTGGGGGAATATAGAGATGTAACACAAGCCACCATAGGGAGCATTCATTTTCCTGCTATACATTATTTTGCTCTCTTCATAGGAAGGTGCATAAACGGTTAAGATGAAGCATGTCACATGTGTTTACCTGATCTTAGCGTTCTCAGGAGCGCTGTTTTAGGAGATAAACAATATAACTTGAGGGCTATTGTTGCACGTAGGTTGCATAATAATCGTATTCATGGAGATTTCTTTGGTGGAATTTATGCAACTCGTATAGCTAACTTTATTGAGATACCCATACATGGAGATGATATTGAGTTGCCTTCTTCTTATCTAGATTATGATGCTATGGTTCATCATCAGTTTGTTGAGAGGAACGATCAGTTCCTCCAGTGCCGACTAATCTTTGACAGGCGAAGCACCTATCACGTCGCTCTCCCTGCTCCTACTTTCTTTGACTTTCAGGCAAAGGGGAGATATGTTATAACTAGGGAGGAGGCGACCGAGTATGAGAGGAGGGCGGAGACAGCTCGCCTCCAAGTTGCAGCTCATCAAGCAATTGCCGCTGCATATCAGTACGACCCCAGCTACAACTTCGGATATCCACCAGGCCATCCATGGCCATAGACCAACTTAGGCCAAAAGCCTAAGCTTTGGGGAGTACGTATTTCTCACCAACATTACATTTATGTTCACACACTCATGCTAGTTGTCGGTGCTCATACTTTTTCATTGTAATATCCATGCTATTTTATTTTCCTTTTTATGCTTTCTTCTTGTGTGTTTGATAAACATTAAGAAAAACAAAAAAAATAGTTGTAGCTTTTTAGCTAGTTTACTTTCCATGCCTGTAGTAGTAGTAATTAAAAAGAAAACCCAAAAAGATTTCTCGTTCTTCTTTTGCTTGTTGGGAGCTTTCCCGTGTAAATAGTTTTATTTCTTTTCTTTTTCTTTGGGGTTGAGAGGAGAAAACCATGATTAAAATGTTGACTGGCTCTCATATGCATTGTTGTTGATCTAACAAAGAGCCCATATTACCTTGTCTTCTCTCTTGAATTGAATGCTTGCAGATTCCAGCTTAGTCCAATGCGCGTGCACTATTATTATTATCCACACTATTCGGTCGTGCAAGTGAAAGGCAATAATGATGATTATATGATGAACTTATTGAGATGAGAAAAGCTGGTATGAACTCGACCTCTCTTGTTTTTGTAAATATGATTAGTTCGTCGTTCCTGATTCAGCCTATTATGAAAGAAACATGTTTGCAATGACAATTAGAGATTATAGTTGCTTATGCCATGCTTAATTAGCTACGAGCTTATAATGGTTTACCTTGCATGCCAACATGCTATTAAAATGGTTGTGATGTGGTATGATAGGGTGGTATCCTCTTTTGAACGATTCGAGTGGCTTGACATGCCACATGTTCACACATGTAGTTGAAACAAAATCAGCATAGCCTCTATGATATTTATGTTCATGGTGCATTATATCCTACTCATGCTCTCATTTGGTGTTGATTAATTTTAATGCATGTTCATGACTGTTGTCGCTCTCTAGCCGGTCGCTTCCCGGTCTTTTTCTAGCCTTCACTTGTACTAAGCAGGAATACTGCTTGTGCATCCAATTCCATAAACCCCAAAGTTATTCCATATGAGTCCACCATACCTACCTATATACGGTATCTACCTGCCGTTCCAAGTAAATTTGTATGTGCCAAACTCTAAACCTTCAAATAAACATTTTGTTTTGTATGCTCTAATAGCTCAGGTATCAACTAGGGCTATCTGTATCTTCCATGCTAGGCGGGTTGTTCTCAAGAGGAGTGGACTCCGCTCCTCACTCACGAGAAAATGGCTGGTTACCGGGATGCCTAGTCCCATGCTTTATGAAAATCAAATCAAAATAACTGCAAACAAAACTCCCCCGGGATTGTTGTTAGTTGGAGGCACTCGTTGTTTCGAGCAATCCATGGATTGATGCTTGTTGGTGGAGGGGGAGTATAAACTTTACCATTCTGTTTGGGAACCGCCTATAATGTGTGTAGCATGGAAGATATCCAGATCTCTTGGTTGTCATGTTGACAATGAAAGTATACCGCTCAAAATATTATTCATATTTGTTTCAAAATCGAGCTCTGGCACCTCTACAAATCTCTGCTTCCCTCTGCGAAGGGCTTATCTATTTACTTTTATGTTGAGTCATCATCCTCTTATTAAAAAGCACTAGTTGGAAGCACCTCTATCATTTGCATCCATTACTATTAGTTTACATTGAGTATGACTTGACTGGATCTCTTTTACCATGAATTACAATGTCTAGTCAGTGCTTGATCTTTAAAGGTGCTCTGCATTTATGTTTTGCGGTCTGAGAAAGGGCTAGCGAGATACCATCTTGTCATATTGTATTATGATTGTTTTGAGAAAGTGTTGTCATCCGAGATTTATTATTATTGCTCGCTAGTTGATTATGTCATTGATATGAGTAAACATGAGACCTAAGTGTTATTGTGAATATGGTTAGTTCATAATATTTGCTGAAAACTTGAATGCTGGCTTTACATATTTACAACAACAAGAGCAAACAGAGTTTGTAAAAGTTTTTCTTTATCACTTTCAGTTTATCAACTGAATTGCTTGAGGACAAGCAAAGGTTTTAGCTTGGGGAGTTGATACGTCTCCGTCGTATCTACTTTTCCAAACACTTTTGCCCTTGTTTTGGACTCTAACTTGCATGATTTGAATGGAACTAACCCGGACTGACGATGTTTTCAGCAGAATTTCCATGGTGTTATTTTTGTGCAGAAATAAAAGTTCTTGGAATGGCCTGAAAATCAACGGAGAATTATTTTGGAATATATAAAAAATACTAGAAGAAAGCTCCACGTCAGGGGGCCCACCACCTGTCCATGAGGGTGGGCGGCACGCCCTACCCCCCTGGGGGCGCCCCCTGCCTCGTGGGCCCCTGACGCTCCACCGACCTCAACCTTGACTCCATATATTCACTTTCGAGGAGAAAAAAAATCAGAGAGAAGGATTCATCGCGTTTTAGGATACGGAGCCGCCGCCAAGCCCTAAACTCTCTCGGGAGGCTGGTCTGGAGTCCGTTCGGGACTCCAGAGAGGGGAATCCGTCGCCATCGTTATCATCAACCTTCCTCCATCACCAATTTCATGACGCTCACCGTCGGGCGTGAGTAATTCCATCGTAGGCTTGCTGGATGGTGATGGGTTGGATGAGATTTATCATGTAACCGAGTTAGTTTTGTCAGGGTTTGATCCCTAATATCCACTATGTTCTGAGATTGATGTTGCTATGACTTTGCTATGCTTAATGATTGTCACTAGGGCCCGAGTGCCATGATTTCAGATCTAAATCTATTATGTTTTCATCAATATATGAGAGTTCTTGATCCTATCTTGCAAGTCTATAGTCACCTATTAGGTGTTATGATCCGTTAACCCCGAAGTGACAATAATCGGGATACTTTCCGGTGATGACCGTAGTCTGAGGAGTTCATGTATTCACTATGTGTTGATGCTTTGGTCTGATACTCTATTAAAAGGAGGCCTTAATATCCCTTAGGTTCCAATAGGACCACGCTGCCATGGGAGGGTAGGACAAAAGATGTCATGCAAGTTATTTTCCATAAGCACGTAAGACTATATTCGGAATACATGCCTACATTACATTGATAACTGGAGCTAGTTCTGTGTCACCCTAGGTTATGACTGTTACATGATCGATCACATCCGACATAAATCTCTATCACCGATCCATTGCCTACGAGCTTTTCCATATATTATTCTTCGCTTATTTACTTTTCCGCTGCTACTATTACAATCACTTCAAAACCCAAAAATATTACTTTTGCTACTGTTACCTTTTGCTATCGTTACCACTACTATCATATTACCTTGCTACTAAACACTTTTCTATAGATATTAAGTTTCCAGGTGTGGTTGAATTGAAAACTCAACTGCTAATACTTGAGAATATTCTTTGGCTCCCCTTGTGTCGAATCAATAAATTTTGGTTGAATACTCTACCCTCGAAAACTGTTGCAATCCCCTATACTTGTGGGTTATCAGAGAGGAGTACCAGGGTTCACTGGTTCGGCTGCGGTGTGAGGCTGCCGTCGCAGCAGGGCCTGGCCAGCGGTGGGAGTAGTAGGGGGCGGTGAGGCCTCAACGGCAGCATAGCCAGCCACTAGAGGTTGTAGCAGGTGGTCTCGTCGGCGCTGGTTTGGGTGGCTGGTGCAAGAAGAGCAGCTATTTAAGAAGCAGAAGGACTGTTCCATTCAAATCCAACGGTCACTGCTGCTAGAATCATTTGTTGACTAAGTTGACAAAGCCCTGTGTACGCGTCAACTTAGTAGGCCCATAGGTCAACCTCCCAACTGGTGCGCCCCAGATGTCAGTGGGAGGAATCATATTTTCGTGTAATAAGGAGGCATTTGATTGCGTGCGGCCAGGCTAGCGGAGGGAGTAGGGTGGGCCGGTGAAACCTGCACGGCATCACAACGGGCTACAAGAAGAGGGAGCAGGCAGTCCCGCCGGCGCTAGTTTAGGCGGCTGGAGCAGGAAGATCAGAGATTGAAGAAGCACGTCGCTCGTTGGATGGACATCCAACAGTCACTACTGCTAGAATCGTGTGTTGACTGAAAAAGGCTTCCGTAAACAAGTCAGCCTAGAAATCTGTGGCATGTACAACCTAGTTGCTATTATTTTTATAATTTTTACTCATTTTCTAGTTCATATGGAATTTATTGCATCCCATTTTCCATTTTTAGAATTGCTGCCCATTTTCTGGTCAGTACCAGGGTTAAAAAATAGAACTAAATATGTGCGAAATTTTCAAAATTCACAAATTTTTGTTGGGGAACAAAATATTCTTAATCCAAAAATTAGTAGCCATACTAAAACAAATTTAAAAATAAATTAGTACTATTTCATGTTAAAATCCAATGAAATATAAAATATCAGTGAAGAACAAAAACAAAAACAAAGAAACTAATTTCCCATTTGCTATAATTTTTTTGGAATTTTCAACCCCTTTGATGTAACTTTTAACAGACAATAACCATACTCTTTGCCCGGGCCAGAATGCATCCATGCTCGTCTTGAAATATTTGCAGCCCGCTAAGTCGAAGAAAACAAATAGGCCTAGCTTGGGTATTCTTCAAAAATAAATGTTGGGCTACCTATTTTCCCAAAGAAAAAATTGTTGGGCTGGTCATGTTGTTAGATGGGCCATAGAGATCGCACAACCTAGTTTATAGCATGCTCCTCTGAATTACTACTAAAAAAAGTTGTGCAATTATGTCGTTAATTGACTATACATTGAAAATGATGTGGGTCCCAGATATTAGCAGGGTGGATTAGAGTAAAAAAACAAGGGGTGCATCTGAGTAGTAAAAGAGGCGCTAGCTTGTGTTCGGGAGTGGACCTGGTGGGTCCGTATTGTCATACTCACAACTACAGTCCTCTCACGATTCACTATGTTGACAGGGTCGGACGGCGGCACCACAGCGAGCGCACCAAGGTGGAGGATAAAGTGCGGTCGCCAATGTGCTGGGCTGGGTTGGACATTCTTATTGAAAAATAAAAATGGAACGGAACTATTTACGACATTGACTATGATTTGCATGGGTTCGCTGGTTGCAGGAAGAAAATGGTGGGAGAAAGAAGACTATTCACTATCTTTGCCTAAGAATAATATCGACCGAATGTAATGACACTATCATAGGAAATAATATCCTCCTGTTAAATCGTGAATTTAAAGAACTGGTGCATGAGCATTTAGCTTTATTTATTTACTTATTTATGTTTAGGGGAGCATGAGCATGTACCTGGGCCGGATTCATGTGAGATCCTCCCTTCCAGTTAATTATGGGCTGGGCCTTCATCAGTGGGCTGCATGTTATCAACAAGTGGAAAATGTGTTCTGTACGAAAAATATGCGCTAGGTACGGTACGGGGCACTAAAGGATCGGGACGTTTCCCTCAAAAAACTCAAGGATCGGACCGTGCAATGACTTCCAAAACATTGTGTTTGTCATTCTAACAACACATTTATTCAACCAACAGACGAAATATACTACTGATTGTACATTGAAAACAGCAGCAGCAACCAGGCTGGGGGTGCAACAGAAGCAGTAAGCATGCCAGAAGAGTAAAGACGCAGCTCTCTCTTCCAAACCAAACATCATCCATCATTACAAAAGGGCTACCAAAAAAGAACAAGTGTATGCATCAAACTAAATAAAGATCCTACTACACCAAGTGTACGCATCTAACTAACTGGCTCAATTAGACGTTACTATTTATTAAGCTGTGGAGATTGGCTGACGGCTTGAACCAGATGGGTGCCTGACGGGGGAAACTCCAGCTAGCAGGTCAAAGTCTGATACTTGCGACCCTCTCTCCTACTTTGGGCTACAGAGCGTGGCGGCACATATCAGGGTATGGTGCATGCAGGGACGCATGGTACGCTGTGTACACATAGTTTTTCCCAATGAAGGAAACCACACTGCCATCATGATCCTTGTTGTCGGTTATCTCCTGGTTAATTGGATAATTCAGTATGAGTAACAAAGAGCATGTACCAAGGCTACTTACCAGCCTCCAGTAAAAAATTCCTGAAGGCCTAGAGAAGCTAGGATCCTGCTCAAAGACCTTGCAATGATTGTGACAACACGTCCGGTATGTGTGAATGATCATCAATCGTTCACCGTCGTGTGATCGAGCCAGGAACCACCTGCAACTGCCATGCCGCTTTTCTTTGAAAGGTTCTGGGATTAGGAAGGGTAGGGACACCAGGCGGCCTACAAGATCATATCATGTTGGAGTCAAAAAAAGGGCTCTTAATGTAGTCAATCTTAAGAACAACATGTTATGAGGATGAATATTTTTTTTAGTAAATGTTGACAGTAATATAAGCAAGCCATCATGATATCATAGGAAAGTAACATACTGTTGTAACAGCCGTTTGTAGCAATGACTGGAGTAGGCCAGCAATATGTCCAGCTATAGAAGGAGTCGACAGTGTAAATGAAGCCCTTGTTTTTAATGGCATCAGAGAACCATGAAGGATGTATGATCCTGCAATGGACGTGCAAATTTATACACTTACAGAAGTGACTTGTTAGATAGGCGAGACCGTGGTTGAAGAACACAATTAGCTTGAAGTCTTTTTAATTCACAGATCTTGTGGGCACTTGGCAGATTACAACCTTGAGCAAATCAAACTTGGTATCATGTTGGCTACTGTAAGGTTCCGAGTATTCTGGGCCGCGGTGGCAAAGCAGTGCAGCGTTAATCGAAGGAAGGGGGGACAATCATCGGGAGTAGACCTCCACGAGCATCCAGCTACCAAGACATGTTCATGCTGACCCAGTACATACCGTTAATGTAGTTGAGGGTGACGGGGATCAGATCGCAGTCAAGGGGGTTGATGCTCGCCACCCTATGATCGTTATGCTGCATGACACACCATTTCTGAAGATCAGGCGGCATCACCAAGCAAGGAGCTGGCTTAAAAAGCTCCGGCCCGGGGGCTTTGAGTAAATGGTACAGCCCCGATGAGCACGCGGCGAGCGGCATTGTATGCAGATTGTCCACATGCGAAACAATGAGCTTGATTACCTCTGCGGGGAGTGAATTCCAGCCACTCTTTTGGCGGATGATACTTGGTTCTGCCATTGTTAGTGCTTGGGTTTCGATCGAGGGGGGAGGCACCTTAGCGGGGATGGAAGATTGGAAAATATTATGTGTGGACAAAGATGGAGAAGCGAATATGTATTGCGGGAAGTGGACATGTGATGATGACTATAGCACGCCGCTTGACTTACGGGACACATACCGGCAGCGTAGGGTCATATCGATGCCAGAAAACTTGCTTGAGTAATCACAGTACTGGCACTCCCTATAGTACCTACTACTATGCCCTAACTTGCTTGAGTAGAGTAGTAGTGGAGTAGGACTCTGCTCTACTACTAGCACCGGAGGAGTAGTATATTCTAATCTAAAATAGTTACAAACTTCAATGCCTGAGCATGGAACGACTACAAACCACCATCGGTGCTAACTCCAATCCCCACCAAACGTTTGTTGGGAGACATGGCAGTTGCAAACGCCCGCGACGCAGTTAAAGTATGTGTGTAAGGGTGGCGGTTTTGTCAAATACTATGGCTTAAAAATAGGCCACCATCGGATGGAAATCTGGCGGTGACGTGGTATTCGCCAGGGTTGAGCTTGTGGCGAACAATCACCAGATATCATTACTAAAAAAAGGTTAAAACACCTGGGGCTATAACTTGCACCGGCTGACCACTAACAATGATACTAACATAGTTGTAAAATGGTCAAAGACCGTGTCTACGTGGTGCTTGGAATTATATTCAAAAAAATTAGCAAGATGCCTGTGCATCGCACGGAACATGAAGATGCATTTTTTTATAAAACACCTATTGTGATTGACCCATGTAGGAGTAATCCCATGTGTAAAAGCTAATGATATCTTGAGAATTTTATCATAAAATGGTATCTTGACCATTTCATCAAAAAAATGATATCTCGAGAAATACGATAGATAAGGTGAGGAGTGGGCGTGGTCGTGACTGGTGGTCGGACAAGGCGGAGGCATGGGGATGGACGGCGCCGGCAGCGGCCACCATGCCAGATTGTTCCAGAGACTTCCTTTTTTAGTTGCTCGACAATGAGGTTGTGGGAGATAAGGATGAACGAGGCAAGGCCTTATCTGTAAATGTGGAGAGAGGTGCGGGTATCTTTTGTAAAATTGTCATAATTTGACATCTATCCATTAGATATAGATCGGACAGTCTATATTATAAGATGGCAGGCACACCATCATCACCAACTTGGTTTTTTCTCTACTCCCACTCCAATAAAAGACTCAGTTGGTGATGATGGTGTGTCTGCCATCCGCCATTTCTGATCATTAGATCTGCATATAACGGTTGCGATGTAAGTTGTGGCCTTTTGCAACAATTCCCACCTCTCTGCTCCAGTTTACACAAAACCCCTTAGTATCTTGAAACCAACTACATTCCTCCCTTACTTTATCAAAACAGCCCAAAGAATATATTTGGAGTGAAACATAAGATATTTTTAGTGATATGTATATCAAAAACTAAACTATTTTCTTTAAAATTTGTGAATATGTATTATTCTACTTTGGATCCCTTGCAACGGACGGGCTCATTGTCATAAAGGTTTATCTCTTGCATCGTCCGCAACGAACACCTAGTGTACTGGTCCGGGCCGGATGCTCGCAGCGCGATGACCTGAGTTCGAATCCTGTCCTAAACTTTAGCTTTTTATATATTTTTAATATATACTTCTTTTGCTACTGTACTGGCAGTGGAACCCAGAGAGTACTTAGAATACAAGATTAAGGATGGATTTGTTTCTTTTTAACTTTCTGTATGAATCTGTAGCCAGCCTACAAGTCATGTACACTGTACTGACAGTGGAACCCACAGAGTACTTCGAATACAAGATTAAGTTAACTTTTTATAGAGGGAGAATCATACACACAATTAACTCAAATGGATTGGACGTGACTCTATTGTAACTGCAATCGGCAAATTCCCTCCCGCGGGACGGAGTAGGTTTCTAGGTTTGCATGCGGGTTTAACAGAGGCGTTTGATGGAGGCGAGGAGGCGTGTTCAGCCGGGCGTGCAGCGGATGGCAGAGTACTATTCGATTTGACAGCTACTACTAGTATATTATAAAAAAAGACTAGTAGAGATAGATATAAGACGAGAGATAGAGACTAGGGAGGAGCACCATCTACTGCTTCGTGGGCTACTCCTGCGTGCCATTCGGCGGCCGCAACGTCCCCTACAACCACTCCCTCTTGCACTCCATTCGGCGTGCGCTGTTTAAATTTGGGGAGCGCACTCTCGCGACTGCTGGCAGTGATGACTTCACTGATGACGACTTCTTCCCCGACCTCAGCAACCTCTTCCTCAACAACACGGGCGACAACCTCAACGCCAACGGTGCTGCTCCCATTGCAACGTATGTGTTTATGTCCTTCCTGTTCGAAATCATGGTAGAATTCATGTTTCTAGTATGTGTCCTAGATTTGATCTATTCATCTACTATGCTAGTACATGATTAGTTTAATATCTATTATAGCCGTCATGATTTCTTTTGTGCTTATTCAGACTAAATATCATAGTAACTTGCTCATATATTCAACTGGCGCAACGTCCCCTATAGACACTCCCATTTCATGGCCGGCCTAGTCGATGCCTCCAAGGAGCCCTTCGTCTACTGCTATGAGTGCCCGATGCCATTTTGGGGCTCGCTGGCAGACATCGTGCATCACCTCACGCAGGCGTGTCGCGATCACTACTGGCCCTTAGCGGAGAACATCAAGTACGAGACGTGCTACCGGTTCACCATGACGGAGTCGCTGGAGGATCACCGCCACCTGCTAGTCTCGAAGTAGGACGGCAGCGTCTTCCTATTGATCATGGGCACCGGCAAGGACCGCGCAGGCCGCTGCCCCGTCTCTATAGTGTGCATCGGGGGTGATCCCGCTGACGCTGACACTAACACGAGGCCGGTGTATGGGTGCGTGCTCACTGTTACTACCCCTCAGTGGTACGTGGGCGATGACACTGGCTACATGAAGCTAACTAGGACTATGCTGAGATCGGACCTTCCCGCCGATGTGGACATGGAAGATGCATGGTATGATTTCCCCCCAACGTGGTGCACAGGGACTCCAAGGAGGTTCACCTGGACATATGCATTACCAAGTTAAATGTTGATCATTAGTCTTCGCTCAATGTAATCCGCTGTCTAAGCATGTGGAGACTTCCATGCATGATCTTGCTCTATTGGAGTATCGTGCATGAATAAAAGTGTATGCATTTATTGTTTAGTCTAGAATCTTCCATGAATGAATTTTTACTATAGTACTGGTGAAAGACTTATGATGAGCCATTTCTTACATCTCCTATGGCCCCTTCCAAGTCATCCTGATTTAATCCCTCTGTCTAGGTGTATAAGGGCATGGTTAATACTTAATAGTATAGCCAACTGTTGACTATAAGAAAGTGCCATGTCATCTATAGCCAACATGTATAAGAATCGATACTCAAAAACTAATTCTTAAAGATCATTTCTTGCAAAGCACAATAAGTGTTATTTCTTCACAAGTTTTAGATGCAGGTTGAACAGTTGAACGCTTTTGTTTGCAAAAGATACTTTTTTATCTATTTCACCCGGATGCTTCTGAGCTCTTGAGATGAAATAATATCCGAAGAAACCTATCGATACCCGTTACACATGAGATGACCCCCACATCCTTTGTTAAAATAAACAACTCCCTGATCAATGCATTTCACTATTTCGTGCAACGCACGCGCACCATACTATAGATTAGTACGACAAAAAATTGAACTAACGTTATATATAGTATGATAAATGCTGATGCATGTCACCTAAAATTATATCATTAAAAACTATGTTCAAATATGAATCGAACGATATAGTTTTTGTTGACATGCACTAAAATTTTGTCAGTTATATCTTCAGTCAAATTCAATGGGGGACTAATAAACCATGACCGATGTAGTACTAGTGTAGAGGGCGGTGCTGCATGGGAGTCTCACCTTGCTCATGGTGTGTAACACCCCGGATGTAACTTTCCCAATTTGTACTCCAACTCTTGCCGTTTCCGGCGTTAAGTTATATTTATTTCTCGGGTTCGGGTCTTTGTCTCCATGTGTTGTTTTCGTTTTCATGCATCTCATATCATGTCATCGTGTGCATTGCATTTGCATACGTGTTCATCTCATGCATTCGAGCATTTTCCCCGTTGTCCGTTTTGCATTCCGGCGCTTCGTTCTCCTCCGGTGGCCATTTCTAGCTTTCTTTCATGTGTGGGGATTAAACATTTCCGGATTGGACCGAGACTTGCCAAGCAGCCTTGGTTTACTACCGGTAGACTGCCTGTCAAGTTTCGTATCATTTGGACTTCGTTTGATACTCCAACGGTTAACCGAGGGACCGAAAAGGCCTCGTGTGTGTTGCAGCCCAACACCCCTCCAATTTGGCCCAAAACCCACCAAACTCTGCCCCATGTCCTAGAGCGTTCGATCACTATCGCGTGGCCGAAAACCGCACCTCATTTGGACTCTCCTAGCTCCACTTATGCCTATAAATAGCACCCCTCCAAATTCGGATATTCTTCCTCGTCCAAACCCTAGTCTAAAAAAAAGCAGATCCGCGCCGACGGACATGTCCGGGGCCTAGCCGGACACGTCCGCCGCCGCCTCTCGTCCACTCCGCGCCCGCCATGTGGCGCAG
>NC_041382.1:250647321-250656974 GCF_002162155.2 Triticum dicoccoides
CCGCCGCCCGGCCTCACCGCGCCTCGGATCCGGCCGGGCCCCACCGTCCTCTTCCTCCTCCTCCCACGCCGGCCTTCTTCCCTGTCAAGTCCGGCGAGTTGCTACAGTAACTCCGGCGTGCATCGGGAAGCGTGCGGATCTGGATCCAGATCCGAGAAATTCATCTCGGTTGACTTTTCGTCCCTAACACTAAAATTTTTGTGCATACTTTGACCGCCCGTAACTTTGCATCCGTAGCTCCGATTTGGGCATATTATATATCAAAATGTTCGCCTCGATGAGTACATCATTTCATTCCATTGCATCATTTTCATTTGAGTTCATCTTGATGCCCAAAATGCTGCTAGAAGGAGGCTTCGTGAGTTAATTGTCAGATCTGCTAGTTCATCTTAGACTTTTGTCATTTTTTGCCATGATTATTGTGTGCATGATATGCCTGTGAGTCCTTCATATGTTTTGTTAAGGATTTTGTCTTCTTTCCAGAGGTGCAACCCATGCATTTTTAGGACGTGTGTGGTGACTTGTGCAAGCTTGCAAAGTGAGGCACCCGGTAAATCTGTTTTCAGGGACTTAGTTGTTTTCACTAAGTCTGTGATTATTTAGTTCATGATGCCATATGTTCAGCTTGTTTCCTAGTGATCCGTGCCTCTTTTGAGGATGATCAGTAAAGGCGTTTTGTTAATCATGTTATGTTCTATCCATACGTGTCTTTGTTTGCAATTATGAAGCATCCTAGCTTGAGTCAATCGAGCTCTGCTTTTGCTTCGTGGTGAATCTGGGCAGATCGTCAACTCGTTTGCGATTTTGCCGATGTTATTGTAGTTGATCCGTGCATGCTATGCCCTTGTTCTTGCCATGTCTAGCTTGTATTTTGTGCCTTCTTAATGGATGTATGCTTTCCTTGCCATGAATTGCACCGTAGTGAGTGCATCGAGCTCATTTACATGCCTTCGTGAGTTATATTTCAGCATGTCTCAGTTTTCACTAAGTCTGAAAACTGATTGTGTTTTAGCTATGTTCGTGTGCCCGTTAGTATATTTTCTGAACCCTTTTGGCCCCAGGTCACTTTGGGTCTTTTGTTAAGCTTGTTGAGTAGCTCCGTGCCATGTTCTTACTTATCAAGTTCAGGTCATGTATCATGTTGTTTTGCTGCTCCGAAGAGGGCTTCGTGATCTGAAATTTCAGACAAGTGTTAATTTCACTAAGTCTGGAATCTGTTTTGCATTTGCGTTTTTGCCATGCTTGTTTGAACCTCATAATGGATGGATTGGCCGTAGCTCAGTGCTAGTCTTTTGGTAAGCATCTTGTGTGCATCCCTGCCATGTATTTCGTTGTCATGTTTGATGGTTGTAGCATGTTCATTTCGTTGCAACTAGATGCCTACTTGCTGTAAATCGCAGACCGGTGTCATATCTTAAAACGCTTGCCATTTCCAAACCGTAACTCCGATTCCGATGATCTTTATATCATTTTCAAGCGATTTCATCCCCTCTTTCAAGTGGCACCCTTGGAATTCCAAGTTGAGGCCAGGTTCATGCATTTCCTGTCATATCTTGCATTTTGCATCCCGCATCGCATCCCGCATAGCATACCATCTTTGCATCTTATTGTTTGAGCTTGCACGTGGTTGATTGTATCCTTGTTGCTTGTTTGTCTTTCTTGGGTAGAGCCGGGAGACGAGTTCGCTACCGAGGAGCCCGTTGAGTTTGCTTGTGAGGATCCAGCCAACTCTGACAACTGTGCAGGCAAGATGATCATACCCTCGAAATCACTACTATCTTTGCTATGCTAGTTTGCTCGCTCTTGCTATGCCATTGCTATGATGCCTACCTTTTGCTTGTCAGCCTCCCAATTGCCATGTCAAACCTCTAACCCACCATGTCCTAGCAAACCGTTGATTGGCTATGTTACCGCTTTGCTCAACCCCTCTTATAGCGTTGCTAGTTGCAGGTAAAGTTTGGAGGCCGTTCCTTGTTGGGACATCTTTTATTTGCTTGTTGGGATATCATTATATTGCTATGTTATCTTAATGCATCTATATACTTGGTAAAGGGTGGAAGGCTTGGCCTCTCGCCTAGTGTTTTGTTCCACTCTTGCCGCCCTAGTTTCCGTCATATCGGTGTTATGTTCCCGGATTTTGCGTTCCTTACGCGGTTGGGTTATAATGGGAACCCCTTGATAGTTCGCCTTGATTAAAGCTTTTCTAGCAATGCCCAACATTGGTCTTACCATTTGCCACCTAGCCTTTTCTTTCCCTTGGGTTCTGCAGACTCAAGGGTCATCTTATTTTAAACCCCCCCGGGCCAGTGCTCCTCTGAGTGTTGGTCCAAACTAGAGTCCTGTGCAGCGCCCCCTCGGGGAAACTCGAGGTTTGGTTTTAGTTGTATGGAGCGCTCATCTGAGTGTGCCCTGAGAAAGAGATATGTGCAGCTCCTATCAGGATTTGTCGGCACATTCAGGCGGTGTTGCTGGTCTTGTTTTAACCTGTCGAATTGTCTTGTTGTACCGGGTTACCGAGTCTGATCGGTGTGTCTCGGGTGGAGGTCTATTCCTTCGTTGACCGTGAGAGCTTGTCATGGGCTAAGTTGGGACTCCCCTGCAGGGATTGAACTTTTGAAAGCCATGCCCGTGGTTATGGGCAGATGGGAATTTGTTAATGTCCGGTTGTAGAGAACTTGAACCTTAATTAATTAAAATGAATCAACTGAGTGTGTTACCGTGATGGCCTCTTCTCGGCGGAGCCCGGGAAGTGGACACGGTGTTGGAGTTATGCTTGCGCAAGTTGTTCTTCTAGATTCTCGCTCGCGCTTTGCCTCCTCTTCTCGCTCTCTTTTGCGTATAAGTTAGCCGCCACATATGCTAGACGCTTGCTGCAGCTCCACATATACTTGCCTCATCCTTCCTATAAGCTTAAATAGTTTTGATCGCGAGGGTGCGAGATTGCTGAGTCCCTGTGGCTCACAGATACTATAACTCCAGATGCAGGTCCAGGTGATTCCGCTCCAGGTGACGAGTACGAGCTCAAGTGGGAGTTCGACGAGGACTCTCAGCGTTACCACGTGTCTTTTCCTGATGATCAGTAGTGGTGCCTAGTTGGGGTTCGATTCAGGGCCTTGTCGCATGTTGGGTTTTCTTCTATTTTGGCGCCGTAGTCGGGCCATGAGTGTTTGTATGATGGATGCTATTTATGTTCTCCGATGTGACGTGGCGAGTGTAAGCCAACTATGTATCTCCCCCTTTTATCATATATTACATGGGATGTTGTAATGATTACCTAACTTGCGACATTGCTTTCAATGCGGTTATGTCTCTAAGTCGTGCCTCGACACGTGGGAGCTATAGCCGCATCGAGGGCGTTACATGGTGCGGCAGTAAAGCCGTCATATCACAAAACCCAACCACCCCCAATAATATGCGGCCTGGTAAAATAAACGGACAAGCAAGCATCACATCGCTCCGTCTTTTTTGCATTTCATCTCTATGCATTTACTTTCTCCGGTTCATCTTGCACACTCGATCCCTAGCTACTACTCCTAGTAGCCCTAGCTACTATTCCTAGGGCCAGTTATTTTGGAGGCTTAAAAAATAAGTCGTCTCTTCCCCAGCGTTTCCCATAAGACTAGTCATAGTGGAGAGTAACATTAAGGCGCCTCATCAATTATTTGGGCTTCTAAACTACTAGTACCTCCGTCCTGGTTTATTCATCACCATTGTAATTTTTGCTAAATTTTGACCGAAGATTTAACTGATAAAATGTTAGTGCATGTGACATGCACAAACATTTCATTAGTTAAATTTATGATCAAAATTTGACAATTACAATGGGGACCAACAAACCAGGACAGAGGTAGTAGTTGTGAGATTACTAATCTAGAAGCCTAAAAGAACTGGCCCCCTGGTACTTCTACTAGTAGTAGTACTCAAGTTGGAATTCCAATTGCACGGCACAACTTGTTAGGCAAAAAATTCGATACAGGGTGTAGGAAGCGGTTTGGGAATTTGCATGCCTTTCCGACCAGTGAGATACTCCATACAAAGTACGACAAAGAAATTACCACAGAGAAGGAAGCTAAAAGTAAACAATCAAACGAGCATTTTTATATTTATTTTGCATGGAATCCTTTCACAAGCTTGACTAGTGTTGTTTTTCTACTTTTACAAAACTGCATCGTAATGTTAAAACATGCATTTGCACGTACATAAGTAAGAGTAGTACTCCCTCTGTCTAGGTGTATAAGTCTTCCCTCCTTCTTGGTCACGGTGCACAACCAAAGATGACTTATTCACCTGGACGGAGGGAGTAGCACAGTCTACAAGCATATATAGAGAGAGACGTGTAGTGCGATAGTATATAGTAAAGTTTGTGCTATATGCACGTACTTACAAAATGCATACGGATACACAAGGTTTCCAACCTTTCCCTTTTACATACTTAATGAAGGACGCTAATAATTCCCGATCGTTCGGGATTTATCATTTGCATCCCAAAACTAATGAAATCGCCTTACAAAACTAAATTATACTCCTACTAAAAGCCACAGCGCTCGCATGAGCGCTTGCAGCGTGCCACGAGTGCCTTGGTGCGCGGCCGTTTCCCAGCACGCTGACACAACGCCTCTTCCTCAGCCTCGCAACTCGCGAGGTGCTGATTGGCGGCTTGCCGGCAGGCGAACGTGATCTCACCGGTGTGGTGATCCGACGCCAACAGGTACTCCTCCTCGCTGGAAGCGTGCACCCGGTCCATGTATCACCAAGCGTAGATGAGGCGCTTGGGCCCGACTGCACTCAGGGCTTTGGCACGGGCATCCTCCACCACCCTCACGGCCCTCGCACGAGCCTTCTGCCAAAGAGTCAATTGCTTGACTCTCTCGGACGTGACATAGGCCTGCTAGGCAGCTTGCCCTGCGGCGCGCTTCTCTTCCTCGACCTTCTTCTATGCCTCTATTTTTGCGCGCTCTGCCAGAGTCAAAGCCTCCCACAAGGCGACATCCATTTCTTTCCAAAGCTCCTCAAGGCTGGGGGGGGGGGCTCGGCGGGCGGCGCGGTGTTCTCCTCGTAGCAGGGAGCCAACGCGTCCTGCGACGTGCGTGCTGGCGAGATTGGGAACACCGACGCATCCACCTCGACATGTCGTGGCGAGGAGCGGAACACCGACACGTCCTCCTCGACTAGTGGCGGCGAAGAACAGAGCGGCAACGCGTGACCATCCGCGTGGTGCAGCGAGGGGCGCCTAGGGTTGGGAGGGGCGATGCCATGGTGGTTGATGTGAGAGCGAGGAGGAAGAGATAGCGATGAACATGAGCGTTCTTCCGAATGCCGTGGGAGGCGTAGTATTTATAGCGAGCAATGTCACACCTATGTAAGATATGGACTGAGCTGCACTGACTCAACTGAAGGTCCAGTTGCGTCACTGACATGTGGGCCAGATGCCTATTGGGCCCACATGTAAGTGACCTAATGCACCTGCAGTTAAGTAACTGAAGCATCATCCAATAAGATATGTTGTGTGATTAACTAATAGCTACATGGGCATATTTGTTGGAGTAAATTACAGGGGAGGGAAGGGGTGGAAATATTGCTGGTCACAACGGATTGGATGAGCGTGGGGGGAGAGTCATGCATGCAGATTTTTTCCACACGGGGTGGAGTGGTGGGACTGCCGGAGGGAGAAGGAAAGTCAAGCAGGTGTTCAGATTTCAAGGTGCACTAAATTATTGCATGCGAAGATTAAGGTTCGCCATAGTGGTGGTAGTGTGGTATCTTACTAGCTGGTATCCTGCACACGGGAATGGCAAACATGCTGATGTGACAAAGAATTAAAGAAGAGAGGGGGTTAGAGTAACATAGGTAGATACCGTATCATGTTAAATACAATGCTACTTTGTGTCATACATGGCATTATAAAGGTAGTCACGTATCATACACTAGTATCATGCACATGATACTAGTATATGATACTTCTACTATGAGTAGCCTAAAGAGAATATTGACTAATCTCTACTCACTATATCGACCCTTATCTCTATTTTCTACTCTATATATTTATTTACTCCTATAAAAATCTTAATTGTTGGTGATGGTGTGTTTGCCTCTGGACAACGTGAGCCGTTCGATCTACTTGGAACCATCAGCTCAGATGTGTGTGCATAGAGACATGTCTTGCCACCGGAGATATAGCAGATACTTACCCACCTCTGCCACTGTATAAAATACGGAACTACTCATTCTAAACTCATTTCCTTTCTGGTTCATCTCCTTGCATTCTTGCCGGCGGCAGCAAAGGTTCCTGAAGATGGAGTCCAGACTCTAGAAACCACTACAAAAACTATTCCACCACCTCTATCTTGTCTTGGTAAGAGTAGGTGAAATTTTTGAATCGAGCCCTTTAAACTAGAAGGGAGGTAGTAATACTCTAATAGCTAACCTTGTTGTGATGACTAGATAGGACATGGCACACACCTGGACGGAGGAACTATTCTGCATTGTGCATATAAGTTTTGTCAGAAGTCAATGTACCTCTACTTTGACCAAACTTATAGAAAAATGTATCAACATTCACAATGTCAAATCAATATTTTTATACTCATTATAAAAACGTACTTTCATAAAATATATATTTGGTATTGTAGATATTGATATTTTTAGTAGAAATTTGGTCAAAAACTTTGCAAACATTGACTTGCTACAAATCTTACGTTGAGTAAAAAGGACCAGAGGGAGTGACCGTGTGAGGGAGGCGAAGGTCGTGGGAGGCGTGACGGTTGACGGAATTAAGTGAAGTTACATCCACACGCTGGCATGGCGTCCAAATGCACAGAAGTTATACCGTCAGGCCAATGATATGGGTCTACTAGACATGACATCTAGTGGGTCTCGCATAGTACTCGAGAACTCTTTGGGGCATGCAGCCGTTTATCCACCGGGCAAGCCAACAACCCCACGCTGTTCGCACGCCCTACTCGTCCGGTCATCCCCGTCTTCTACCTTACAACAGTTCGCTCCCAGCCGTCCTGTCCTTTCAAATTACACCAGTTCAACTTCTCCTAACCCGCCTCCAAAATCCCTGGCCTCCCAAATCTCCATGACTGGCAGTGAGTACAAGGTTAGAGCCATCACTGGCGATAAGTTCATCGTCATCTACACCCGTAGATCTGCGATGGTGGAAGCATGCCTTGCTCTCTTCCTACGCATGTTCAAAAGTTCAAAGGATGAGTGGGTCGCTGGGCTAGACGTTAAGTACACAACAGTCCTGGAAAGCGAGAAGATTCTAAAGGAGGCAGAGAAGAAGAAGCCCGCCGTGATCCAGGTTTGCGTACATAACGTGTGCTTGGTATACCACATATGCCATGCCGACGTTGAGTGCCAGGATTTTAAGAACTTCCTCAAGGATGAAACAGTGAAATTCGTTACTGTAGACTTAGGAATGACAGGGATGTCCTGGGTCGGATAGGCCTCATTGTAGGGCAGTCCTTCGATCTCCAGAAGGCAAGCCTGGTGTCCTCCTATCAGCCTTCAATGTTGAACCTGGCAGCAGCCATGATTGGTCCTTTCTATGCTAAACTGAAGAAACCTCACCACGAGTTTCATCATGCATGGGAGTCAAAGATAATAGATGAAGATCACATCCTATACGCAGTAATGGATGCCTACCTTTGTTTAAATATCTACGAGGGTTGGATGAAGAAGCAGAGCCCAGTGTCCTATTCAACCAAAGAAGCGGCGGCGAAGAGGAAGAGGAAGAGGGACGAGGACGAATTCTAGGCCGTGGACTCGGACTCAGAGTAAGGTGGCAGAGCCATCGCTCATGCTGGTTCTACTACAGTGTCAAGCGTACTAGTTGCTTAGTTTTATTTCAGGGGTGTGTTGTGTTGAGCGCCCAACAGAACTATGTTTATGTTCTTTCTCATTATTTGAACTCATTAGTATGTACAGTAGTACTGGTACTATGTCTTACTATAGTTCTTCTTGAAGTTGGTACTACTGCTCGTATCTTCCTGTTCCTATTGTACTTAATACGTTCGTATATAATTTGGGTCAATTGATTTGTGAAAGAAGTTCGATGGAGCGGAGGAAGAAGACGGCAGAGAAGCTACCCCAGTATCTATATTAGGGTGGCAGGGTGCCCATGATCTATCTTATGAGTGTTGGATGTGGAATGCAGTTTGCTGAAAAAATGGATCGGGCCCGGGGTTAACTGGATGGTGGGGGTGGGGAGCATGGCGGTGGTAGGTAGTTCAGGGGAGGGCAGGGCGGCGGCGGCAGGCAGTTGGGCGTGTGGCAGGCCGAGAAGATGAATAGTGCATCAGTTTCGGAGGTTGAAGAAGCCCTTCTAGCCATCCATGTTGCATCGAACGGCTCACAAGAGTCAACTGACCCAAATTGCTCCTCCAGATTGCAGGATCCACGTGGCATTCAAGGTCTCGAAGGTAGATTCCGCGTTCGTAGCCAGTTTGAGGGCTTAGCGCGGGCGCGACCGGCTTCCGCCGTGACAGCCACCATGCACGCCTCCTCCACGCGGGCGGCCACGACAATGACATGCTAGTTCTTCCTCACTGGCGTGCTGGAGCACGCGCTTGTCCTCCTCTTCATACACTATGTTCATAGACGCGGCTCCACCAGCTGCTCGTGTGCTTGGCAGCATGGCGACATCGCAAGGAGGGACTGCAGACGACGTGAGCGGGCGAGCCTTCGGCTTCATACCACAGGGATGGCGGCGACACGGCGGTGATGGGCGAGAAATGGTTGGCCGGAGCAGGCAGGCACCGGCATGCGCAACGGCGGCGGCAACATATTGATGACTGCACGTATGGGAGTTTAGTTTAGTTTTATATAGGGTTGGTCAAACTTAAAAGAAAACCATACTAGTACACGTAAACATTAGACTGAGGTAGCGCTTATATTAGTTACCACAGCCACGATATGGAATCCTATGCAAGCGCGTGAACCGCGGTCGCTTGGTCGATCGAACAGTGCGTCACCGTGTCGCGCTCGAAGGACATCCAGCGAACCTTTTTGTGTGTGTGAAAACAATCCCCGAATATTACTCAATTTTTGTTCCTGGAAAAGTTCTTGACGCTACAATATTTCCATATATTTTAATTTAGCTCCAGTTCGTGTTTATTTGGATTTGGACGTTTTAGGTGCGCCCTAGTTTTTTTAATACTGATTTTTTGTGTGTGACTGAGAGAGAACGTGTATATGTGTCCATATGTGTGTTGTGGCGGAAGGGCAATGTGGAGATGGTGTACGTGTGATAGATACATAGAGAGGTGTGAATGTGCAAATGATCATGCAAGAGTGAGACATAAACAGATGCCGATACGTTGTGTATACATGAGAGAACGGTCTTGTATTTGTACTTGTGTGTGTGTGAGAGAGAGAGAGAGAGAGGAGCATCCGTAACACAACAACCATCTCTCTTGATTCGTCCGTCCCTCGCATGATCGCATGAAACACATGCATCAACGCACACATTTTGACACCCTCACCCGACCCCTGCCCACCTCAAGGCCTGCACATCGCTCTCTATCTCGCACGCATAATCTCTTCGTAAAAACCCTATTTAGCATGTAGCTTTCCATCACATGCACACACATTTCTCTCCATATGTTGGATTTCTCTCAATATCTGACACACACACACACACACACACA
>NC_041382.1:250657298-250741358 GCF_002162155.2 Triticum dicoccoides
TCTCTCTCTCTCTCTCCCGCACAAAATTACCAATCCCTCTCTCTCCTGCACAAAATTATCAATCCCTCAACCCACGAGATCTTTCCCCTCCCGTCCATGTTTTTCAGCTCTCTCATCAAACCTGCTCTCTCTTCTCCTTCTACGTGTATAGAATCCGGATGCACACACATCTCACATATATTACATGTCTCCATCTTTCTCACAGACCTAACTTCTTCCTCTCTCTCTATATATATATCTCTCTCTCGTTAGGTTTGTCTCCTACTCTCTTGTCCACATACACACAATCTTTCCCACCCTATCTGCTCCATCGTCGCAAGCTCTCTCTACACGTTTCATTCACACATTGGGATGTGTTCAAAATGTTGCTTTTATAATGGATGATGTAGAGTTATGGTTGGTTTTGTTGCATCCTACAAAGTAATAACTATGAAATGCATTTAGATTCTCATTTGACTACGATTATGTGAGTTTGAGCATATTGTGATGTACTATAGACCTCGTATATATCTTGCAATTCAACAATGATTATAACTATTGAATTGTATAGACCATTCACTACAAAAAAGAAACATCCGTGACATTTTGGGCCGAACAAAAAAAATCATGTCATACTTATGACACTTCTATGACGATAATTGTGACAAAACCTGGTATCATTATAGATGTGGTGGCATCCTACTTCTATGACAAAAAATAATGACAGAAAATGGAATTTCGTCCTGGGCGGGCCGGAGATGCAGCTATATCACATTCTTTGGTCCGTCTATGACGAGAAAAACCATGGTAGAAGCGAGGGCATGGAAAATATCGAGGAGTTCCCGGTTATAGTGGGTGGTCGGGGGCCGAGCGATGCGCGTTTCTCTCATACGTACGTGCGTGTGTGCGAGGCATTGGGCTCTAAATGAAGCTGAGCGAGGCATTGGGCTCTAACTGAACCCGAGCGATTGCACTGTAGGCTACGCGTTACTGAACCTGAGCGATCCCTTGCTGTTAACTGAACCCAAGTGATTCCTTCGCTACTGCTGCTAACTGAAGCCGATCGATGCTGCCTCTGGATGATCAATGAGCGTTGTTGGGGGCTTTGGATGAAGAGTTTCCCGGTGGGGGGTTGGATGAACAGGACCCAGTGGTAGTAGAGGTCGTTGCCGCTGGATGAACAATACCCCGATCGATCGAGCCGGTGGATGAACAGGACCTTGTGGAGGGCTAGATGAACAGGACCCCATGGAGGGCTGGATGAACAGTAGCTGGTGGAGGGCTGGTTGAACAGTAGCCGGTGGAGGGCTGGATGAACAGTAGCCCGTGGAGGGGTGGTTGAACAGGACCCCGTGGAGAGGGCTGGTTGAACAGTAGCCGGTGGAGGAGCGCACGGTGGAGGCTGGATGAACAGGAGCCCGTGGATGAACAGTCACAGGTGGAGGCTGGAGGAGGTCGACGGTGGATGAACAGGAGCCCGTGGAGGCTGGAGGAGATCGACGGTGGAGATGAACAGTATCCCGTGGAGTCCTGTTTTGCGGTATGCCACACCCCTCTCGATGAACAGGACCCCTGTTTCGACTGTAGCGCTCCAACACAAGTCCATTTCCTCCATTTTGCGGTACGCCACACCCCTCCCGAACAACAAGACCCCGTTTTGACCATAGGAGGTCCGTTTCCTCTGTTTTGCGGTACGCCAGACCCCTCCTAATGAACAGGATCCCGTTTCCACCTTGGCCGGTTGAACGCAAGGCCGTTTCCTCCGTTCTGCGATACGCCAGGCCTCGTTTCCATTGGTTGTGCCGTCCAAGCCGGTTGGCTCTCGATGAACACGACGACGCATTCCACTCCGACCTAGCCGGTTGCCTCCCCATGATCACGATGATGGCGCAAGTTTTCCGTTCCAACCCAGCCATGTACACGAGCCCTGGCCATACATATGCGTGAGTAGGCGTTCGAGACCCCGCCCGTATGTACGTACGTGGCCGTATTTTCTTTCTTGCACCTTGGCCACCGTACGTACGTGTACATGCTACGTGCGCGCGTCTACTATGGCACGTGCACGCCTCTACTACGACACGTGGTCGCCTCTACTACGACATGTTCGCGCCTCTACATCGACCAATATGTACGTACATGTTCGCGACCAGAATGACAATGCTACATATGCTTCGACTAGGTGGATCCCGACTGTCAGGCACTTCCTTGCGTACGAAGATGTAGCTGGTGGGTCCCAGCAGTCAGGGGGAAACATTTTTGTGAAATCATTATTTTCCATGTAATAAGGAGGCACTTCCTTGCTATGACCGTGGACCCAGCTGTCAGCCTCTCCACATACAGTACTCTTCCGATGGAAGTCGTTCCTTGACCACGTTGACCACGCCACGCCGAGAGCACCATGGAGATGGACGATGGCGAGGCCTAGGAAGGGGCAACGTGGAGCCGGGGAAGACGTGCCAGTGGATGCTCACGCAGAGGGGAGTACGTGGGTTGACTGCTTCGGCTGCGGTGTGAGGCTACCGTCACCGGAGAATAACATGCGGTGTGGGTGAGTATAGAGGGATGGCATGGCCAGTAGTGGCAACACAGCCGGACATGGGAGGCAGGAGCCGGCGGCACAGCCGACGCTTGTTTGGGCGGCTAGAGCAAGAAGACCAGAGGTTGAAGAAGCACTACGACCGTTGGATGGACATCGTACGATCACTGGAGCTAGAATCGTTCATATTGACTAAGTTGACAAAGCCCTCTGTCCCCGTCATCTTAGTAGGCCCACAAGTCAGCCTCCCACTATGGTGGGTCCCAGCTAGCAGGGGGATTTCATTTTTTTGTGCGGAATAAGGAGGCACTTCCTTGCGTGCGAAGATATAGCTGATGGGTCCGACCTGTCAGTGGGGGAACGTTTTTTTCATGAAATACAGAGGCCCTTCCGGTGGGTCCTAGCTGTCAGGTGGAGGAATCATTATTTTGCGCGTAATAAGGAGGAATTTCCTGGCGTGTGGCCGTGGACCCAGCTGTCATCCTCTCCACGTACAGTCCACTTCCGATGCATGTCGTTTGTTGAACATGCCGCGCTGAGAGCACCTGGGCGGTGGACGACGTCGAGGCCTAGGAAGGGAACGACACAAAGCTAGGGAAGACTCGGCAGTTGTTTCCCACAAGAAGGGGAGTACGAGGGTTTACTGGTTCGTCTGCTGTCGCCAAAGAATAACAACAGGTGTGGGTCAGTAGAGGGATGGCTAGGCCAGTAATGGGAGTACGGTGGGATGGTGAAGCCTGCGCGGCAGCACAGCTGGCCGCGAGAGGAGGAAGCAGGCAGTCCTGGCGGCGCTTGTTTGAGCGGCTGGAGTAGGAAGAGCAGAGATTGCAGAAGCATGACGGCCGTTGGATGGACATCCAACAGTCACTGCTTGTGCGTCAACCTTTTTTTAGGAAAGCCTCCAATCTGTGGAAAACAACATACAGCCCATCAGCCATTATTTCTAATAATGTATAGCCCATTTGCTAATTCTTAAGGGTTTTTTCGAGCCCATATTCTTTTTGTTAGCATTACAACCCATATTGTGTCCACGGTTAAAACATTATACAAAATTTTGCATATTTCGGTACGGTCTGAACTGTTTTTAATCCCAAAATTTTGAGTCAGATTCAAACTTATTTTAAAAATAAATGTATATCAATATAAAATACAACAAATTGTCCATGCATAAAAATCAATGCAATTTAAAATATCAAAATGAAAAAAATGTTGTAACTAATTGCCGGTTTGATGTGTTTTAAAAATGTATAGCCCATTTCTCATTACTGATAGGCCATTTTCCCGAATGAAGCTGTCCTCGTCTTGCAAGATTTGTAGCCCAACAGGCTTGACAAAGTGACTTACTTAAAAAATCAAAAGAAAGTGGGCTAGCCATTGTCAGAAAAAAAAAACTACTGGGCTGGTCTGTGGTAAACATAAAAGAAAAGGTTGTCTAGACAGGCCAGAGTGCTCCACACAGCCCAGTTGACACCCAGCTTCCGTTCAAAATAAATTAGATAAATTCCACTCCAATTATGGCAATTCATAAAAATGCCACTGCAATTTCCAAACTTTGAAAAATGCCACTACAATTTTTGCAGACTTTAAAAACCCCACTACAATTTTGGCAAACTTTGAAAAATGCCACTCCAGGCTTGGAAAAATGCCACTGGAAATGGCATGAAATGGCATTTTTCAAAGTATCGAAATTGCAGTGGCATTTGTCGAAATCACAAGATTTGGAGTGGCATTTATCAAATTAACCCAAAAAAAGTAACTGGGCGAGCTGCTGGGTCCCTGGTGTCAGCCGCTCGTTGTGCAATTCTCTCGTTTATAGACTACGTTGACAACGGCATTGGACCTAGATGTCAGAAATCCATTAGGAGGAGCCATTTTTTTATTGGCTTGAAATAAGGAGGTACTTGCTTGCGTACTTCCATGACCTTGGTGGGTCCCTGTTGTCATCATCTCCATGTACAATCATCTCCTGATTGTGTACGCGTCAACCTGGTAGGCCCACAAGTCCTCCTCTAAACCCGTGGCGGACAAATACAACCCATTTAAAAAAATAATAGCCCATTCCATACATTCAAATGGAAAGTTCAACATTTAGAGCAAAGTAACCGGTCTGATCCAGATATAGAGTACTGAACTTCCACGTTGACAACCATCATAGCCAAGTTAACTATGTACTCCCACTAATACTCTAGTAGTGTACAAGTACTAACTCTTAGCTAACTAGACGATGTCGGCCGCCATCTGCGGTACACGCTAAACGCCGACACCGGTGTCCATCGCCTCGCCTAGGACTTGCCAGAGGTGCGATAGGGCGTGTTGCTCGCGCGCGTTGGCCCTTTCCATGCCAGCATAGTCCATCGAAGCTTCGGTTTCTAAGCGGGAAACCCACTTGACGAGCTAGTAGTAAAATTCGGCGTCGCAAATGCGTGCATGCCCGACAACCTCCAGGGCTATTTGCCCGGCGCCGGCATCCATGTAGTCGGCCCAGTTGCAGGCGCTCTGCTCATGACTCAGAGCGTCGGTGCGCTGCTGCTCCATGTCCCGTTGGCGGCGCAAATCGGTGATACGCTACTCCTCCGCAAGGCGGTCACGCTCCAACAACTCCTCATACTCCACATTGCCATCTAAATACTTATAGAATGCCTCCTCCCTCAGTTTGCCTTCCGGTGAAAAACCGAACACTAGTTCCGGTGGTGACCGCCTCCGGCGTCGCCTCTCGCGGACGGGCGGGGGCATGGCAGACGTGGGGAGAGCGAGGATAAGTGGCGAGCGACGTCGAGCCGGTGGGGGCTTATGAGAATAGGGCGAGTTGGGTGATGGTGCCACCGGAGAAGCCCGGGAAACATTAATATAGGCAAAAGGTGGGCGAACCAGTGTGTCGCGGGAAATGCGACGGTCTTTGTGGTCATCGGAATTCAATGCATAAGCAGGCATGGCTTAGCGTGCCAGCTTACCGTGGAAACTAGAAAAACTGAAATTATGACTATGTCATCCCGTCCCGTCAGTGGTGCGTCCTGTCTGTGGTGGGTCGCGCGCTAGCCTGACGGTTAAACGAGTGCACTCGAATCATCCAGATGATGTACTCCCTCCTTCTCAAAAATGATTCCACCACTCATCATCTACCTTGGTTGGTGAGATTTTTGAATTAAGCCCTACAAACCGGAAAGGAGGTAGTATGTGCGTGATCCGCTATTTATTCGTGCAGGATCAAGTAGGTCATTTTCTGAATTGAGCCCTGCAAACCAAAAATGAGGTAGTACGTGCGTGATCCGCTATTTATCTGTGTAGGATCGAGTAGGTCGGATAGTGTACGTGTAGGATCGAGTAGGTTGGATGGTGTACATGTAGAATCGCATTAGCTGATGAACGTTCGCTGGGATATAAGGCATTTGCGAACGTTTTTGCTGGCAGTTTCTTCAGATTCGCATGGCATTTTCTTCAGAGTAGCTTGTCAGTTTCTTTAGAGGTAGGCATTTTTATTCAAAAAACTGCCACTTTGGATCTTGCGTCGCAACTAAAACTGCCATGAGCGCATTAGTAGGCTGGCTAGTGATCGATCAGTAACTTGTAGACATTGAGAGAACAGAAATAAGGAACTGTTAGTAACTTGTAAACACTGAGAACACAGAAATAAGGATCATGTTGTGCACAGCAGTAAGAGATGATCCATTCGAAATGTTCACACGAGACTCACATGCCTGTCATTACAATATGTTCACATTAGTAGCCCAAATTCAAAACCAACTAGTACGATTCCCATAAGTAAGATCAACATGTGAATGCATCTCAATGATTCACAGATCATATACAAGTATGTAGATCCAAAAGCAAAGATCTAGACAAAACATCTGTTCTTCCTACTAACATGGATGCTTCTCTTGGCCAACATTCAGTACAGAGTGAAAGATAAATTTGTTTGTGAAGTCTACGATTCCTCATGCAAATGTAAGTGGTTTCACTAACAGCTAGAACCATGAGAATGAACCACACATGATGGATGAACATCCGCTGCAATATGATTTGGTCTTCTCTCGATCACACGGCAAGACTATTTTCGGAGTACAAACTTTAACTTAGGCAAATTGATGCCCATTGTATAATCATACCAAAGCAATGAAGCACCTAGTGTTGGCCAATAAATAGTACAATACTAGTTTTCTGCAATCCATGAAGTGACTATCCCATCATTCTATGCAGTGAGTATACTATTCTCTTGTGTAGTTCAACCAAAATTGTGGTCACTTTGTTTGTTTGCCAAATAGCAAATGGCAGACATTTCTGTCTGCACAAATATCAAGCAGCTAGTAAACATATACCCCACCTTGTATTTTCGGTTTAAACACGTCTCTTCCGCTTAGCATCTGTCATGTTTTGCACTGGACAATTTGATACAGTCATGTTTTGCCCTTGATAATTTCATACTGAATTGATTTGCTCGTTCAGAGCAGAAATATGGCACATATTCTTCATCAGACCAAGGATATCCATGTTCGCAGTGATGGAAGAGGTGAAATTGATACAACCAAAATTGAGCACCCAACCATTGAATCTTGTCCTGCACCTCCAATGTAGGTCCACCCTGCCAATAAATTCACATGCAAACCACTAGTATTACTATCTAATGATAGTACAAAAAGATTAGCAAGATAGTAGCAAACCATGTACCTTCGTAATGAATAGCTCATAGTGCTACCAATTGGATATAAAGGTTTGGAAGAAAACATGCTCCTAATGTTGAACCATTTGGACATTTTGTGCAGTTCCACTAAAATCGAACATCCCTGTTTGCATAGATATTGAAAGTGTGATTACTATAAAAGTGGCACTAGTTGAAGCATAGACTCACAAATATAAGCATTCCAATTTCTTAATGGGAAAAGGTAGCAAGACTGTTTCTAACCACCTGTTTGAAGGAATAAATAAGGCAACAGCGGCTGATGTCAGGAAGGCATACATAGTTTTTTCTAAAAAAAATTGAGCCATTCCTGACCATTCCTCTTCTTTTAAGCATATTTTGTGCAGCTCAACTAAAATAAAATGCTATCACCGCCTTAACAATTCAGTGACACTTTACAAATGGAAATGACTTAACATTACATCATGATGTCAGGTATGTAGTCGACAAGCATTAGAGACAAACATACAGACCTCCTCCGATAACATAATGAACACTAATTTTAACAAAGGTGTGACTAGCTTTACCGGGATAATTTGAGTGAACTCTACACCCTCTGTTCCTTAATATAAGACGTTTTCATAGTTCAATTTAAAGTACCCAAACATCTAGTATTTAGAAAAACAGGTAGTAGTTTTCTTTAGCACATATCTGGGAAAGCTTGCCAGACATTATATATGTCCATACGCTAATGCAACACCATTCGAATAGTACAAATATAGACTAATCCAGTGGCTAGTGCAATCATAGAGTAGTTATTTTATTACAGGGTACAGTACAATGGTTTTACTGAACAGATTTCCATAAGCTCTAGCACTGGAAGATTTCTATAAGAATTAACAATACAAAATTTGAAGGTAACAAGTTTTAGCATTGGTATAGTAGCTGTGCAAGAGCATTAAACCAAATACTAAAGTCTGAAGGTAACTAGCATTATTAACTAATGACAGTATAAAAAACATGCAAACCATGTACCTTCAAGTTAAATATTATTAACTAACTCGAGGTATGTAATCTATAAGCATTAACAGTGCAAAAATCTGAAGGTAGTAACAAGATTTATCATTGGTATACTGGTTGTGCAATAGAATTAGAATGCCTTAGCTGAAAAATCTTTAATACATCAATAGTCAACAGCTAACCCTAAAATAATCCACTAACATTAAGTGGCACAGCTTAAATTTATCGGTGGCACTAGACTGAGTGTGACATTAGTTAAATGTGGCATCACTTTAGTAGAAGCATTGCTTGACTTGACCGCTAGCGTTATACTAACAACAAAAGAGTGGCAATAATAGGATGGGAGGCCCATTCGGACAGTGGGCGCAATAGTACGATGTAACTCCACGGACACATAGAGTGGTGAGGGAGGTATGGTTGCCTAGAGCAACAAATATCCAGGCAGCATATGTGGATTACGTCCCATTTTTGTTCTCTTTAGCTACTGATTTTTCCCTTTTCAACCTAGATGCGGGTTCGATGCCTAGTCTCTTGGACAGTATAGTCTCCCTTCCTTTCCTTATTCAACCCAGACATGGATTAGTCTGCATGAAGTAGGGTTTCCTTTAATAGTGCAAGTTAAGGTTTTCGTCTGCGTGACCAGCAGAGTAGAGGATAGCAAATTGGGAAGATGGTGGAGTGGAAAAAGATCAACATGCAGTGACGTGGCAGATGGGGCAATAGAACAAGGCTATGGTTCGAAAAGAGGTAGCATACCTGAGGGTCGGTGGGAAGTGGCTTCGCTCGTGGTCATCGTCCTCCGCACACACTACGGTAGCGAGCTTGCGGAAGGAGGCCATCCCGCGTGAGCGCTAGGTCTGAGAGGACGGCCTTGTCGTCAGTGCGTGACCTCGCTTGCCGACGACGAGTGCGTCAACGCTGCATGTCCTTTTCTTCCCTGCGGATTTGTGACCATCGGTGAGGAGGGAGAGAGAGGCCGTCTTTTTTAGATCTGGAGAGAGGGTTATAGTGTGAGAAGCAAGTGGGCAGCCCTTAGCAAGAAAGCGTTGAAGCTCCAGCCTATATATCTTTTTTATACTACTAGTACTAGAGGTGGAGTAGTGGTAGAGTAGTTTATATTTTCTCTGCATATAGTACCAGTTAGTCGTGCTTCAAAACTGAACGGCACCCATTAAAAAAAAGGTAAATAACTAATGCGGCACCTCGGGCCAACGCGGTCAGATCGCATTTTGCACGAGAAATTACACACCATGTTTCGGTGACATGTGGTTGCGTTCCCACATGTCAGTGAGAAGACGGTGAGTCCTTTTGTACAATTTCCGAACACACGTCTGTGTAGCCCGGGGCGCCTCTTCGTGTACCGTGGCAACCGTAAACCGACTCTTTGCCTTTCCCTCTCGATTTGGAACTGCTGTCGCACGCTCTTCCGCCCTCCTCCATTTGCCTTCACCCTTCCTTCTGCCATTGTTCGATCATCTTCTCCATTGAGGGAACAGGCCGGAAACGACCCCGTTATTCTTGCCCCGATCTGAAAATTGATCTGGTGGACGAACTCATTGATCGGTGCGACATCATCACCTCGGCTGGCATGGCAGGTTTGTTCAAGACCATTCTTGACTCAACTAATCACATCATTACAAAGAACCCAAGGGTCCAGGAGCGGTTTGATCTCCCCTATCTTCTTCACCGTGAACCTGGTCACTGGCGCATGGACGATGCAGGCCTCGCCTTGTACAAGTTGATGCCGCTTGATAATGATACGTGTGATGTTAAGATGCCATCGCTTGAGGGTAAGGCTTGGGTAGGCGCAAATGGAGATTGGGTTTATATTGGATACAACTGCGAGTGAGAACTTGTGAATGTGTACACTCGTCACCGGGTTCCACTTCCAAAAATTACAGACTGCCCAGAGGTTGAGCACACCGGTATGCTATGTACATTCAACTATGATCATGGAGACTATCGTCTATAGAACATAGCAATTTTTCAAGTTCCCAACCGCTCTTGGGGTTATAGGAATGGTTGTGTTGTCGCTATCTTCGATAAGCTTGCTGTCGTCCTTCAAGGTTCGACTCGATGTATATTACTCAACAATTTCTATACACGGATGAGTACAGTGATGCAATTCAATACGAGGGTCTTGTGTTTGCTGCTACCACTCGTGGCACTGTTTTTGCATGGAATCTTGATGCTTTCGGTACGTTTGTCTTCCACCGTAATTATAATTGTGTCATCCACATGCATGCGGGTTAGATAGTTTCCTTTTACTAATTAACCTTCTTGTCTTTCCAAGGTCCTGTGAACATTCCACCACCTATATTTGAAAAAAATTATAACCAAGGGGGAGATGACAATGATGATGATCACGAGCATGGGGACCCATATACTCAGTGGCGCCTGGCAACTTATTCCGATGGATCACCTCTTCTTGTCTATATACAGGGCATTGCTAATGTTACTAAGGAAGCAGCTGTTGTCTCCCATGGTCACACTCTCCGAACCTATTCCAACATCTGTTGCAGGGTATTCGGGATGGATACTACTATGCTAACTATGCTAGCGCCAACACCTTCTCCCTGGTTTAGTTTTGATACTCTTGGAGGAAACTCGCTCTTCCTTGGACAAAACTATCCAATCATGGTGAAAGGCGATCCAACTGCTGTTCACAGAAAGTTAATACCATTTATGAGAAGCAACTATATATATACCTCTGACATTTCTATGGTTCCCTACCATGGCTATCACAATATGTGTCCTGACATAGGCCGCTTCAGCCTGGATGATCAGTCCTGCGTTGGTCTCGAGATTGACAGTAGATGCCCCTTCCCAGAGAATCACTTCTAGTTCAAAGCAAGTGTTTCCAACGCGGAGGATTGGTTGAGCTGAAGTTCATTTCATTGCTTGTTATTTGTTGTGTAATGAAAAATTTAGTATTTACTAGAATGTATCATCGTTGTCGTTGTGGGTTCATGACCTGTTGTTTGTAATAAAATGATATGCCTGTGATAAACTTACTAAATTTATGAATGACTTTCGAGTCGCTTCTCTGAGTGGGTGCCGCGATGAGGCAAAAAAATATTTTCTGAATACATAATTGTACGTGCACTGCAACAGGTTATCGGATGAGTCCAATCAACAATAGTACTACTACTATTTGTACTAGCTTCACATGCTTCGCGCGTCGGGCGGGAGTTTTTACTGTAGCAGTGAATCCCATCATCCTAGGTCCTCAGATGAGTCGAGTAGAAACTGCATTCTGATGTTTGGGTTCAAACTTTCAAAACAGTTGCACTATCTCTATGTCTATGTATACGTAATACAACAAGTTATTAAACTTGAGACCAGCCACCCACCCTCACAAAGAACACTTTTTAACCTAGCACAGACTCCAGGAAATTTGGCCACAGTGTGAGGTGGGCCATATGTTAATGTGTTCGCTGTACGTAGCAACACCTCGAATCCTCGATATATAGTAGGGTGGCATGGGCCAGATCAAGCATTCACGTCTAGCAGTACGGCACACGCCACCAGCACGACTTCCATCTGACACCATATTTCTTGGAGTCCATGCTACAGCTATCTCTTCAACCTCGTCGTTTCTCTAACTCAGCCATCGCGCGGCGGGCGAGGTGGGGGCTTGCTGATACTAGTCGGTTTCCTCAACTACGGTCCCACTTGTAAGGCCAACTCCAACGCACCACCCCTAACGGACCTCCGTTTTGCCCGGATTTTGTCCGGGCCATTTCTCGGATGTGGTGGCCGTGCGCCCAACGCGCGGATGCATCCCGGCTGCGTACATTTTTCTTTGCAAATGCATATCTTTTTTTCATCATTGATTTTTGGTACATGGAAATACATCACCAGAATTTGACTAGAAAAGCAAGACCAAAGAAAACAAGAACCCCAAGAATACATTTTAGAAGATATCCAACTTCCATAACTGCTCCTGTAAGTTGGATTAGTGCCTTCTCGATGCATTTATTGTTGATCTACGGAGTCTCGATCTTGCGTGCTTCTTTCTTCTTCGAGTGTAAAGAATTAGACGTTGCTTCCTCGCATCTAGTCTCATGTCTAGCCTCTATTCTATCAACAAGTGCACTAGTCTCATCTCTAGCCTCTATGCTAGCTAAAAGTGCTACAACATCTACTAAATTGCGCTCTATCAATATATCGATGTACTCTTCTTCCCAATACCAAAACTTGCATCCATTCTACACAATAAAATTTTAAGTTAGCACAGCAAGTCTAATCCGAGAGCACAACTGAAGCTAAAGTAGCACATACCCCATCGGTTGAGCATTTGATGCACACTCATCCAGGATGTTCCGGCTTGTAGACACGTGGTGCAAGACCTTCTTTGGGCCGTCATCGCATGTAATGACTGGCAACGGCGCGCCGACGAGCTTTTGGGCCAGCACCGAGCCCGACCGACCGCCATTCATGTATCTGTCGGTGGACTACCGATGATGTAGATCTGAGCGGCTAGAGGAGGAGTCAGTACCTGCATGCGGCCTTGCCGGGGCCTTTCGGCCTAGTGCCTGGCTGGTCCATGGCGCGGCGAGGCCTCCCACAACCGGGCGAGCTCAAGCCCAACCGGATCCGCTCCGAATCCGGCCGCCGGGTGCGCAAAACACGTAGTTGTGGTTGGGTATCTCCGGGGCATCAAGGGAAAGGGGGCTGAGCGAGCGCGCGTCCGAGCTGCACGCGCTCGAGTTGGCCTAGCGGCATGGTGGACCAACCGTGTGGGGTGCCAAGTGGCTTCGCTCATGTGGGGGACGGAAGCCATCCCGCGCGGGTGCTAGGTCTGACAGGACAGCCTTGTCGTCAGTGTGTGACCTCTGTGGCAAGCGTCCGCTCCCCACTAGCCTCTTCGTTGACATGTGGTCCTGTTCCCACATGTCAGTGAGACAACGGCGAGTCCTTTTGTACAATTTCCAAACGGACGTCTATGTAGGCCGAGGTGCCTCTTCGTGTACCATGGCAAACATCCACCGACTCTTCGCCTTTCCCTCTCGATTTGGAACTACTGTCACACGCTCTTCCTCCCTCCTCCATTTGCCTTCACCCTTCCTTCTGCCATTGCTCGATCGTCTTCTCCATGGAGGGAATAGACCGGAAACGACCCTGTTATTCTTGCCCCGATCTGAATGATAACGTGGTGGAGGAACTCATTGATCGGTGCGACGTCATCACCTCGGCTAGCATGGCAGGTTCATTCAAGACCATTCTCGAGTCAACTAATAACATCATTACAACGAACCCAAGGGTCCAGGAGCGGTTTGATCTCCCTATCTTCTTCACGGTGACCCTGCTCACTGGCACGCGGACAACGGAGGCCTCTCCTTGTGTAATTTGGTGCCGCTTGATAATGATACGTGTGATGTTAAGATGTCATTGCTTGAGGGTAAGGCTTGGGCAGGTGCAAATGGAGATTGGGTTGTTTATATTGGGTCCAACTGCGAGTGGGAACTTCTGAATGTGTACACTTGTCATTGGGTTCCACTTCCAAAAATCTCATACTGCCCAGAGGTTGATCACACCGGTTATGACTGTACTTTCAACTACGACCATTGTGACTTTCGTCTACATAAGATAGCAATTTGTCAAGTTCCTGGCCGCTCTTGGGATTTAATGAATATGTAGTTGTTTCTATCTTCAACAAGCTTGTTGCCTTCCTTCATAGTTTGACTGGATGGATATTGCTCAAAATCAGTTTGTATACAAGGATGAGTATTGTGATGGAATTCAATATGAGGGTCTTGTGTTTGTTGCACCTCTCGTGGCACTGTTTTTGCATGGAATCCTGATGCTTTCGGTACGTTTGTCTTCCACCGTAATTATAATTGTTTCATCCACATGCATGCGGGTTAGCTAGTTTCCCTTTACTAATTAACCTTCTTGTGTTTCCAAGGTCCTGTGAACATTCCACCACCTATACTTGAAAAATTTTATAACCAAGGGGGAGACAACGATGCTAATGATCACGAGCATGAGGACCCGTATAGGAGTACTCAGTGGCGCATGGCAACCTATTCTGATGGATCACCTCTTCTTGTCTGTATACAGGGCACCGCTGATGTGACTAAGGAAGCAGGTGTTGTCTCCCATGGTCGCACTCTCCGGACCTATTCCAACATCCATTGCAGGGTATTCGGGATGGGTACTACTGTGCTAGCGCCAACACCTTCTCGGTGGTTTAGTATTGATAGGAAAGTCGCTCTTCCTTAGACAAAACTATCCAATCATGGTGAAGGGCGATCCAGTTGCTGTTGACACAACATTACTACCAGTTATGAGAAGCAATTGTATCTATACCTCGGGCATTGCTATGCTTCCCTACCGTGGCTATCACAATATGGGTCATGAAATAGGCCGCTTCAGCCTGGATGGTCAGTCCTGCATTGATCTCGAGATTGACATTAGCTGGCCCTTCCTAGAGAAACTCTTCTGGTTCAAAGCAAGTGTTTCTAGCACCGAGGAGTGGTTGAGCTGAAGTTCATTTCATTGCTTGTTATTTGTTGTGTGATGAAAACTTTATTATTTACTAGAATGTTTTGTTGGAACTAATCTATAATCCAACATGTATCCTCGTTGTCGATGTGTGTTGATGACTTGTTGTATGTAATGAATGGTACATTTGCATATGCATGTCATAATCTCAATTTCTAAATGGTTTTCGACTCACTTCTTGGAGTGTTAGTGCCGTAGTAGTATAGCCAGCATCGGTAGTAGTATGAAGTTGCCACATCACATAGATCCAATCAATAGTTAGTTCTAGTTAGATCAACTAGAGCTAGCCGTCGCACGGAGTGTCGGTGTCAAAACTGGCGGATCTTGGGTAGGGGGTCTCGAACTGTGCGTCTAAGGCGGATGGTAACAGGAGGTAGGGGGCACAATGTTTACCCAGGTTTTGGGCCCTCCTGATGGAGGTAAAACCCTACATCCTGCTTGATTGTTCTTGATGATATGAGTATTACAAGAGTAGATCTACCACGAGATCAGAGAGGCTAAACCCTAGAAGCTAGACTATGGTATGATTGTATGTTTTCCTACAGACTAAAACCCTCCGGTTTATATAGACACCGGAGGGGGCTAGGGTTACACAAGGTCGGTTACAAAGGAGGAGATATACATATCTGTATTGCCTAGCTTGCCTTCCACGCCAAGTAGAGTCCCATCCGGACACGGGACGAAGTCTTCAATCTTGTATCTTCATAGTCCAACAGTCCGGCCAAAGGATATAGTCCGGCTGTCCGGAGACCTCCTAATCTAGGACTCCCTCAGTAGCCCCTGAACCAGGCTTCAATGACGATGAGTCCGGCACGCGGTGTTGTCTTCGGCATTGCAAGGCGGGTTCCTCCCCCGAATACACCACAGAAGAGTTTGAATACAAGGATAGTGTCCGACCCTGCAAAATAAGTTCCACATCGCACCGTAGAGAGAATAATATTTCCACAAATCTAATCTGCTGACACCTTTTGACAATATGACATCATGCCACGACCCGGTCATTATTCGAACCGTTTTTCTTTAACCAGCCCCGCACATAACGCGAGGTGGTTTCTTGACACGTCTTGTCAAAGCAGAGATCGTGTTCCCCTTATCATGGGATTCTCATCAATACAAATGTGGGTAACCCAACCGTGCCTATTGGTATGACTCCTAGATCTTAGGTAAGTCTCAACGGCTACGAGGAGGACACCTAATATTCACCCTCTTTATAAAGGGACAAGGCTTTTTCTTCGCCCCCCCTCCCCCGCGCGCACTCAATCTAATCCTTCCCCCGTCTCGAGTTCTAACACCCAGAGCTCAGGTCAGGTGCTTCGGACCTTCAATCATGTCCGAATCCAGCCTTCAAGGCCGGTGGATGCCTTCCTCCGTCACGGAGGAGGACATCAAGAAGTTGAGGGAGGCCAGATATCTGACTGCCGAAATTTCGCATAGGCTGCCCGCCCAAGGGCAGGTCGTCCCTACTCCTGAACCCAACGAAAGCGTTGTGTCCGTCTCCCACTTCCTCCGAGGGCTAGGCCTCGCTCTGGATCCCTTTGTTAGGGGTCTTATGGTTTATTACGGGTTGAATTTTCATGATCTGGCCCTGGATTCCCTTCTTCACATCTCATCATTCATTGTCGTATGTGAGGCCTTCCTCCACATTACCCCTCACTTCGGCATGTGGCTCAAGACCTTCGATGTGAAGCCGAAGACGGTCGAGGGGCAGTATGCAGCGTGCGGAGGTGCTTTAATAAGCAAAATTGATGACGCTCCATGGCAAAGGGTTCCTTTCCAGAGGTGTCCAGATTGTGGCAGCGGGAGTGGTTTTACATCACAGCTCCCCGAAGTGCCAAATGGGTAGCTGCCCCCACCTTTCGCTCGGGCCCCCCCACCACAACTGATGGCATGGATCAGCAGGGGTCTGAGCTGGGGTCCAGCCAAGGACGTGCCAGTACTGCAGAGCCGTATCTGAGATCTCTTCGAGGGACACTTTAGTCTGGTTATGGTAATGCAAGTTATGCTGGTTCGTTGAGTCCAGCCTTGCAAACGCCGACCCCTCCGCATGTGGGAATTCAACCCGGAAGGACCGCGCACTATTCAGCATTTCCTTGGCATGACGCACGAGGAGATGTAAATCGTTCTTCGGACCCCAAATAGAGTGTCCGGACACCACCGAGGACGTGGGCCTAAGCTGCAACCGCCCTGCTGCCCAAGTAAGTAATCCCATGGCTGAACACATTGTCCTTTTATTTATCATGACATCATTCTGAAGAATCGCTCTTTGACCAGGACTGGATAACAAAGGCGAAGATGATCCGGTGTTCATCCCCCCTTCTTGAGGGCTTGGACAATCCGGTGCTGGAAAAGATGCTCCAGCCAACACCTTGTCTAGTGCCCTCAAAGGAAGATGAAGGGGGGAATAAAGAGGGCGAAAGCGGGCCTCCTTCGCTACCTATTCCAACCGAGGGAATGAGCGCCTCCGCGAGGGAGGATAACACAGGGGAAGAATCTCACATTCTCTCTCCCCGGGGAAGGAAGAGGACTACCTCTGAAGATCCAGAAACTAAGGTTTCCAAACGGGAGAAGAAATCTCAGCCAGAGGGTCCTGCCTCGGAGGGTATTCTTGCCGCACAATGTCCGCGCGGGGATCAGACCTCTACCGAGCTGTAAGTAATCAAAAAGTACTTAATAGTGAAGATATCCTACCTTTCTTCCGAAGACAATAACCGATGCTTATAAATTGTAGTCCGGATTGTAGCCCTTCTCTACAGAGTTCATCTTCGGGGGATCTTCTTCCGGAGATGATGGAGAGCGAAACGCCTCCCTCGGACTCCCCAGCTCAAGAAGCGGGCGACCTTGAAGTGTCGTCGCGAAGGGTACTAGGGCCAGAGGATAACCCTTTGGCTGCCCGGAATCCCCAGTATTCAGCTCCTAAGGAGAGCGACAGCAAGGGTCCGTATAGTGTGTGGTCGGAAGCGCTGAAGGATCTTCTGAGGCAAGCTGCCATCTCGGAAGCGCATCGTACGCTAATGGGTATGGTAATTGAAACGATTTCATCCGCTGAAAGCGAGTTGCATGAACCTTTTATGAGTCTGCTGAAAGGCTTCGAGGTACGTGAAATAATGTATGCTTTTAACAGTACCGCATACGTTAGGTATGCCCATGCAGATAGTAGCCCCTGAGACTCTGGTTGTCGTTGAGAACGGCGGCAAAGAGAGGATCATAGTCCCAGGTAATAACCAAACTACTTTTATGTGCAGGTGGTTGAAGCTCCGGTGGCTAGCCAGACTGATGGGTTTGCCGAACTAAGGCGACAACTGGATGCGGCAGATGCCGACATCGTGCTTGTCAACAAGCGGCCTGACGAGGCACAGGGTGAGTGATTTTTCTGGTGATCGTCACATAATAAGGGCAGCATGATGCCAGTATCTTTAATATGTTGGGACTGTAGATGGAGCTGCCATCGTGGAGACCCTTCGGGCGGAGCTTGCCCGAGCCAAGGAGCAAGCAAGGAGTAGCAATGCGGCCGCTTTAAAGGCGGCCGAAGAGTTAAGGGCCGAACAGGCCGTGCATTGCGAGAGCAAGGAAAAAATAGCCCAGATGGCTGTAGAGTTAAAAGATGCTGCTGACCGTTACCAGCTTCTTGAAGAAGAAAACAGGGCGAAGGCGACGGATCTGGAGAAGGCCCAGGTGGCTGCCAAGGAAGCCCGCTCCAAAATTAGAGCGATGAAGGAGGAGCTGAATCAAGATGCAGATATCGTGTCTAGGAAGCCCTTCTTGTTGCGTACATGGATTTGGCTGCAAGTGCTGCTGATGCAGCCGAGTACTTCAAGGATCAGAAAGGTCCCGAAGTGGAAAAGCTGTTCTGGTAACAGTTTCACGCTCCAGTCCGTCCGCTGCTGCTGAATGAGCGATTGACGGGTTGGGCCAAGCTCCATAGGTTGTCTGGACTTGCCATGAGGTCCATTGTGGATCATCTGTGGCCGGGAGGGCCAAGGCCGAATAGCTACTTTAGCTTAGTGCAACAATTCCTTGATGCTGTGCCACACATAGATGCTGTAAAGAGATTGGCGTGCATAGAAGGTGCGCGGATGGCCCTTGCCCGTGTCAAAACATACTAGGCGGAGATGGAGGCCACCACTGTTGCGGCATAGGGTTCGGCCATATGCCGAGCGGCTGCCGAGCACTACTTTGAAGAAGTCCTTGAAGGCACTCGTTCGATAGAGGCTCAGTGCTCGAAGAATATTATTTTCCAGTGACATGTAGTCCCATTGTACAAACAATGTTTTTCTGAATTAATCAAGGTTGTATTTATACTTTTGCCCGAAAGTACTATGACGCCTCCTGTGCGGCCGTTTATGTATATATGTATCTAACCTGAAAGTTTACAGTCGTCGGCTTCCGCCCCCATGCATATAATGCGGGGGTGTTTGCAAAAGATGCATATCCACACTTGATCCAACGTCTTGGTCCATTAAGGAGGTGATAGCGTAGCGAACGAGGCAATCGGACTATATTGCTTTAACACTTTCACTTAGCCATAGGAGTTTGAGAGTGGGGCTACTATATAGCTCCTGGTACTTCTGCGCTCATCCGAATACGGGGCGCGTACGTACATGACCAGGAATCGGCCCTGTCGGAGTAAATAACCATGGGTAGCCTAGCCGGCTCCCCCTGGCCCTTCTGAAAAAATTACGAGCCGATTCGGCCCTCAAGAATCCAAGACACAGGGCCGCCTTCCCCTTGCCGGCTGTCTCCAGGCCGGCTATCGGAAGGCGGCCCGACTTCAGCCCTCATGAAGAAAAGCCGCGGGAGGGCCGGCTCCGAGAAGTCGGCCGCGAGAAGGCCGACTCCAAGAAGCCGGCTCCCATAAAGCGGTCAAGATCGTACCCTCGAAGTCTGCATCCACATAACGGCGATGTGACGGGGCGTGGCTACAGTGAAGCCTGCCACCCCCGAATCCCGGAGCACGCCTGGCACAGTGCGCCGTACGGGTGGCCATGACCCGTCCGGCGCAGCACTGTTGACACGTTGACCCTGATGTCATCCACGACGGGCTACCAGTACGGCCCACGGGCGGTGGGCCCCTTCGGGCAGAGAGACACCCGAAGGCGGCTAGACCTCCCCCAGTCGGCCCAAGATAGAGCCGGCTCCCCACAGCCGGCTTGCCACCTCCCTCGAAGAAGACGCCCCATTAAGGAGACAAGACGCGGTGGGGCTACAGTGATCGCCCACCGGGCGGCGGCACTGTAGCCACGCCGACTTCGGCGAAGCCCTCGCCACCAAGATTGAGCAACAGTAACCAGCCGCCGACAAGGCCCTGACAGTGGGGCCTGCCTGTCGACCAAGGAGCCGGCAGCCGGCGGGACCCACTAGCCGGCGGGCCCCAGCAGCCGGCACAGAAGCCGGAGAGCATAGACACAGACGGCTGGGCCCCGCGCCCAGCCGGATTACCATTGTACCCCCGGGGGGTAGGCCTATATAAACCCCCCGGGGCATCCATGCAAAGGGAGATCAATCCCTGCTAGTCTCAGACACCACATAGGGAGGAGAAGAGAGCAAGCCGTGCCCTTCTTCCTCCTCTCGCCAAACAGCTCAAGGAGCACCGTGTAGGTACTTGTTCATCTAGTGACCATGCGGAGACCCCACAGAGCAGCAGTAGGGGTGTTATCTCCACGGAGAGCCCCGAAGCTGGGTAAGATTCGCCGGCGTGCATCTCTTCGCCTCATCCCGTTTCCAGGCACCGGCGACGTCTTACTGGCTCCCATAATGATAAGCCACCCGTTGGCATATGTCGCACCTACCACCCGACATTTGGCGCCCACCATGGGGCGAGGTGCACTGCCGTCCGGAGAACTGTTCTGGACAGGAACCCTCTTCCTCCCCCGCGAGCGTAGCCAGCCCGGCACGCCCGATGGCGCTTGCCACGACGCGCTACAAGGCGTCACCAACATCTGTGCGGCGAGCAGCCTCGCCGATCTCCTTGACAAGACTCTCATATCTGACGAGCTTGCCTCCGACGCGGGCAACGACCACCTCGTCAACCTCCTCGGCCAGCTCCACGTCTCCGGCGAGCCTGCCGTGGACTTGGAGTCGGTTGGCTCCACCGATCCGATGCCTGTCGACTCCGACACGGCCTCACTCGACATGTTCCCCACCAACGTCGCGATCTACAACGACCCGCTTCCCCGGGCCGATGGCTGCGACGCTATCACCACCGAGGTGATGGTCATCGGCCACGGCGGCGCTTCTGACGAGAGCGCCCACGACGCCCCACACGCGGTGGTCCACGACTTGTCCATCCCCCTCCCGGCCGATGCCGACGCTGAAGAACTGGAAGCTCGCCGCCTTGCCCTCCTCGCGGAGGGCCGGAAGTTGGTTTCCATGAGATGCCTCGCTGAGGCCCACCGACGCGAGGCCGACCGCGCCGCCTTTGGCACACCACCCCCAGGCGGGCCTAGCCGGGCCAGCGTTGTCAGACAGCACGGCGCTGTCGTCACCGATACGCTAGGAGTCGACCGCCCAGTCTACGCTACTCCACTCGAGAACCTGCGCGCCGCCCAGGCGGCCGTAGACGAGCTAGATGGACTAGGGACCGAAGAACTCCCCCACATGACCCGATGTATCCAGCAGTTGATCGATGCAGCGCCGCAGCGGCACGAAGCCGACGCCCGCGCGCGGCGCGAGAAAGAACCGGCTGCCAGCCGAAGCCGAACCCGAATCTCCATCGAGCGAGACGCAGAAGGCCACCCCCGGGCCGTGGAGTGGCGGGGAAACCCGCCTCCGCCCCGGCCCCGTGGAGAGAGATATCCCACCCCGCCGCCTGTTGCGCATCCGACTCTCAGCGGCCGGCTAGGTCACCGCGAAGGAGTCGGCGAGAACGACGCCCACCATCGGATCGACCGCCTAGCGCGATCCCTGGCGCTAGAAGAAGAAGAGGATGTTGGCCCGCCTTGCTTCGGCCCCCGCATCCGCAACGAGCATTTCCCCAAAGGGTTCTCGCTCCCAAGAGACACGCCCAAGTACAATGGCTCCGTGAAGCCGGAAGATTGGTTGATCAACTACTCCACGGCGGTTAGCATAGCCAACGGCAACAGGCGCGTTGCCGTGAAGTACGTGCCCCTCATGCTGCAGGGCACGACGCGGACCTGGCTCAACAGCCTCAAGCCATACAACATCAACAGCTGGCTAGACTTCACAGAAGCCTTCGTCTGCAACTTCACCAGCACCTACAAGCGGGCTCCCAAGCCCAGACAGCTCTCCTTGTGCGTACAAGGCCCCGCCGAGTCCACTCGCGACTACCTCACGCATTGTGCCGAGCTCCGCAACTCTTGCGAAGGGGTGCACGAGGTGCAAGCCATAGAATACTTCACAGCCGGGTGCCGAGAAGGCACCCTCCTCAAGCACAAGCTCCTCTGCAATGAGCCGACTACCCTCGACGAGCTTCTGATCATAGCGGACAAGTACGCCACCGCCGACTCCTCGATGAAGACCGAACTCCGGGTAGATGCGTCCGGAAAGGTACTCAACCTGGCGCCCAAGACGCCGGTTGGGGACTCCGGCCGACGCCCCCACCACAACGACCACAAGCGCAAGGGCCCGGTGCCGCCCTCCACCAGTCGGCAGGTGGCCACAGTCGAAGACGAGCAGCCTGAAGCGCGGCCCGCACCCAAGAAGCAGAGGGGCGGCAAGCCGGCTTGGCAGCCGGCCTTCTCCTATGAGCAGACTCTCGACGCCCCGTGCAAGTTCCACAGCGGCGCGAAGCCGTCCAACCACACGACCCGGAAGTGCCACTAGCTCACCCGAATCTCTAAAGGCGAAGGGCTCGCACCGCCTCCGCCTGCCGGTCCGCCGCCTCCGGCTCCGCAGCTGTCGGCCGCTCGACTCGCAGTCGGAGCCGTGCATGATGAGTTCCCCGAGGAGCATGCCGCCTATATCATCTTTACAAGTCAGCCCGAAGACCGGCGCAGCAAACGCCGAGAGCACCAAGAAGTCAGCATGGTTGCTGCCAACCCCACCGAGCACATGCATTGGTCAGAAAAACCTATCAGCTGGAGCCGGACCGACCACCCAGAGGTGATGCCGTCTCCCGGATCTTATGCGTTGGTTTTGGATGCCACCCTTGCAACGGATAGACGCGCTGCCCGATTCTCCCGCGTGCTGATAGACGGCGGGAGCAGCATCAACATCCTGTACCATGACACCATGGACAAGCTGAATGTCAAGATGAAGCAACTCATGCCTACTCGGACTATGTTCCATGGCATCGTACTCGGCCTGTCCTGCGCCCCCATTGGCAAGATCAAGATTGATGTACTTTTTGGGGACAAGAAGCATTTCCGCCGTGAAGCGATCTGGTTTGAAGTGGTGGACCTGGAGAGCCCTTACCATGCATTGCTTGGCCGACCTGCCTTGGCCAAATTCATGGCAGTTCCCCACTATGCATACCTCAAGATGAAGATACCGAGCACCAAAGGCGTCATCACCGTAGCCGGCGATTACAAGAAGTCCTCTGAGTGCACAGCAGCCAGCAGCCAGCTGGCCGAGTCCCTTGTGATTGCCGAAGAAAAGAAGATGTTGGACCGAGTCATGGCCATGGCCGGCGAGCAGTCGGCCTTGTCCCCCGATCCCAAGGAGCATGATGCTCAAGGATCTTTCCAGCCGGCCAAGGAGACGAAGAAGATACCTCTTGACCCCGAGCACCTAGAGAGGTTTGTCGTCATCGGGGCAAACCTAAACAGCAAATAGGAAGGCGAGCTCGCCGATTTCCTCCGTGAGAATCGGGACATCTTTGCATGGTCCCCCAAGGACATGCCGGGCGTTCCGAAGGAATTCGCCGAGCACAAACTACACGTCCGAGAAGACGCAAAGCCAGTCAAACAACCCATCCGCCGACTGTCGGAGGAGAAACGCAGGATTGTGGGAGAGGAGATAGCCCGGCTTCCGGCAGCCGGCTTCATTATGGAAGTTTTCTTTCCAGAGTGGCTCACCAACCTGGTCCTCGTGCTAAAGAAGAACAACAAGTGGCGCATGTGTATAGACTACACGAGCCTCAACAAGGCCTGCCCCAAAGATCCCTTTGCCCTGCCAAGGATTGACCAAGTGATAGACTCCATGGCCGGATGCGAGCTGTTGAGTTTCTTGGATGCTTACTCAGGGTATCACCAGATAAAGTTAGATCCGACAGACCGCCTGAAGACCGCCTTCATCACGCCATTCGGAGCCTTCTGCTACCTGACTATGACATTCGGCTTGAGAAATGCCGGTGCCACTTTTCAGCGTTGCATGCAGAAGTGCCTCCTCAAGCAACTCGGCAGAAATGCCCACGTCTACGTAGACGACATTGTGGTGAAGACGGAGAAGCGCGGCACCTTGCTGGAAGACCTCAAGGAAACATTTGAGAACCTACGCCGATTCCAAATCAAGCTTAACCCCGAGAAATGCGTGTTCGGAGTGCCAGCCGGCCAGCTCCTAGGCTTCTTGGTCTCCGAACGCGGCATCGAATGCAACCCAGTAAAGATCAAGGCCATTGAGAGAATGGTGATTCCCACCAAACTTCGAGACGTCCAGAAGTTTACCGGATGCTTTGCCTCCCTGAACCGCTTCATCAGCCGGCTCAGAGAGAAAGCTCTTCCCCTCTACCGCCTCATGAAGAAGACCAACCACTTCGAGTGGAATGACCAAGCCGATCAAGCTTTTCACGAGCTGAAGAAGATGCTGGCCACGCCGCCTATCCTGGCGGCACCGACTGAGAAAGAGCCCATGCTCCTCTACATTGCCGCAACCAGCCAGGTGGTCAGCACCGTCATCGTAGTCCAACGCCCAAAAGAAGGTCGAGCCCAGCCGGTCCAGAGGCCGGTGTACTATTTGAGCAAGGTGTTGTCTACCTCGAAGCAGAACTACCCGCACTACCAGAACATGTGCTACGGCGTGTACTTTGCCGCCAAGAAGCTGAAGCCCTACTTCCAAGAGCATCCCATCACGGTTGTATGCACCGCCCCGCTGGCTGAGATCATAGGCAGCCGGGATGCATCCGGCCGGGTGGCGAAATGGGCCATCGAGCTTGCCCCCTATACGATCTTCTACCAGCCTCGCACCGCCATCAAGTCCCAAGCATTGGCCGACTGCCTCGTCGACTAGGCCGAGACCAAGTACCTACCGCCGGCTCCCGACTCCACTCATTGGCGCATGCACTTCGATGGGTCCAAGATGCGCACCGGCTTGCGAGCCGGCGTCATCCTCACCTCTCCCAAAGGCGACAAGCTCAGATACACGCTGCAAATTCACTTTGCCGCCTCCAACAACGTGGCCGAGTACGAGGCGCTCATACACGGGCTCCGGCTTGCCAAAGAACTCGGCATTCGCCGGATCCTATGTTATGGCGACTCGGACTTGGTGGTCCAGCAATCATCCGGCGACTGGGATGCCAAGGACGCAAATATGGCAAGCTACCGCTTTCTCGTTCAGCAGATCAGTGGGTATTTTGAAGGATGCGAGTTCCTCCACGTATCACGAGCCGACAACGAGCCAGCTGATGCCCTGGCTTGAATAGGCTCCACTCGGCAAGCAATACCAACCGGTGTCTCTCTATAACGCCTCCTCAAGCCGTCTATCAAGCCGTCTCCAGAGTCCGATTCCATCTTTGTGCCGCCTGACCCCGACGCAGCCGGCTTGAAGAACCAAGGAGGTGACCTGGGGACTTCGATAGTCGGCCAGGGGGTATCAGCAGGCGGCTCGGGGACTTCCGTAGTTACGCCCGACCCGGGGACTGCCTCACCCAGCTCGGGGACTGCGGTAGTCGGCCCGGAGACTACACCAACACAATAGGCGGCGGCCGACTCCAGCATTTCACCGCCCAGCCCGCCCGCCCTGGTCGTAGTAGCCGTTTTGGCAATAGAAGAAGTCGCAGCTCCGTCATGGGCTCAATCCATCCTCAACTTCCTAATAAACCAAGATCTGCCGGCTGACGAAGTAGAGGCAAGACAAGTCCAACGCCGAGCCGGAGCATACACAATCGTCAACAGAGAACTCGTCAAGCGCAATGTCACTAGAGTCCTCCATCGATGCGTCGAGCAAGATAAGGGCATTGCAATCCTCAGAGACATCCACCAAGGAGAATGCGGCCACCATGCGGCCTCAAGATCACTCGTCGCCAAAGCCTTCCGCCATGGTTTCTTTTGGCCGACTGCTTTGGATGACACCAAGGAGTTAGTTAAAAATTGCAAAGGGTGCCAACTCTTCAGCTCCAAGCAACACATGCCGGCTTCAGCACTCAAGACCATTCCCCTCACTTGGCCCTTCGCCGTTTGGGGACTAGACATGGTGGGCCCATTCAAGACGGCGCGCGGCGGCATGACACATCTGCTTGTCGCCGTGGACAAATTCACCAAATGGATTGAGGCAAAGCCGATCAAGAAGCTGAATGGGCCGACTGCTGTGACATTTATCGCAGATATAACAACTCGGTACGGCGTGCCACACAGCATCATCACCGACAATGGCACGAATTTCACCAAGGGAGCCTTGGCACGTTTCTGCGTGACGCAAGGCATCCGGTTGGACCTAGCGTCCGTCGCCCACCCGCAGTCAAACGGCCAGGTCGAGCGAGCCAACGGCCTCATCCTTTCTGGCATCAAGCCCCGACTGATCGTACCACTGGAGCGTTCAGCCGGCTATTGGCTCGATGAGCTGCCGGCTGTCCTCTGGAGTCTGCGCACTACACCAAACAAGTCAACCGGCTTCACTCCTTTCTTCCTCGTATATGGTGCCGAGGCGGTCATCCCAACTGACACCGAGTTCGACTCGCCTTGGGTAACCATGTACACGGAAGCCAAGGCCAAGGAAGCACGAGAAGACGGTGTCGACCTGCTGGAAGAAGGCCGGCTGTTAGCCCTCAGCCGGTCCGCCATCTATCAGCAGGGCCTGCGCCGCTACCACAGCCGGAAGGTCAAGCCAAGATCCTTCCAAGAGGGCGATCTTGTGCTCCGGCTGATCCAGCGAACAGCCGGCCAGCACAACCTCTCGGCCCCTTGGGAGGGCCCCTTCGTCATCAGCAGAGCCTAAGGCAACGACTCCTACTACCTGATTGACGCGCAGAAGCCGAAGGCACGAAAGAGAGACGATTCCGGCAAGGAGTCGGAACGACCATGGAACGCCAACCTCCTCCGAAGGTTTTACAATTGAAATGCAGTATGTATCACGCTAACTTTTGTACTAAGTACGAGACAATAGGCCCCCCAAGGAGAGCTCGGGGAGTGCCATCTTTTGTCTATGAATGAAAAGTATCATGCTTATGGCCTTGTCATTGCATTCACTTTTTTCCGTCCGGCACCGGGTTCGACTAGTCGGCCCGGGGACTGGCCACCTGGAGTTATATTAGAAGTCCTACCCGCAGTCAGACAAGTAGTGTGCCGGCTCCCAAGCCTTCTCTTGCCAAAAGTCGTAGTTCGAAGAACCGGCTATCCGGCTGGCAAGAGTTAAGGGCAGGAACGGGTGCCCACATGAAAAACGGCTAGGGACTAACGGACCAATATAACAAAAGCCGGTTTTTCTCCCACCGCCGACCGGCTACCAGAGTAGCCGGTCGGCCGGCTTCCATTCACCTCGCTCCAATCTAAGAAAGCTCGAGTACTTGCCTTCCCAGAAGGGGAAGGCGGCAAAGGAAACAGCCTAAGGATAAAAAGCATACATGAATGGAAACCAAACACGCAATAATATTTACATAAAAGACCTTCAAAAGGCCAGCATTCAACATAGTTCGAATACACCCCCAGCGGGTGGAACTGCGCAAGTTTAATAAAGTTGTTCAAAAGGCAACAAGCAGGAAAAAACAAGGACGACAGACTAAGCCAAGGGAGCGACTGGCGAGTCGGGCAGGTCGGTGGAGACGGCAGTGCCGGCTGGAGGAGTGGCCGGCTGGCGAACCTCGGCATGATCACCGCCTCCCGCAGAAGGTGCGCTAGCACGCGCCTTGTTGCCGGAGGCACGATCAGGCTGAGGTTGGCTGCCTGCTTCACTAGTCGGCTCAACGTCTTCGTCGTCCTCTCCTTCGTTGTCTTCGCCTTCATCACTAGAGGCGATCTCCTCTGCCGAGTCTTCACCCGCTGCTGGGTCCAGCCCGAACCACTCCTCCGGCTGGGCAACGCCGTCGTCATTGATCTCAGGAGCGAAGACGCTGATGTCAGTACACTCGGCGATCGTCGAAGCGCGCTGAGCGATAGCCGGCCACACCTCCTCCAATTCTTCGTCGGCCACCAGCCGCCAGGTGCGCAGCTGGTCCAGGTTCAGCCCCGGATACCAGGCTCGGACGAACTCCAGCGCCCACCCAGCTCCAAGACGGGCTGCCGACGCCTTCTAGGCCTCAAAGCGGCCAACGGCCACCTCCAGCCAGTCGGCAGTCTGACTCGGGGTGCGGGGAATCGTCTCGCTTGGCCAGAGGGCGGCCAACACCTGCGCCCTGGCACGCTGGAGGCTGCGGAGCATACGGTGAGCCAGCTGCAGCCGGGCTTGGACCGCCAAGAGCTGCTCCTCAAGCGTCCGGCTCGCGTCCGGTGCGATTTCAGCCCCTGCCTGCCGGCGTACCTTGCGATGGGCCTCAATGGATTGGGTGGCGAAGACGGAGTAGCCGGGAAAGTAGTCTGCACAGAGAACAAAAAGCAGCACAAGTCAGAACACAAATCAGGGATCAAAGGGCAAGCAGGGAGTGAAGAAGGCGGCTTACCGTCGATCAGATCCTTGATACGGCTGAAGCCCTCGCTCAGCGCCTGCTTCGCTTCAGCCCAGCCCGCCGCTTCGGTCTCGAACTCGGCCTTCAGAGCGTCCTTGTTGTCCTGCACCTTCTTCAGGGCCGCCTTGTGGGTCTCCTCCTGGTCGGCCAACTTCTTGACCAGGAGGTCACGCTCCAGGAACAAGGCGCTGTACTCGGCTTCCTTGGCGCGAAGGGCGGCCTGGGCCCCGCTGAGTTGCTCCCTCAAGTCGGCATTGGCTCCTGCAAGCATGAAGACAAAGGAAAATTAATAAGGGGAAGTCGTCAAGGAAGATCCGACCCGGCTGCTCAGTAGTCGGCCCGAATCTCGGGGACTACACCCAGTGGGTGCGCTGACGCGCCCCCACAGGAGATGAATGAGACAAACACGCACTCTGGCTGCTGGTCAGGTCCTCAGTTCTCCGGCCCAGCTCCTGAGCCTGGGAGTTGAAGGCGGTTGCGCGAAGGTTATGATACTCCTGGAAGATTATACAGGAGGCAAGGTTAAGTTAAGTTGTCAGAACCTAGTAAGTTCCAAGCCACCTGCGCAGCAGCCGGCTTGGAACTCGGGGACTACACCCAGTGGGTGCAATGACGCGCCCCCACGGAAGAAATCGACAGAGCAAAATAACCAAGGACAGAAGACTCACCCGGATGGCGGCCCGCGTCGAGAGAAACTCTTGAGTGTATCGCTGCAGCGAGGCGGCCTGAGCTTGAAGCCGGTTCCGGACCTCCTGGGCCGCCGCGTTCAGCTCGCCCGTCCCCCTGCTGCGAGTCCACTCGGACGTGCTGACGCTGGCCGCCTCCAGGGCCTCCGCCATCTGGCTGGCGCCCGCTGCTCGGTGCGGTACCGGCGCGGAGGCGCCACCCCCTGCGCGCCGGCGCAATGCCGGCTGCACCTCGAGGTCTGCCCCTGCCGCCGGCTCACCCCTGGACGGCTGCTCTGGCGCCGCAGCTGATTGGCCGCTTTGGCCCGCTCCAGTCGGCGCCGTCTGCGACGCCCCCTCCACAAAGATCACGGGGTCCTCCCACCTCTCCATCACCGGCGGGCCTTTGTCGACCTCCTCCGACGGGGGCACGGGAACGTCGGGGGCCACGGCGCGGAGGGGAACAACAAGCAGCGGAGGCCGGTTGTGCGAGGCCTCCGCCTCCGTCTCCACAGCTGCCGCCTTCACCCGGGCCTTGGCCGCCGCGTCGGCCTGCTCCTTCGTGCCCTGGGCGGTCCTTTGCTCCGCCGCCTCCCGCTCCTCCCGCGCGTTCCGCTCCGTGGCCTCCTTAAGGTCGGCGCGGGGATCCACGCGGCGGGAGCTTGAGGACCCTCCAGTCGGCCCGACTATGGAGCCGCCAGGACCTCGCTCGAGAGAAAGCAGCGCCCTGTCCGGCAAGAAAAGAAAGGTTTAGAAGAGTTTTGGACGAAGAAGACAAAAAATATATACGCAAGACATTCGACGACTTACGCAGAGATCGCCTGCGGCTGCTTCACCGCCTGGCGGAAGCGGGCCGCCTCGCGGCCGCCTCATCCCGCTTGGTCGCCGCCGTGGAGGCCGTCGATTTTTTCGGCCGGCTGCCGAAGAAGGTCGACGTGGCCCGGCGCTTCTGCGCACCGCCACGGGTAGGCGGCACGGCAGACGAGCCCGTGCCTTGATGATCGGGTGCCGGCTGGCGGTGCGGGGCGACTTCGACCTCGTCGTCATCCGGCCAGTCCTCGAAGCTGGCCCCGAGTCCCGCGCCTCCGGCCTCGTCGCCTTCCCCCATGATGGCGTCTTCCATGGCAGCCGCTCCCAGGTCCGGATCCCCGGCGTCGTCCACCGTGCGGTTGGGGAGGAGCTGGCGCTCTACCCCCGCGGCCCCGGCTGTCGGCGGGAGAAGAGGGTTCTGCAAAAGGCAGACCAATTGATCAAGAGTCGGCTATCATGAGGCCGGCTACAAAAAAGGAAGAAAATAAGAAAGAACTTACGGCAGGCAGAGGGTTGGCGCGAGAATACGGCTCCTTGCCGTATCGCCAATCCTCGGCGAGCTTGTAGTTGGAGATATAATTCACCATGTAAGACACCTCTGCATGAGGAATCTCCCTGGTGCTCAGCCGGCACGGGTCGAAGCGGCCGCTCATTTGGCAGATCATGTGAGGCCGGCCTTGGAGCGGAAGAACCCGGCGCTCCACGAAGGCGGCCACCAAGTCGGCTCCGGGCAGGCCCTTCAACTGGATCATCACCCGAAGCCGGGAGACGGCTGCGTTCCCGGCCTGAGATAGCGACCTGGCCCGGTAGCTCCACGAAGGCTGCCTCCCAGCCGGCGGGCCGGCTACGTAAGCCGGCAGGTTGACGTAGTCGCCTTGCTGAGTGACGTTCTTCACGTAGAAATAAGACTTCTGCCAAAGCTTCACCGACTGGATCAGCGGAATGGACGGGAACAGATTGTTCTCGCTCACCCGCCTCATGGCAATGAAGGCTCCGCAGGGGGCGGGCACGCCCGCGACGATGGTGCCGAGCTTGCTTTGGAAGAACTCCCCCCAGAGCTCGAGCTTGGGGAGAACTTCAAGAAAACCCTCGCACAGGGTGACGAAGGCCGACAGCAGCATCACCGCGTTGGGCGTGAGGTGATGCGGCTGGAGGTGGTAGAACTCGAGGAAGGCTCGAAGGAATCCGCTCGCCGGGAGGCCGAAGCCCCGCAGGCAGTGCGAGTGAAACATCACCCGCTTGCCCTCCTCCGGTGCCGGCGAAATCTCCGTCGCCGGTGCTTGACGAACCCGCACAAGGTTCTCGCCGGGCAGACGCCGCGTCCGGCGGAGGAACTCGACGTGGTCCTCGTGGACGTTGGAGCCATCCCACGAGCTCAACAGCGCCATGGGAGCAATGCAACGGGGAGCAAGACGAAGCGACGGCGAAATGGCGTGGCAAAGGTTTGCTGCGGCGGGGAGGAAGACGAAGCGACGGCGGAATGGCGCGGCAAAGAGTTGCTGCGGCGAAGAGAAGAAGAAGGAGGGCGAGAAGGGGCGGAGTGAGGGAGAGCGCGCGAGCCTCTGCCGCTCCCCCTCCTCCTACTACTTATAGACCGCGCGGCGGAGCCGAGGAGGCGCGGCGTGGGGGAACGTGGGGATCAACTGCGCCCACTCCCCCACGTCCCGCGATTATTGTGCCTTGATGGCAGAATAAAACCGCCGCGGGAAGGCGAGCGGTCCATGTCGGCCGCAGAAGATCCGCGCTCGGACCAAGGCCTGCGAGTGGCGGGCCCGGGCCTGCGGCGGTGTCCCGTCGCGCGCGTGCGTTGGCAGGATTTCCTCGCCACGTGGCCCACGTTCCCGCCTACGAGAAATGGAGCTTTTCCGAAGACGGCGCGCACGAGCAAAGCCGGCCCCTCGGGATAGGAAGCAGACCTAGCTTCTCGTCCCTTTGTCAGCCTCGAAGCTCGATCAGCTTCGGCGACTACTATCGGAGTAAATAACCATGGGTAGCCTAGTCGGCTCCCCCTGGCCCTTCTGAAAAAATTACGAGCCGATTCGGCCCTCAAGAATCCAAGACACAGGGCCGCCTTCCCCTTGCCGGCTGTCTCCAGGCCGGCTATCGGAAGGCGGCCCGACTTCAGCCCTCATGAAGAAAAGCCACGGGAGGGCCGGCTCCAAGAAGCCGGCCGCGAGAAGGCCGACTCCAAGAAGCCGGCTCCCATAAAGCGGTCAAGATCGTACCCTCGAAGTCTGCATCCACATAACAATGATGTGATGGGGCGTGACTACAGTGAAGCCTGCCACCCCCGAATTCCGGAGCACGCCTGGCACAGTGCACCGTACGGGTGGCCATGACCCGTCCGGCGCAGCACTGTTGCCACGTTGACCCTGATGTCATCCATGACGGGCTACCAGTACGGCCCACGGGCGGTGGGCCCCTTCGGGCAGAGAGACACCCGAAGGCGGGCAGACCTCCCCCAGTCAGCCCAAGATAGAGTCGGCTCCCCATAGCCGGCTTGCCACCTCCCTCGAAGAAGATGCCCCATTAAGGAGACAAGATGCGGTGGGGCTACAGTGATCGCCCACCGGGCGGCGGCACTATAGCCACGCCCACTTCGGCGAAGCCCTTGCCACCAAGATTGAGCAACACTAACCAGCCGCCGACAAGGCCCTGACAGTGGGGCCTGCCTGTCGACCAAGGAGCCGGCAGCCGGCGGGACCCACTAGCCGGCGGGCCCTAGTAGCCAGCGCAGAAGCCGGAGAGCGTAGACACAGACGGCTGGGCCTCGCGCCCAGCCGGATTACCATTGTACCCCCGGGGGGTAGGCCTATATAAACCCCCCGGGGCATCCATGCGAAGGGAGATCAATCCCTGCTAGTCTCAGACACCACATAGGGAGGAGAAGAGAGCAAGCCGTGCCCTTCTTCCTCCTCTCGCCAAACAGCTCAAGGAGCACCGTGTAGCTACTTGTTCATCTAGTGACCATGCGGAGACCCCGCAGAGCAGCAGTAGGTGTGTTATCTCCATGGAGAGCCCCGAAGCTGGGTAAGATTCGCCGGCGTGCATGTCTTCGCCTCATCCCGTTTCCAGGCACCGGCGACGTCTTACTGGCTCCCACAATGATAAGCCACCCGTTGGCATATGTCGCACCTATCACCCGACAGGCCCTTCATTAATGCGGAGGAATCCCGAAGATTTCGATTAGTCATCGAGTGGTTGACCAGTCTCTCGCTATATCATGACAGTTAGTTTTTAGCTTTCTCTACTGAGGTGCTCATCCGGATGAACCAGGGCACAATCACAATAGTTCTCCCAGTGCTACCTTAGCCGACATAACGGAATGTAAGGTACCAAAATGTGGGAGCCGGGAAAACCCAACATTTGACCAAAGACATGATTCAGAGCTGATGCATATAGGGCCAAACTCGCAACGCCGAACACTCCCTAAGGTGTTTGGTCTTTATAACATATACCGGGCTAAACAATGTCCTTTATAAGTAACCCCATGTGTCCAGGTACGTGCAAAATCCTGGCGTGGCCACATGCCAATAACGCTGGCATCCTTCTCGGTTGTGTGGAGTATCCGGAGGATGTCAGCAACAAGAGACAGTAAAAAAGGTTTACGTAGGGCCTTAATCTAAAAAGAAACCTTTGGGCGGGTCCCTGCTGCACGTCTGCGCCTGTGTCTCTGTTGTGCCGTTTCCTGGACGGGTGTAGCACGATTGCCACCTGCAAAAGGAAAGAACTTAGGTGAAAGTTGTCGTGCCAAAACTAAGAATGAATTATCAAAATTCCGGGCTGGCCCTAATTGCACGCGGGAAGCCCCTGGTATCATTTTATGATGGTTCAAAAACCAATCTCATGCATGTATGATGGAACGCCGGACTCGTCTAACCGTGTCCGTGGTCTTGACGACCTACCATTTTTTCTGGTTGGTGAGGTCGTCTAGTGTGCGGCTGTTAGAGCCGCCGCGTCCTCTTCCGTACGTAAAGAACGGTTGGCATTTCCGCTAACTGTAATGATGCCTCGTGGAGCGGGCATCTTGAGCTTGAGAAAAGCATAATGCGGTATTGCATTAAAACGAGCGAAAGCCGCTCTTCCGAGCAGTGCTTGATAATCACTTCGGAATGGAGCGATGTGAAAATCTAATGTTTCGCTTCGGAATTTATCGGGAGAACCGAATACCACCTCTAGTGGTAGAGAGCCCGCACAGCGGGCCTCTTGGCCTGGTATTACTCCCTTGAAGGTAGTACTACTGTGGCTTATTTGTGTCGGGTCTATCCGCATTTTGCGGACTGTGTCCTGATATATCAGATTTAGATCACTGCCGCCGTCCATTAGGACCCTTGTGAAATGGTACCCGTTTATTATTGGGTTTAACACCAAGGCCGTCAGTACTTCGTGCCGGATATTTGTATTGTGATCCCTACGATCAAAAGTGATCGTGCAAGCCAACCAGGGGTTGAGCCTAGGGATGACGAGCTTTATAGCGCGTGTGCATCGGGGTGCGTGATTGCTTCCCCCCTTTGTCACATGGATCACGTTTACTGTTTTAACCTCTGGTGGGAATTTTTCTGTCCTCCAGCGCTTTGCTGGCGATGCTCATCCTCGTCTTCGCTTGGTGTCTCTTCCCCTTTGTGTTCGGCGTTTAGCTTACTGGCCTGCTTGAAGACCCAACATTCTCTATGGGTATGATTTGCAGGTTTGTCTGGGGTGCCGTGAATCTGACAGAGTTTGTCAAGAATTTTGTTTAGGCCAGATTGTCCTTCTCTGCTACCTTTGAAAGTCTTTTTCCGCTGACCTGGTCGAGAGCCCCTGAATCCGGCATTTACCGCCATGTTATCTAGGCTACCTTCTTTATTTCGACGCTTGTTTTTGGTGCGTCGTGGTTTACCATTGCCATCCCTGACTTTGGATGTGCTTGGTTCGCTGGTGCTGCTCCGGGCCAACCAGTTGTCCTCTTCCGCACCAAAGCGGGTCATGAGGCTTGTTAGGGATTCCATTGTTCTCGGTTTTTCTTGACCGAGGTGTCTGGCGAGCCATTCGTCTCGGACGCTGTGTTTGAAAGCTGCTAAGGCTTCGGCGTCCGGACAGTCGTCAATTTGGTTCTACTTAGTGAGGAACCTGTTCCAAAGCTTTCGGGCGGACTCTCCAGACTGTTGGATTATATGACTTAAATCGTTTGCATCCGGAGGCCGGACTTAAGTCCCTTGAAAATTGGCCCAGAAAGCGTCCTCGAGCTCCTCCCAACTTCCAATTGAGTTTTCAGGGAGGCTTTTCAGCCAGTGGCTAGCTGGCCCTTCAAGCTTGAGGGGCAAATATTTAATGGCATGGAGATCATCTCCATGAGCCATATGGATGTGGAGGATGAAGTCCTCTATCCAGACTCCAGGGTCTGTGGTTCCGTCATACGCTTCTATGTTCACCGGTTTGAATCCCTCTGGGAATTCGTGATCCAACACCTCATCAGTGAAACATAAGGGTGTGCAGCACCCTGTATTGGGATGCGCCATGGTATTCGGACAGTTGTAGTATTCGGTGTTGGCTGTGTATCGTAGCGCGCTTCCTAGATCCATAGATAGATCTGGTCGCGCCAGATTTGTGACGCAAGTTCTCATGTAGATCGTGTGTTCACTTATGCGTGACGTTGTTAGCCGCTCTATCGTGTTCACATGGTGGTTAATCCGGCTGGTTGGCTATATCACTTTTTGGCTATATGGGCTCTAAGGCCTCATCGTCGAATTCCGGTAATAGCTTGCGCTTTGGATAGCTATTTGGATGGTAACTTCCACCATACTTTGTTACTTTGTTCCACTTGCTGTTGAGCGTATTTTGTGCGACCTTGAGCCTTTGCTTATGTTTCTTCAGGCTTCTCGCTATGGCAATAAGCCTATTGTGGAGGTTCTCTTGCTCCAAGTGTGTTTCCGGGATGATGGGTGCATCTTCGTCTGGACTGTTTTCTTCCCTAGACGGGGATCGATGAGGCGTATCTTTGGCGTCATCGTGTTCGGACGTCGGATCTGTATTATGTGTGCAGTTTGCATCTTGATCGCGTTCTTCCACCGGGGTGGTGCAGTTGTTGTTTCTTCTCGAGTCACGTGGACTATTATTATCGCTGTTTTTTGCTGTGGCGAGACTTAGAGCGGCGCCGCTGACGTCGGCACTTGGGTTGCCTCTTGGAGGGGTCATCCACCGCTTTCTCATCGCCATTGGCTTCTTTGGGGGTGTCCACCATGTATACGTCATGTGATGAAGTAGCGGTCCAGCGCCCTGTGGGCGGTGGTTTCGGCTCGTCTCCTGCATCATCGTCCATACCGTTGATGTCTTCGGAGTCAAAGTCGAGCATGTCGGTTAAGTCGTCGACAGTGGCTACTAAGTGGGTGGTGGGTGAGCAGCGAATTTCTTCGTCGTCCACATCCCATTCTAGCCGGACATAGTTCGGCCAGGGTTCTCCTGACAGGGAGAGAGACCTTAATGAATTTAGCACATCTCTGAAAGGTGAGTGCTGAAAGATATCCGTGGAGGTGAACTCCATGATCGGTGCCCCGTCGGTTTTGCCAGGCACAGATGTAGGCGGCTCGGAGTCCGTGGCCGGGGATAAATCCAGTGGTTCGGTGACACGGCTCTCGTACGGGTTGAAGTCAGCATCCGGCTCTATCGCCACTGAGAGTGTGGCCTCCATGGCGGGGTCCATCCCTCCGCTCTCGGATGGCATGACTTGCTCCGGATTAAAGGCCAGAGTAGCTGCGGATGCAATATCTCGAACACTGTCCGACGACAGAGTTACATCTAACTCGTCACGACTGCGCGGCGCGTTCCGCATGGGCTCGAATCCGTCGAAGATCAAGTCTCCGCGGATATCGGCCATGTAGTTCAAGTTTCCAAATCTGACCTGATGGCCAGGGGCGTAGCTCTCAATCTGCTCCAGATGGCCAAGCGAATTGGCCCGCAGTGCAAAGCCGCCGAATATGAAGATCTGTCCAGGGAGGAAAGCCTCACCCTAGACCGCATTTCTAGTGATGATCGAAGGAGCCATCAAGCCTTATGGGGACGACATAGTGGAACTCTCAATGAAAGCACCAATGTCGGTGTCAAAACCGGCGGATCTTGGGTAGGGGGTCCCGAACTGTGCGTCTAAGGCGGATGGTAACAGCAGGCAGGGGACACGATGTTTACCCAGGTTCGGGCCCTCCTGATGGAGGTAAAACCCTATGTCATGCTTGATTGTTCTTGATGATATGAGTGTTACAAGATTGATCTACCACGAGATCAGAGAGGCTAAACCGTAGAAGCTAGCCTATGGTATGATTGTATGTTGTCCTACGGACTAAAACCCTCCGGTTTATATAGACACCGGAGGGGGATAGGGTTACACAAGGTCGGTTACAAAGGAGGAGATATACATATCCGTATTGCCTAGCTTGCCTTCCACGCCAAGTAGAGTCCCATCCGGACACGGGACGAAGTCTTCAATCTTGTATCTTCATAGTCCAACGGTCCGGCCAAAGGATATAGTCCGGCTGTCCGGAGACCCCCTAATCCAGGACTCCCTCACGGAGGCCAAGAAATATGGTGATAGCGTGACTGTTTGAGGTGGGCTTATACGTTGTAGTATGATGTCGGCATAGGGCTTGTCGTGTTTCCTACTCCTCCGGTCTAAATGTGGACAAGATTTGGTCGAGTTCTTCCTCCTTTTGCCGACACGTGGGACATCCAGCATCCAGGTCGTGTCATGCAAGAAAATGGAGTGGTAGTTGAAGCCACGTGATGTGCATCTTGGGTTAAACTGTAAATAGAATCTTACTACTCGTGAGTAACTCCAAAAGCGGCCACCAAAGATCTTTATTGGATTCACGCGACGGGCTCTACGCGTGTGCTGGCTGGCTGAGAAGAGAGATAGAGGAGGGCTGAGCACGGACTCTAGGAAATTTGTTCTACGTAACCAGAACCTCGATATAAGCTCGATATAGTGGGGTGCCATGGGCCATAACTAGCATTCACGTCTAGCAGTACGGCACACGCCACCCACACGAGTCCCATCCGACACCAATTTTCTTGGAGTCCATGCTACAGCCATCTCTTCTCCCTCCTATTTTCTCAGCCATCGCGCGGTGGGAGGGGTGCGGGTTTGCCGATAGTCAGTTTGCTCAACTGCGGTCCCACTTGTAAGTGAAAATGCAACACAGCACGCATTCCCCCTTGAGCGGCGTGACGAACCAACTGTGTGGGGTGCTACGTACACGAACATGGCAGGCTTTTCCTTTTGAACTTGTAACTTGTAAAATTTGGTTCTTACGATTGGAGTGATCACTCTTGCCCTTGGTTAGGGTCCGTAGGTGCGTAGGATTTCGTAGATTGGACTTGCGGGGAGCCTTTAGGCTGGTCATAGTGGGGAGTATCATATACTAGTATCATGCATATGATACTAGTGTATGATACTACATTCATAGTGCATAGTAACATAGATTAGTATCATAGGTGGTCTCATTTATTTCCATGCATGACACATAGTAGCATAACATTTATTATGTTATGATATCTACCTATGTTACTATAACCATCTCTCTCTTCTTTAATTGACTGCCACATAAGCATGTTTGTGAGTCCCAAGTGCATGTTACTACTTATGTTACCCCCACTATGGCTAGCCTTATATGAGAAGTGCAGACTGCGTTGCATTCACGTGTGTGTTGGCCATCTACTCCTCGGCCCTCTACTGCACCTGCCTTTGGTTGTATGACAGGTGGGCCAGCCACCTATTGGGCCCACGAGTCATTCACCCAAACGCAGGTGCAGTAAGTCAATGAAGTTGCGTCCCCCTCCGTCCCAAAACACTTAGGCACGATACATTAACTCCCTCCTCGTTTCTTATTTCATGACATATCAACCAATGAGATATGTGGGCCGTGCATGCTTTCAATGACTTGAGACTACCAAACATGACATGCAGTGCTTAGTTCATTGCATGTAATCCTATTAATTAGCAAAAAGAAATTAAGTTCTCTCGCTTTCCCCTTCGTCTTGGTTACGGTGCACAACCTAAGAGCATGGTTAATACTTAATAGTATAGCCAGCTGCTGGCTATATGATGTTGCCATGTCATAGTAGAGCCATCACTTGTAGGCACTCATACAATAAGGTTAGCTATAACACTGGCTATAAGAGTACTATTTTTTCTCATCTTCTCTCTCTCTTTCTCTCTTTCTCAATATTTATTGTATATCGGCCTAGGAATCCGCATATAGCTAGGCTCTTGCATGAGAGCCCACTAATCTTTTTCACTTGCTCTAAGATGACTTATACACCTAGACGGAGGGAGTAGTCTCAAGTCATTGGATGCATATGCACCCCACGTCTCATATTGGGTGATATCTTTTTTCGTGGCAAAAAACAGGGAAAGAGGTGGGTAGTTAATGCACTGTGCCTAAAAGTTTTGGGATTACTATTTGGTTTTCATAACGTGACTTATGCACTAGTACGGAGGGAGTACAATAGTAGTCTTTGATAGCAATTTTTTGTTGGTAGCTTACAAAGTTGAGCGCTCGGTGAGTACAATAGTAGTCTGATTGATGAGACTTCAAATTTGAGCCATCTACCAGAAGGAATAAAACAATACACCATGTATTTATTTACAGAGGGAGTAGTACATTTTTTGTGACATGCATTACTAGATATTGCTAGTCAAATACTAAATCCAGATGGACGTGGTAGTACTACTAAATCCAAACGATGGTGCTAGTACTAGTAGTAGTACTACCAATGTAGTAGCATTGTACTACCTGTTTGTCAAATTATTACGTGCTGCTCGTCGCAGTGAAGTGACAAGACCCTGCACCGGAGATGACACCCGAGTATAGGCGTCGTGTTCGACATAACACATAAGTCAGCCTCATCGTCTGCAGTCACTATCATCATGGCTATAGAGCTGGCCTGCTTACAACTAGTCGTGTTCGACATAATTTCCCGTGCGTAGATGCCCGTGCATTGCACGAAACACCAAGATTGGGGGTGGACAGCACCGGAAGCGGCCATCGCGCCAGATTTTTCCATGCCTTCTAGATGTGGTGGGAGGAGATAAGGCTGATTGTGAGAGACAAGGAGTTGTTTGTAAATAGGGAACAAGTGTGGGCATCTTTTTGCAAAACTGGAGAAGTTTGGTTTGTATGCGTCAGATCTAGATCCGACGGCTATTGGTGAAAGATGGTAGGCACAACATCATCACCAACTCAGGACCTCTTTGATTTGTAGGATTTTGAAAATGCAGGAATAGGACACGGCAATATTACAAGTTTCAAACTGATATTACAAATGTTAGGAGTAATGCTGCACCAACGAAGAGGGAATCTAGGAATTTTACGTAAGAACTTCCGTTACTTTAGGTGTATGCAGCATTATCATACAAACTAAAATCCACCGCCCTGACAAGTCACTAATGGGCAAATAAATTTTCGAGTCTCTGGCTGTATATGAGCCCATGAGAGATAGCAGAGAGAGAGAGAGAGAGAGAGCTACTCCCTCCGTTCGATAATGTAGTGCCAATATTTTTTTAAGTCAAAATTTTGAAACTTTGACCACGTTTATAAAGAAATTACTTATATCTCCAATACCAAAGATAAATGATAGTATGAAGAAAGTACATGTTGTGATGAATCTAATGATCGTTCCAGATGTAAATGTTTTTCTCCACATATACCTGGTCAAACTTTTATGAGGTTTGACTTTTCAAAACATCCATGTGCTTATGGACGTGAGAGTAACTAGAGAGAGATAGAGAGAGAAAGTGAAATAGAAAGAGTGAGTGAAAAAAGTGTGTGTGCGTGTTTGAAAGAGACATGGACAACACACGATAAAAGTAGAGAAAAGGCGTGTGTGTCTTATGCAAACATATCACACATGCATCTTCAACAATGGAAGCAAGGTGAGGAGATAGTGTGTGGTTGTGTGCAACCAAGAGAGAAAGACCCCTAGCACGTGGCCAAGAGGGGTTTGAGAAACAAAGGAGAGAGGTCGAGAGAGACATACGGAGAAAATGCAGACATGGGGAGGAGAGAGTGTATGTTTGTCATAGAGAGATCCCCTGGAGATCGTGATGAGACTACAAGGGTGGGAGATTGAGTAACAAGGTGTGTGCGCAATAGAAGATACCCCGAGAGATATCGAGATAGACGTATGGATGGAAGGAGACAATACGTGTGTTCCAGATGGCTAGTGAGAGATAATCATACTTAGGGGGGAGTGCATGCGCCTATGACGGAGTGAGGGATTATGGTACTTAGGGGGGAGTGCATGCGCCTATGATGGAGTGAGGGATTATGGTACTTAGGGGTGCGTGTCACATAGAGAGAGAACAAGGGAGCAGAGTGTTGGAGTATATTTAGCGCGAGCGAGACATGTGTATGTGTGAACTAGGGAGATACAAAGTTTGAGAGAGATAGAGGAGCCCCGATAAGGCTGAGTGGTGCGTCAGATAGCTGAGAGGGGGAAAGAGATATTCCATCCACTCGATAACGCAGTGCATGTAAATTTTTTAGAAGTCGAACTTTGGAAACTTTGATCAGGTTTACGCAAATGTTATTTATATCTACAATACCAAAGATACATCATACGAAACTACATCTCATGATGAGTCTAATGGTATATGTTTTCCTTTCTAGATGTAAATGTTTTTCTCCACGTACATGGTCCAACTTTGTGATGTTTGACTTTTCAATAAATCTATATGCTATGGACCGAAGAGAGTGCCTAAGTCGAGAGAGATCAAGTGCGTGTGAAGGTGAATGAGTGAGTGTGCAAAAGAGTATGTGTTTGAAAGAGAAAGGGGCAACAAACGATAAATTAGAGAGTGTGTGTGTTTTTTCGTCTCTTATGCAAACATATCACACATGCATCTCCGAGATAGAAAAGCGAGGTGAGGAGATACACGAAGATAGCTAGTGTGTGATTGTTTGCAACGGAGAGAGACACCCCTATAGCACATGTCCAATAGAGGTCTGGCCAACAAGGAACAAAGGTCGAGAGGGACACATGGAGAACATGGATGCATGGGGAGGGAGAGAGGGTGTGTTGTGATAGAGAGATCCCCTCGAGATCGTGAGGGGACTATATGGGTGGGAGATCGAGGGAGGTGCGTGCGCGATAGAAAGATGCCCCAAGAGAAAAATCGAGATAGGCCATGCACATGTTTGTGATGGAGACTAAGATTAGCTAGTAATACACATAAAGGGGGGACTATGTGTGCCTACATTTGAGTGAGAGACCATGATACTTGGCTAGGCATGAAATTGTGTGTGTGCGTGTGAGATGGAGAGAGAACGAGGGAGAGAGAGATAGAGTTTTAGATGGGTCTATCAAGTGCGAGTGAGATATGCATGTGTATGTGTGACCCAGGTAGATGGAGAGTTTGAGAGAGAGAGGGAAGAGCTCCGAGATGACAGAGTGGTGCGTGAGAGATTTACGGGCAACGAGCCAAGGAATTTGTGTGTGTATGATGAGTGCACCCAAGATATTTAGCTTGGACTAGAGAATCATACATAGTGTGCGAGAGAGACCTATAGATGGAGTATATATGCATCCAAACTAGAAAGACCCCCCCCCCCACACACACACAAAGAGAGAGAGAGAGAGACGGAGAGAGAGGGATAGGGACCAAAAAGGTTTGTGTGTTGGATGTGTGCGACAGAATTGAAGATTGTCGTCAAGACAGACAGAGAGAGAGAGAGAGAGAGAGAGAGAGAGCAGGAGTCCGGAAGAGGGGGAGGTCGCGTTTTATGCACCAAATACTGATATAAACCATGTTTCGATATATACTTGCATTAAAATATTTAAATTGGAGAACATGTTGTCTGCAATCCACACATGAATGGAGATATGCGTATATCAAACAAGTTCATTAATTTGACTTTCAACATGTTCATGGAGTACAATAATACTTTACAACCTGCTACTCGATTGAGGTGTTCAATTTTGGATTAGTTCACTATTTTGACCTGGTGAACGAGCTATTTCATTGGATCGAGATATTTCATTTTGGGTTTGATTCCCATTTTTGAGTGGGTCAACTATTTGTCATATAGTAAATCACTAGCAACGAGCATGTAAAAACACATTACTCCCGAGCATCATCTCTCCATCTAAAAAAGAAGTGGCAAGCTATTATTTCAAAATTTGATTTGAATCGACTTGGTAAGGTAGACGTGGATGCTCGTTCTCCCAAAATTTGAATGAACCATTAAACACCCTCTGCTCGGTGGAATTCGCCCGAGCAAATAAATGGGAGACGCGAAATTACCGGCCTATGTGGGACACGCATCAATTGGCCCATTGTACATCGAGGGTAGGTTCGTAACATCATCCAAGTGTGCCTTCTCCTCGGCTGAAATGACATGTGCCAAATAATTCATAAACCATGGTCGGCAAAACACCCTCTCCTCGCTCGAAATAGCTCGCGCCCACTATTTCAAAACACGCTCTCCTCGCCCGAAATCGCTCACGCCCACTATATTTGAAAACACGCCCTCCTCGCCCGAAATCGCTCGCACCCACTATATTTCAAAACACGCCCTCCTCGCCCGAAATCACTCGCGCCCACTATTTGGGAGAAGCGAAGTTACTCTACTATCCCAGACCCTCAGTACACAGACCCAAGCCAAGAAGCCTAAAGGCAGGGGTAGAACTGTAACCCCCCACCACCACCACCACCACCACATTTCAGACAAATGTGTCCATAAGACATGGTTGCCCCTCCCAATTCCCCATTCATACCTCGTGGGTGCCAAATCACCTTCTCCCCGGAAGCTCCCTTCTCCCGAGCCGTGAAACCTCAGCCCCTCCCCCATGGCGCCCCCCACCGCACCAAATTCACAGCCGCCCTCCTCTCTAATCCTAGAGACGCTGCCCATTTGCCGTTGTGCACTGGGTCGTGTGCCTCTTACTCCGTGCTGCCGGAGCTGCCTTGACGACGGCTGTGTGAATCGTACCGAAGCCAATTCACCCCCGCCGTTGTTCATGGCGCTGGAGCGGCTCCAACTTTGGACCCATCCAGAGCCCCAGCACTGCTTCCCCGTAGCCGTCGACCATCGCGACATCTCTGCTTCCCTACTACCAGTAGCCACCGCAACCGCGCCGGCCTAACCGACTAGGCAGCTGGAGCTTCCTACTTCATCGGACCGCCAGATAGGTCGCACCCTCATCTCAAACCGCTTTATTTAGGCGTCAGTTGTCTGAATTTTTATTCTGGGCCAATCGATTCCCAATGGGAAGCGATACTCCTCGAGCCGGTGGAGCTCCTAGGATGTCAGTTGGCTGGTGTCTAACATAAGGGTGCGGGGGCGCAAGTTCACCGCGGAAGCAGTGCTTAGATGGCTATCATAGAGTTGCGTGGGTTAAAGGTACTGCCGCAGCCGTATCTGGATGACGGCGAGTCTTTGTGGATTGGCCCGGGGGCGGCGCAACCACGGTAGTGTGGTGGGGCGGGGAGCAGGGTTTTGGTCGGGGCCACGGACGGCGGAGGCAGGCTGCTCTGCCAGTGGTCGCTGGCTCTTCGGGGAAGATTCCGAACAGTGTTAGCCGGGAGGCACAAGACGTCCATCAAGCCATCCGGCGTAGAGCGGACAGTACCAAAATAAAATAAAATCATGCGACCCCAATTTAGTCTTCAGTCAACAGACGTGTGACCACTCTCGTACCTTGCTATTGATCTCTTAGGGTATTTCTTCAGATCAGAGAGATGTGTCATTCTTAACATAATGTGTTTTCTGCGTCTTCATCCACACCGTGTTCTGACTCACCGCAGCTGCTCCAACAAGGGAAGCATACACCAGAAGGGAGCTATAGTCCCCACTCAATAGTTCCCTGCATCGAATGCGCGTGCCTGACATGGACAGCCACAACAACTGCAGGGCCATCGACAAGTCAGCACATGATGCTCACTATTATGGATGGCGGCCAGATAGGTTGTACCATCATCTTACTTGTGTGCAACATTTATGGCTTTGTTATTCATCTAAACATGGAAAATAGATTATCACATTTCATTGTATATTCATGCTGATCTCTTATGAGTCTTGTTCAGGAGTTAACGTTGTTCCATAATTATCATCCATCAGCCAATGCTATCCCACAGGCTAGTGATTATAGTATTATACCACTTCTAGTATAACCTATGTTGTTCCTTAATACTTCTGTGTGCCATCTAGTTAATCTTGAGTACAAACGATACATATTATGTATCTTTCATCGGTGTTCTCCCTTTAGTTTCTGAGACCTGTTGCTGCTAGTTAACCCCAGTCCTACTATTTATCTCGTTTGCTACAGGAACTCATTACATAAATCTAACTACTAGTTGTCTTCCATGCATGTCAGATATAATTGCACACACTGATTTATCCACAAGAACCTCATAGAGAAATGTAATGGCCAACAACCTTGACGTCAATGATACCCAATATGATGGTACATGTAGAGGCAGTTCTTCACAAGACTTGTAGAAAGATGATAAATCCTATTCACCCCATAAGGTCCTTGCTCTAACTTGGCCCTTGATATGGGTACAGCATGCATATAATATCCTGGAGTGCATCTACTCTGTTGCAATGCCTTGTACTTAGCGTGCTAATCATGCATGTAAATATGGCATGTGTTCCTGTTTTTCAGTACCTATTACATTCATGATAACATGTTTTCAAATTCAAGTACTGTCATTCTACTCTATCGCAATGCCATCTGCTTAGTTTGGACATCATGCTTCTCAATATCTTATGCATTGTTATTCATCAGTATGTACTTCATCTGTCTACCATACCATGTTTTTCTTACATTGAAGTGTTGTTCTAGTGGTGTCTTGCAATGCCATCTTAGTTTCCCAATCATACATGCATACGTTTCCTTAGTATTTTTCTGTATGTATTCCACTAGCATATAGTTTTACATTCAAGTAGTGTTTTTTACAATGTTGTCTTGTCGTATCGCTAGCTCTTACATCATACTCCCTCCGTCCAGATTACATGTCGCAGAAATGGATAAATCTGGATGTATCTAGAACTGAAATACGCCTAGACCCATCCATTTATTTCCGGATGTTGGGAATACATGTCAATATGTCATGCCTTTCCATTCTTCAGTACCTATTCCATCTCTGTTGTAGCATGTTTGATAATTGAAGCACCATTCTTCTATATAAGGCATGCAAGGAGAAGACGTCTATGTTAGAATCTGAAGGGTTACAAACCAGGTCTTTGCAAAAGATCCAAAAGCCAGGAGATAATAAACCAAATCTAGTTTTCATAGATACTGCTCCAGAACAGAGAACCCCAACTCCCACTGATAATAAGAAGATTCCAGTGGCCAAAGAACTAGTCCGCTCTAGTCCAGCAAAAATATGTCAACTCCATTCTAAGAAGCGTGTGCGTATCCTCGCATCATGAAATTTTATAGCATTCTGATCATATTTTCTACATTTTTCTTACCAATCTCTCTTTTAGAAAATAAGCTTAAAGGATAGAAGACTTTCTGTACTAGGATCGTATTCGAGGAAAGTATCTTGCCGGAATTCTCTGTGCTCCAATGCTAATGTAAGTTCTTGTTGTATATCACTATATTTTTACATCAGCATGTATTTTGTTAATCAGTGTGAACACCTTTATCTGATCGAAATTCAGTTGTAGCAAAATGTTAAAGGCAAGAATATTGATTTTTGTAAGGAAAAATGCCTGGTAGTTTTGCATACTGAGCTGCATGAGTGTACTATCTCATATCATGCACATTACTGAATTGTAGTGCTGCTCTGGTTGCCCATTAATTCATTTTGTCAATGTTGCTTTCGTATTACCTTACCTGGCTGATGATAGATGTGCCATATTGTGTTAATTTGGTGTGGGCTAGTTGTCCAAATGTTCTTGTGTCAATGTTGCTTTCCTATTATCTGACCTGGCCAAGGATAGCAATGCTAGTGTGTTAATTTGGTGCAGGCTGCAGAAGATAAGAAGACAAACTTTGAAAGCAGCAAGGCAACCCCATTGTTCCTTTCCAATAAATCTAGGCCAGGTAATATGGCAATAACTCATGATTAATCTGTTTTGTTCCCCTCCTAATTTATGTTATGATGCAGTGGTCGAGACACTCTCCACTATCAATAATACAAGCCTGCCAAAATTGCCATCTAAATCTGTTCAGTTTCTCTGTCTAGAATGCAACGGAAAAAATGTATGTTTGTGAACCAATAAATGGCTGAAGCAATGATGGAAATGGTGGAGGAATTAGAGGTGCACATTCGTGCGCAACAACAACTGATCAATGTTTTCAGAGATAGTGTAGCAAAGCAGCAAGAACTTGCCCACATGCTTATGGGCGTCATCTGCGCTGAGTTGCAGATTGTGACATCGCAGATCGTTAGGTTTTGTTCATTTATTTGCACTGGCATCAATCTTTGATTGCCCAATGGATGTAGTTTCCTGTAATATATGCTGGATGTGCAACATTTTTCCCTGTATGCCGTACCTTTGCTTGATTGGTTTGGGTCATGTGCATCGTAATGGGCTCAAATTATCTAATTGGGCCTAAAGACATGTACGAACTTTAGTGGGCCCATTAAGTTAATGGGCCATTACCAGGCCGAAAGTTAATGGTCGGCCCTCTTACCTCTCGGGTCGTTAACAGGCCGACATCGAAGCGGGCGACAGGTGGGCCCATTGGATTTCACGGGCCGTTAACAGGCCGTTACTAAGGTTGGGCTACATATGGCCCAACTATATTGTGGGCCTTTAGCAGGCAGAAAGAGACAGCGGGCTCGTACTGGACCATGAAGAGCATGGGCTGCTAAGAGGCCGAAAGTCAGGTCGTACAGTAAATGGCCCAACTGTGTTGTGGGCCTTTAGCGGGCCGAAAGAGAAACCGGTCTGGTATTGGACCATGAAGAGCATGGGCCATTAAAAGGCCAAAACTCATGTCTGACTACAAATGGCCCAACTCATTTATGGGTCGTCAACAGGCTGAAAGACACACCGGGCTGGGAATTGGCCCAAAACTTAAATGGCTCGCTAAAAGACCAAAACTAAGGTCCGACTACAAATGGCCCAACTCATTTATGGGTCGTAAATGGGCTGAAAGACACACCGGGCCGGACATTGGCCCAACACTTAAATGGATCGCTAAAAGGACAAAAGATGTACATCCTGAAAATTGGCCCATCCCTTGAATGGGTCGTTAACAGGCCGAAATCACATCGGGCCAATATCGAGCCCAAATATATATCGGGCTATTAATGGGCTCGAACTGACGATGGGTTGCAATGGTGTCAAATCTTTAACGGGCCGTTGACGGGCCGAATTGGCACATCTTGTATGGGTCGTGGGCTTAAATGGACCTGACACAAGTAGGCCTTATATGGGCCGGCCTGCTAATTTATTACTGGGGCGGCCTTTTTCACCGGAATGGGCCACTATTGGGCCATGCTACGCGTCGACCTATCATAGGCGCCTCCTGTCCAATGAGTGGATGACATCTGTCCCAACGGTGAGCCAACACATGTTTCCTCCGGCCAATGAGAATTTTACACGTGGAAAATCCCCAATTGTCTGGGCTGTTAACGGGTTATCGGATCCGAAACCGGACCCGGTAGCTTAACGCGACCTGTTACGGTGGATGCCACATGTCGATCACCCTTGACGAAAGCACTTCTATTACGTGCCATTTATCGTCTTGGAAGTGGACACTTCTGTGATGATACTTTTGGTAATGTCATGGAACACTTCTACGACAACACAGCTATGACTATCTTGATTCTGTCATAAAATTGTCATGGATGTACATGCATGATAGAGAACGTGACCTACTGTGACAAACACGTATCATCACGGAAGTGTCTTTTTTTGTAAGTGATTACATTTGAAGTCAGTAGCCTAATATATTTATTTCACAATTACAATAAATGATTAATTCACTACAAACTGAGAAAACAAATGTGTACTCCCTCCGTTTTTATTTAAGTACGCGTATTAGCATTGGTCAAAGTCAAGTTCTGTAAACTCTCAGAAAGTTTATAAAAAATATTAACATATACAATAACAAATAAATACCATTAGAATCATTATTGAATGTACTTTCACATCATACATATTTGTTATGGTAAATCTTTATATTTTTCTATAAACTTGGTCAAACTTTAGGAAGTTTGACTTCGTTCAAACCTAATATGCAGAGTTAATAAACTTTAGGTAGTAATTACTAGTACTACTCGCTAGTTTCTTAGCCCAATCACCCAACACGCCACACGGGGAGTTCAGTGTCACAAAATTTTGAGGTCGGCGGGAAAATCTCTCGCGACCTTGATTCGAGCAGTGCGAAGTTACCATCATAGCCTTCGGAACAGGCCTATGGATGACGCTTAGTAGGGGCTGTTTTCATAACTTCAGGTTCACCCTACCCAACCAACCCCACCCTGGCACCCCGAGTAGTACACCTGAATACTCCCCATTTTCTATCCCCACAGCAAAATAGACTTCTCCACGACACCACAGCCTTCATGCTCTTCCCCTTCTACATCGGCGCACTCGTCCACCGCGGCGCATCTGCCTTATCGACGACCTCGTACGCCGCACTAGAGATGGTCCACCGTCATCGTCGTACACGAAGCCTCTTCCCCAGCAGCATCTTCCACGGTCTCGAATCTGCTTCTTGAAAGTCGACGCCAAGCGCAGAAGCACCACCGTCATGGACAATGAACTGACTCCCGTTGCCAACCATGATGCACAGAGGCCGCCGCGGCCATCCTTCTCCTCCTTGATTGGTAATGTTTGTATTGAATCACTTTGCAGTACATGTGCAGTTCCAATTTTGTTCATACCTACCCTTGAAATTTCCAGGTTGCTATTGTTCCCGTAAAAGTAATTGGTTATAGCCTCCATTGTCCAACAGAATATCAGCATGTAATTGTGTGTCACTCCTGTATCGCGCTGTGCTTGGGTAGGTTGTTCGTATGCAACTAGTAGTGTGGCAAATGATGGAAAGTGTTTTAGAACTAGCAAGATTCCCATGCGTTGCATGGAATATCAAGATGCATTTGTATGAGTAGTTTATATTGTAGGAGAAAAGGATGAACAAGGGAAGGCCTTATTTTCAAATCTAGAGAGGGGTGTGGGTATCTTCCTGCAAAATTGCCATAGTTTCCTTCCTATTCATTGGATATAAATCAGACGGCCTATATTGCAGGATGGTAGGCACACCATCATCACCAACTCTGTTTTTTTAAGAAAAAAAAGAGTAGAGAGTAGAGAAGTAGAGATAAATATAGAATATAAAATAAATATAACAATAGAGAAGAGAGTAGAAATAAATATTAAATATAAAATAAATATAACAGTAGAGAAGAGAGTAGAGATAGCAAGGACGTCCGGAAAGGATTGCTCGCACGGGAAAAAGCGGCCGGGCTCGCGCTAGTTTTGGCGCACGGCGTCCGGCGCGCTTTATAAATTCCAACGCCCTCTCACCGCTCTGTGCCTTGCCACCGCTCTCTCCCCGCTCTGTGCCTCGCCACCGCTCTCTCCCTGCTCTGTGCCTCGCCACAGCTCTCTCCCTGCTCTTTCTCGCCTCGCCGCCGCTGTGCCACCATGCCGCCGCTTCGCTGGGAAACTTGGGGATACTGCGGCGTCCGCGCGCGCCCCTCCAGCGGCTTCTCCGCTGAGATCCGGTTCTGCGGGATGCGCCTCGGCCTCGGCAATTTCGACACCGCCAACGAGGCCGCCCACGCGTACAACACGGCGGTGTGGCGCGTCCGGTGGCCTCATAGAACATTGAACTTCCCCAACGTGCCGATGCGGGAGCAGGCACAGGAGCTCAGGCCTCTGCTGCGGCTTATCACCGACGAGGATCATCGTGACAACCGGAGGCAGGAGCACCATCTCGGCATCACCGAGATGGACAATGAAGCCATGGCGCTGTGGCGTGCTACGTCTTGAGCTTGCATTGGTTTTCCCCGAAGAGGAAGGGATGATGCAGCAGAGTAGCGTAAGTATTTCCCTCAGTTTTTGAGAACCAAGGTATCAATCCAGTAGGAGCCCACGCTCAAGTCCCTCGTACATGCACAAAGCGATAGCTACTCGCAACCAACGCGATTAGGGGTTGTCAAGCCCGTCACGGTCACTTACGAGAGTGAGATCTGATAGATATAATATTTTTGGTATTTTTGGTATTATGATGCAAAGTAAAAAAGTAAAGGCAAAGTAAAAAGCAAAACAAGATTAAAGTGATAGAGATAGATATGATGAGAATAGACCCGGGGGCCATAGGTTTCACTAGTGGCTTCTCTCAAGAGCATAAGTATTCTACGGTGGGTAAACAAATTACTGTTGATCAATTGACAGAATTGAGCATAGTTATGAGAATATCTAGGCATGATCATGTATATAGGCATCACGTCCGTGACAAGTAGATCGAAACGATTCTACATCTACTACTATTACTCCACTCATCGACCGCTATCCAGCATGCATCTAGAGTATTAAGTTAAAAACAAAGTAACGCCTTAAGCAAGATGACATGATGTAGAGAGATAAATTCATGCAATATGAAATAAACCCCATCTTCTTATCCTCGATGGCAATGATACAATACGTGCCTTACTGCCCCTTCTGTCACTTGGTAAGGACACCGCAAGATCGAACACAAAGCTAAGCACTTCTCCCATGGCAAGAACTACCAATCTAGTTGGCCAAACCAAACGGATAATTCGAAGAGACTTGCAAAGATAACCAATCATACATAAAATAATTCAGAGAAGATTCTAATATTATTCATAGATAGACTTGATCATAAACCCACAATTCAATGGTCTCAACAAACACACCGCAAAAAGAAGATTACATCGAATAGATCTCCACAACAGAGGGGGGGGGGACTTTGTATTGAGATTCAAAGAGAGAGAAGAAGCCATCTAGCTACTAACTATGGACCCGAAGGTCTGAGGTAAACTACTCACACTTCATCGGAGGGGCTAGGATGATGTAGAAGCCCTCCGTGATGACGGCCCTCTTCCGATGGAGCTCCGGAACAGGCCCCAAGATGGGATCTCGTTGATACAAAAAGTTGCGGCAGTGGAATTAGGTTTTTGGCTCCAGTTTTGATCGTTTGGGGGTACGTGTGTATATATAGGAGGAAGAAGTACGCTGGAGGAGCAACGAGGGGCCCACAAGGCAGGGGGCGTGCCCCCCACCCTCGTGACCGCCTCTTTTGTTCCTTGGAGCAGGGTCCAAGTCTCCTGGATCACGTTTGGTGAGAAAATCACGTTCCCGAAGATCTTATTCCGTTTGGACTCCGTTTGATATTCCGTTTATCCGAAACACTGAAATAGGCAAAAATCAGCAATTCTGGGCAAGGCCTCCGGTTAATAGGTTAGTCCCAAAAATAATATAAAAGTGGAAAATAAAGCCCAATATAGTCCAAAACAGTAGATAATATAGCATGGAGCAATCAAAAATTATAGATACGTTGGAGACGTATCAGGCATCCCAAGCTTAATTCCTGCTCGTCCTTGAGTAGGTAAATGATAAAAGGAGAATTTTTGATGTGGAGTGCTACTTGGCATAATTTCAATGCAAATCTTCTTAATTGTGGTATGAATATTCAGATTAGAAAGATTCAAGACAAAAGTTTATATTGACATAAAAATAATAATACTTCAAGCATACTAACAAAGCAATTATGTCTTCTCAAAATAACATGGCCAAAGAAAGTTATTCCTACAAAATCATATAGTCTGGCTATGCTCTATCTTCCCCACACAAAGTATTTAAATCATGCACAACCCCGATGACAAGCCAAGCAATTGTTTCATACTCTAACTTTTTCAAAACGTTTTCAATCTTCACGCAATACATGAGCGTGAGCCATGTATATAGCACTATAGGTGGAATAGAATGGTGGTTGTGGAGAAGACAAAAAGGAGGGGAAGATAGTCTCACATCAACTAGGCATATCAACGGGCTATGGAGATGCCCATCAATAGATATCAATGTGAGTGAGTAGGGACTGGCATGCAACGGATGCAATAGAGCTATAAATGTATGAAAGCTCAACAAAAGAAACTAGTTGGTATGCATCTAACTTGCTTGCTCACCAAGACCTAGGGCAATTTGAGGAAGCCCATTATTGGAATATACAAGCCAAGTTCTATAATGTAAAATTCCCACTAGTATATGAAAGTGACAACATATGAGACTCTCTATATGAAGGACATGGTGCTACTTTGAAGCACAATATATGAGACTCGCTATATGAAGGACATGGTGCTACTTTGAAGCACAAGTGTGGAAAAAGGATAGTAGCATTGCCCCTTTTTATTTATTTTCTTTTTTTGGGCCTTCTTTTTTTCTTTGGCCTTTCTCCTTTTGTATTGGGACAATGCTCTATTGAATGATGATCATCACACTTTTATTTATTTACAACTCAATGATTACAACTCGATTCAAAAACAAAGTATGACTCTATATGAATGCCTCCGGTGGTGTACCGGGATATGAAATGCATCAAGAGTGACAAGTATGAAGAAATTATGAACAGTGGCTTTGCCACAAATACTTGTGTCAACTACATGATCATCCTAAGCAATATGACAATGATGAATGTGTCATGATGAACTAGATGGTGAAAAGTTGCATGGCAATATATCTCGGAATGGCTATGGAAATGCCATAATAGGTAGGTATGGTGGCTGTTTTGAGGAAGGTATATGGTAGGTGTATGATACCGGCGAAAAGTGCGCGGTATTAGAGAGGCTAGCAAAGGTGGAAGGGTGAGAGTGCGTATAATCCATGGACTCAACATTAGTCATAAAGAACTCATATACTTATTGCAAAAATCTAGAAGTTATCAAAGCAAAGTATTACGCGCATGCTCCTAAGGGGATAGATTGGTAGGAAAAGACCATCGCTCGTCCCCGGCCGCCACTCATAAGGAAGCCAATCAATAAACAAATCATGCCCCGACTTCGTTACATAACGGTTCACCATACGTGCATGCTACGGGAATCACAAACTCTAACACAAGTATTCTTTAAATTCACAACTACTCAACTAGCATGACTTTAATATTATCACCTCCATATCTCAAAACAATTATCATGCTTCAATCTTTTCTTAGTATTCAGCACACTCAAAAGAAAGTTTCACAAATCTTGAATACCAAGCATATTATTATTAAGAAAATTACCATGCTATTTAAGAGACTCTCAAAATAATTTAAGTGAAGCATGAGAGATCAATAGTTTATTTAAAACAAATCCACCATCGTGCTCTAAAAGACCTAAGTGAAGCACATAGAGAAAAATTATCTAGCTCAAAAGATATAAGTGAAGTACATAGAGCAAAACTACTTAGCTCAAAAGATATAAGTGAAGCACATAGAGCAAAACTACTTAGCTCAAAAGATATAAGTGAAGCACATAAAGTATTCTATCAAATTTTAATTCATCTATGGCTCTCTCAAAAGGTGTGTACAGCAAGGATGATTGTGGCATACTAAGACACAAAGACACAAATAATACAAGACGCTCCAAGCAAAACACATATCATGTTGGTGAATAAAAATATAGCTCCAAGTAAATTACCGATGGAAGTGGACGAAAGAGGGGATGCCTTTCGGGGCATCCCCAAGCTTTGACTTTTTGGTGTCCTTGGATTGTCTTTGGGGTGACATGGGCATCCCCAAGATTAGGATCTTTCCACTCCTTGTTCCATGATCCATCAAAAGAATTCACCCAAAACTTGAAAACTTCACAACACACAACTCAAAATAGAGAACTCGTGAGCTCCGTTAGCGAAAGAAAACAAAAGACCACTTCAAGGTACTGTAATGAACTCATTCTTTATTTATATTGGTGTTAAACCTACTTTATTCCAACTTCTCTATGGATTATAAACTACTTTACTAGCCATAGATTTATCAAAATAAGCAAACAACACACGAAAATCAGAATCTGTCAAAAACAGCACAGTCTGTAGTAATCTGTAGCTAGCGCAAGATCTGGAACCCCAAAAATTCTAAAATAAATTTCTGGACGTGAGGAATTTATCTATTAATCATCTTAAAAAAGAATTAACTAAATAGCACTCTTCAAATAAAAATGACAGCAGTTCTCGTGAGCGCTAAAGTTTCTGTTTCTTACAGCAAGTTCAACAAGACTTTCCCCAAGTCTTCCCAACGGTTCTACTTGGCACAAACACTAATTAAACACAAAAAACACAACCAAAACAGAGGCTAAATAACTTATTTATTACTAAGCAGGAGCAAAAAGCAAGGAATAAAAATAAAATTGGGTTGCCTCCCAACAAGCGCTATCATTTAACGCCCCTAGCTAGGCATAAAAGCGAGGATAGATCTAGGTATTGCCATCTTTGGTAGGCAATCCATAAGTGGCTCGCATGATAGTTTAATATGGTAATTTTATTTTATTTCTTGGAAAGTGTTACATGCCCTTTTTTAATGGAAAATTAAATCTAATATTCCCTTCCTTCATATCAATAATCGCACCAACGGTTCTAAGGAAAGGTCTACCTAGAATAATAGGGCAAGAAGGATTGCAATCTATATCAAGAACAATGAAATCTATGGGCACATAATTCCTATTTGAAACAATAAGAACATCATTAATCCTTCCCATAGGTTTCTTAATAGTGGAATCCGCAAGATGCAAGTTTAGAGAGTAATCATCAAAATTACGGAAATCTAGTAAATCACACAAAGTCTTGGGAATAGTAGAGAAACTAGCACCCAAATCACACAAAGCATAAAACTCATGATCTTTAATTTTAATTTTAATAGTTGGTTCCCACTCATCGTAGAGTTTCCTAGGGATAGAAACTTTCAACTCAAGTTTTTCTTCATAAGATTGCATCAAGGCATCAACAATATGTTCGGTGAAGGCTTTATTTTGACTATAAGCATGTGGAGAATTTAGCACGGATTGCAACAAGGAAATACAATCAATTAAAGAGCAACTTTCATAATTAAATTCCTTGAAATCCAATATAGTGGGTTTAGCAACATCTAGATTTTTATTTCTTTCAATCCCACTTTCATCAATTTCATCATTAAGATCTAAACACTCCGAATTTTTAGAACGCCTTCTAGGTAAAGGAAGATAATATTCAGTTTCATCAAGATTAACATTGCAAAATAAAGATTTAATAGGAGACACATCAATAACTTTTAGATCTTCATCTTGATTTTCATAGTTATTGGAAGAACACGCTTTAATAAAGGCATCTTTGGAAGCACACATCCTAGCGGTTCTTTCCTTGCACTCATCAATGGAAATTCTCATGGCTTTGAGATACTCATTGATATCATGCTTAGGAGGAATAGATCTAAGCTTTAAAGAATCAACCTCAAGAGAAATTCTATCAATGTTTCAAGCCAAATCGTCAACTTTAAGAAATTTCTCCTCAATCAAAGCATTAAAATTCTTTTGTGAATTCATAAACTCTTTAACACTATTCTCAAATTCGGAGGGCATCTTATTATAATTTCCATAAGAGTTGTTATAGGAATTACCATAATTATTAGAAGGATTACTAGGATGTGCCCTAGGATTAAAATTCCCTCTATAAGCGTTGTTACCAAAATTATTCCTACCAACAAAATTCACATCCATAGATTCATTGTTATTCTCAATCAAAGTAGACAAAGGCATATCATTAGGATCAGAAGAAACACTCTTAGTAGCAAATAATTTCATAAGTTCATCCATCTTTCCACTCAACACATTAATTTCTTCTATCGCATGCACTTTTTTATTAGAAGATCTTTCAGTATGCCATTGAGAATAATTAACCATAATATTATCTAGGAGTTTAGTAGCATCTCCTAAAGTGATTTCCATAAAAGTGCCTCCCGTGGCCGAATCTAAAAGATTTCTAGAAGCAAAATTCAATTCGGCATAAAAAATTTGTATAATCATCCACAAATTCAAACCATGAGTAGGGCAATTATGTATCATTAATTTCATTCTCTCCCAAGCTTGTGCAACATGTTCATGATCAAGTTGTTTAAAGTTCATAATATCGTTTCTAAGAGAGATGATCTTAGCGGGAGGAAAATACTTAGAGATAAAAGCATCTTTGCACTTGTTCCATGAATCAATACTATTCTTAGGCAAAGACGAAAACCAAGCTTTAGCACGATCTCTAAGAGAAGAAATAGCTTCAATTTAACAACATCATTATTGACATATTTTTTCTTTTGCATATCACATAGATCAACGAAGCTATTCAGATGAGTAGCGGCATCTTCACTAGGAAGGCCGGCAAATTGATCTTTCATAACAAGATTCAACAAAGCAGCATTAATTTCACAAGATTCAGCATCGATAAGAGGAGCAATTGGAGTGCTAAGGAAATCATTATTATTGGTATTGGTGAAGTCACACAATTTAGTAGTATCTTGAGCCATCACGACAAACAAGCAATCTAACACACGAGCAAACAAAAAGCAAGCGGGCAAAAAGAGGCAAATAGAGAGGGAGGATAGGGAGAGAGAGGGCGAATAAAACGACAAGGGTGAATTTGGGGGAGAGGAAAATGAGAGGCAAATGGCAAATAATGTAATGCGAGAGATAGGGATTGTGATGGGTACTTGGTATGTTGACTTTTTGCGTAGATTCCCCGGCAACGGCGCCAGAAATCCTTCTTGCTACGTCTTGAGCTTGCGTTGGTTTTCCCCGAAGAGGAAGGGATGATGCAGCAGAGTAGCGTAAGTATTTCGCTCAGTTTTTGAGAACCAAGGTATCAATCCAGTAGGAGCCCCGCTCAAGTCCCTCGTACCTGCACAAAGCGATAGCTACTCGCAACCAACGCGATTAGGGGTTGTCAAGCCCTTCACGGTCACTTACGAGAGTGAGATCTGATAGATATAATATTTTTGGTATTTTTGGTATAAAGATGCAAAGTAAAAAGTAAAGGCAAAGTAAAAAAGCAAAACAAGATTAAATTGATAGAGATTGATATGATAAGAATAGACCCGGGGGCCATAGGTTTCACTAGTGGCTTCTCTCAAGAGCATAAGTATTTTACGGTGGGTGAACAAATTACTGTTGAGCAATTGACAGAATTGAGCATAGTTATGAGAATATCTAGGCATGATCATGTATATAGGCATCACGTCCGTGACAAGTAGATCGAAACGATTCTGCATCTACTACTATTACTCCACTCATCGACCGCTATCCAGCATGCATCTAGAGTATTAAGTTAAAAACAGAGTAACGCCTTAAGCAAGATGACATGATGTAGAGAGATAAATTTATGCAATATGAAATAAACCCCATCTTGTTATCCTCGATGGGAACGATACAATATGTGCCTTGCTGCCCCTTCTGTCACTGGGTAAGGACACCGCAAGATCGAACCCAAAGCTAAGCACTTCTCCCATGGCAAGAACTACCAATCTAGTTAGCCAAACCAAATGGATAATTCGAAGAGACTTGCAAATATAACCAATCATACATAAAAGAATTCAGAGAAGATTCAAATATTATTCATAGATAGAGTTGATCATAAACCCACAATTCATCGGCTCAACAAACACACCGCAAAAAGAAGATTACATCGAGTAGATCTCCACAAGAGAGGGGGAGAACTTTGTATTGAGATTTAAGAGAGAGAAGAAGCCATATAGCTACTAACTATGGACCCGAAGGTCTGAGGTAAACTACTCACACTTCATCGGAGGGGCTAGGATGATGTAGAAGCCCTCCGTGATGACGGCCTCTTCCGGCGAAGCTCCGGAACAGGCCCCAAGATGGGATCTCGTGGATCCAGAAAGTTGCGGCGGTGGAATTAGGTTTTTCGCTCATGTTCTGATCATTTGGGGGTACGTGTGTATATATAGGAGGAAGAAGTACGCCGGAGGTGCAATGAGGGGCCCACGAGGTAGGGGGGGCGTGCCCCCACCCTCGTGACCGCCTCTTTTGTTCCTTGGAGCAGGGTCCAAGTCTCCTGGATCACGTTCGGTGAGAAAATCACGTTCCCGAAGATTTTATTCCGTTTGGACTCCGTTTGATATTCCGTTTATCCGAAACACTGAAATAGGCAAAAAACAGCAATTCTGGGCTGGGCCTCCGGTTAATAGGTTAGTCCCAAAAATAATAAAAGTGGAAAATAAAGCCTAATATAGTCCAAAACAGTAGATAATATAGCATGTAGCAATCAAAAATTATAGATACGTTGGAGACGTATCATGGCGCCAACGCTTCCCGCGGGACATCATCAACGAGTGCGAGTGAGGAGTCCGGGATTACGGGGTCCTCGGGTGTCCAGGCTATGCAACATGGGTTGGACTAATGGGCCGTGAAGATACAAGATAGAATACTTTACCACATGTCCAGATGGGACTCTCCTTTGCGTGGAAGGCAAGCTTGGCGTGCGGATATGAATATTCCTTTCTCTGTAAACTGGCTCTATACAACCCTAGCCCCCTCCGGAGTGTATATAAACCAGAGGGTTTAGTTGAGAGGCAATCATAATCATATAGGCTAGACATCCAGGGTTTAGCCATCACGATCTCGTGGTAGATCAACTCTTGTAACCCCTATACTCATCAAAGTCAATCAAGCAGGACATAGGGTATTAGCTCCATCAAGAGGGCTCGAACCTGGGTAAACATCGTGTCCCAGTCTCCTGTTACCATCGATCCTTAGACGCACACTTCGGGACCACCTACCCAAGATCTGCCGGTTTTCACACCGACATTGGTGCTTTCATTGAGAGTTCCTCTATAGCGTCAACTGAAGGACCGATGGCTCGCCTTGTCAGCAATGATTGTATCACTTCTGAAGGAGACCTAATTCTAGGGCAAACCCTCTGGCTCGGCGACTTCACTGTGGGTGCCCGTCCGGTCATTAAGCCAAAGGCAACCCCCCAAGTCACCGAAAATCCCCTTTGTATCAGCCCCGAATATTCCGAGAAGACGGACCCGGCAGATCTATTGTCTTTGAACGAACTGCTAGATCGCATCGCCGCCCTAGGAGTCTCAACTGACTATGATCAGATTGGGCTTAAACCTGATCAGAGAGAAATTAAATCTCCGCCGGTCACCCATTAGGTAGCGGTTGTGGAGGAACAGGCTGACAATAACTCCTCTCCTGCATTGAGAACCAACTATGTTCGTATTTCCGAACCCGGAGAACCGGATACCCACCCTCGAGAGGACAGTCCATGTCCTCCGAACAGAAAATCGGGCGTTAAGCCTGAGAATTCCCAGACACTCCGGATCCTGGGCTGGTAACCTCGGAAATTCTTCAAGCTCCGGACTACATGGTGGGTCAAGGTGCGAATTTGAGCCCGCCCACCCCCCACTAGCAATATTCTCCAATAAACTCCGGCTCTTCGGACATATGCGACCTAATGTATGTGTGGTAGCAGCCTCGGGAAACAGTCCATCAGTTTTGGGATAGATTCCTCCTTGTTAAAAACAAGATAAAGGACTGCCGCGACAATGACGCAATTGCAGTATTCCGCAACAACTGTATGGATGAGGGAATCCTTAATTCCCTCAATCGTCATCATGTCCTGCACTTCGCAGATTTGGCATGCATAGTAAAAAAGTACTGCGCAATGGAAAGCACCTGGAAAACTCAGACAGACTGCTGGGAATCGCGGGCCTTTAAGCCATCTCCAGGACGAGCAAAAACGGTGCACCCTCATAGGGCACCTAATCATCATCTCGTGGACAAGAAATTGAAGCCCTTTATGGGACACAGAACAATCTTTGAAGAATGGCTCGACGGGCCTTGTCAAATACATACGAAGCCGAATACCGAACCAACGTTCTGCCTACGGGCATGTTGGATACTCTGGCAGGTGGCCAAGAGCAGTGAGGGTATGCTCACCGATACTACAACAGAAAAGTACTCTAAGGAACATGATCCCGAAGTACTCACAGTCTTTGAGACCTTCTCATCAAATAATCAGCGCAACGGGCGCTGCGTGACCTTGCCGAAGTCTGCCATGTAGCAGCAATAAACACTTGGAATGATACGGCAATTACTTTCAATGCCGATGACGAACCAAGATCCCGCTTAGTCCGGGCACCAGCCGCTCTGGTCCTCAACCCAATTGTGGACAGTTTTTGGCTCACTAGAGTGCTAATGGACGGTGGCAGCGGACTGAACCTCATCTACGAGGACACGCTCAATAAAATGAAAATGAACAGGAGTCACATTGAGCAGAGCAATACATCCTTTAGGGGAATCATTCCCAGCAGAGAAGCAAGATGCTCGGGGAAAATTAAGCTAGATGTGGTATTCGGAACACCAGAAAACTATAGGTCTGAAGAGAAAATCTTCCAGGTGGCTCCTTTTCACGGCGGATATCATGCCATGTTAGGGGGAGATGCATTCACACGCTTTCAAGCTATACCTCATTACGGGTATATGAAGCTCAAAATGTCCGGGCCCAATGGTGTTATCACTATCTCAAGTGATCTGGACATAGCACTCCGTGCCGAAAATAAAGTCGCATCCCTGGCCCTTGAGGCATTGTCCGAAGCCCTAGCGGCCGAGGAACCCATCACACTGCGTTCCATAGTGGATAGGGACGACGTAATTCTTGACAAAAGGCCCAAATCCACCTCTTTCAAGCCAGCTGACGAGATAGTCAAATTTAAAGTCCACCTGGTGGATCCCAAGAAAACAGCTTCCATTGGGGCACAGCTGGACCAGACGGTCAATGCTGCATTACACGTGTTCTTGCGTGAGAATTGGGACATCTTCGCCTGGCACCCCTCAGATATGCCAGGAATCCCATGCACCATGGCCGAACATAGTGTCAATATACTGAAGGGATAGAAGTCGTTCAAGCAAATGCTCTGGCAATTTTCCGAACCCAAACGACAGGCTATGGCGGAGGAGCTGGCCAAACTACTCGAAGCTGGGTTTATCAAAGAGATCAAACAATCGGAGTGGCTAGCAAATCTGGTCATGGTACCAAAGAAGAATAAATCCTGGTGCCTGTGTGTCGATTTCAAAGACCTTAACAAGGCCTGCCCTAAGGACCCCTTCCCACTACCTCGCATCGACCAGATTATCGATGCAACCGTGGAACACGATTCACTTTGTTTCCTCGACGCATACTCTGGATACCATCAAATTGAGATGAAGGAATCCGACCAAGCCGCAACGGCATTCATCACCCCGTATGGGCCTTTCTTCTTCAACACTATGCCTTTCAGGCTCAAAAACGCCAGCGCCACTTACCAACACATGATTCAAACGTTCCTGGAAAATCAAATCGGCAAGACTGTGGAGGCACATGTAGATGACGTAGTCATCAAAACCAAGCATGTTGAATCATTGGTGGATGACTTGCGCCTCACATTCGACAACCTCCGAACATATGACATAAGGCTCAATCCGGAAAAGTGTGTTTTCGGCGTTCCCGCCAGAAAATTACTCGGGTTTATTGTCTCCAATAGGGGAATCGAAGCAAACCTAGACAAATTCGAGCCTTGTCACAATTGGCAACACCAACCGACCTCAAGCAGGTCCAAAAATTAGTCGGGTGTGTGGCAGCCTTGAGCCGCTTTATCTCCAGATTAGGAGAAAAGACGTTGCCACTGTATCGCCTGCTCCGACACACGGACCACTTTGTCCGGGCGGATGCTGCAACAGCCGGGCTAGAGGAAATAAAAACTTTGCTAGAAAGCAACCCCATCCTGGCCGCACTAAATGTCGGTGAACCAATGCTGCATTACATATTGGCAACTCACCAGGTGGTGAGTGCGCTGCTCGTCATCGAACGAGAAGAGGAAGGACATAAATTCCCACTCCAGAAACCAGTATATTACGTATCGACGGTCCTCACACCATGCAAATCCAGATGCCCACATTATCAGAAGATAGCATATGCGGTCTTTATGGCATCCCGCAAGCTACAGCACTACTTCCAAGAATGCTCAATCACGGTGGCTTCTGAAGTACCACTCAATGGTATTATAAACAACCGGGATGCCACCGGCAGGATTGCCAAATGGGCCACTGAGCTCCTACCATTTGAAATAACATACAAACCATGGTGAGCCATTAAATCTCAGGTGTTGGCTGACTTCGTCGCTGAATGGACTGAGGCCGAACTCCCTAAAGAGTACGGCACATATTCCAACTGGGTGATGCACTTTGACAGCTCTAAAATGTTAGCCGGACTGGGGGCTGGTGTCATCATGACATCCCCCACAGGAGACACAGTTTGTTACATGCTCCAAATATTGTATACAGACTCTAACAATGTAGCCGAATACGAGGCCCTATTGCATGGTCTCCATATGGCTGTCTCCATGGGCATACTGCCTTGAGGTGTGCGGGGATTCCAACCTTGCAATATCCCAAATAAATGGAGAATTCGACGCAAAAGATCCGAAGATGGCAGTTTGCCGCAATGTTGTACTCCAAATATCAGCTCGGTTCGAGGGTCTCGAGTTTCATCACGTGGCTTGAGAGAGTAATCAAGCCGCGGACATCCTTGATCGCATGGGCGCTAAACGCATCCCCATCCCACCTAACACCTTTGTGGATGAGAATGGGAGCACCGACCCGGAGCCGATCATACCCCCTAATTTTGAACACAGTCCCGATATCATCGGGGGCTCAGGCACCGAAATAACACCATCGGCCCACGAAATTATGGCTGTAATTGCCCCATGGACCGAGCCTTTCCTTGCATACCTCACTAGGAACGAGCTCCCTAAGGATCAGACTAAGGCCCGTCGCATCGTTCGACGTTCGAAAGCCTACAAAGTTCATGAAGGATAACTATACAAGAAAAGTACTACCGGGGTCCTTCAACGATGTATATCCGAAGATGAGGGACGATAGCTCTTGGCTGAAATACACGCTGATCTTGGCGGCCATCATGCCGCAGCCCGGGCCCTTGTAAGTAAAGCCTTCCACATGGGTTTCTTTTGGCCCACAGCCCGGGCAGATGCACAAGACCTCGTGCAGCGCTGCGTTGGATGCCACATTTTCGCTAACCAAAGCCATATGATGCCTACTGCCCTCCGAACAATCCCCATTACTTGGCCCTTTGCGGTCTGGGGGCCCAATATGGTCGGACTTCTTAAAGGGGGAAGCCAGAAGAAGAAATACTTGTTGGTAATGGTCGACAAGTTCACTAAGTGGATAGAAGCCAAACCAGTTAAAATGGCTGAAGCCAGACCGGTGATAGACTTCATATCCAGCATCGTACACCGTTATGGTGTCCCGCACAGTATTATTACTGACAATGGCTCTAACTTTACGCAGTGTGTTCAGAAGAATCATTATGGTTTCATAAAAAGCAGAACAATTCAGGATTGTATTGGGTGGACTTTTGAGTATTTACACCAGTGTCACCAGTCCAAGAGACCAATTGTCACTCTAAGTTGGATTTTGAGAAGGATTTTGATTCCCTTGAGCATGAGGCAATAGTGCAAATATTGAGATATAAGGGCTTTAATGAGAAGTGGATTCTTTGGATGAAGCAGCTTTTGACCACAGGTACCTCATCTGTTCTACTTAATGGAGTTCCTGGTAGGAAATTCAAATGTAAAAAGGGTGTCAGACAGGGTGATCCAGTCTCTCCCCTCCTTTTTGTCCTACCTGCTGGTCTCCTACAGACTGTAATCAATTACATGTTCAGAAGGGGCATTCTTCACCTACCTATACCTTGTCATGATCAGGATTACCCTGTGACTCAATATGCTGATGACACTTTGATTATTTTGCCTGCTGACAAGGACCAACTTATAGCTCTGAAAGACATGCTCAAGGTTTTCTCTGTGTCCACTGGTCTTGATGTGAATTACCACAAATCCTTTATTATTCCCATCAATGTGGACAATGTTGTCATGATTGAATTAGCTGCTGCTTTTGGATGCCAGATTGGGAAAATGCCATTTACATACCTGGGGCTGCCAGTAGGAACTACAAGGCCCAAAATGGTGGATTTTATGCCATTGGTGGACTGTATGGAGAGGAGAATGACAGCTAGCTCCTCTTTTTTAAATCAGGGGGAAAGACTTCAGTTTCTGAACTCTGCCTTGTCTTCTATGCCCATTGTCTTCCTTGGCAGCTTGGTTGTTCCTGGTGGAATTCTTAAACAATTGGAGAGAATCCAGAGACCATGCCTCTGGAGGAAGAATAGGGGGGAGCTTGCCCCTTCTCTTGCTGCTTGGGACCTTATTTGCAGACCAAAAAACAAGGGAGGCCATGGTGTTCTAAATCTGGGTGTTCAGAATGTTGCACTCCTACTCAAACATGCAAATAACTTTCTTAATAAAAAGGATCTCCCTTTGGTGTCTTTAATTTGGGATTCTTACTATCATGACAGAGTTCCCCAAGGAACTTCCGACTGTGGCTCTTTCTGGTGGAAGGATATATGCAAGGCCATGCAAAACTTTAGGGAGTGTGCTTGGGTTAAGATTAATGAAGGGACACTGCCCTTATGTGGTCAGACAACTGGCAGCTTGATGATCAGGTGTCTAGCCTTCAATTCAGATTTCCCAGGCTCTTTTCCTATGTTAAGGACCCCTTGATCACTGTTAAAGAGTTCTTGGACTCTCAGGACATGTTCCAGCACTTTCATCTTCCTTTGTCCACCCAGGCTTTCGATGACATGACCACTCTCCAGTTTCTGTTGGATGGCCAGAATGGAGCTCCTGGGTCCAAGGATGTTTGGTTCTGGAGGGGCACTGCCAAGGGATACTCACCAAAGTTGTTTTACTCACATACTTTTGTGTCTGAGTCATTCAACCCTTTGACAGCTTGGATCTGGAAGTCCTCCTGTATAATGAAAATAAAAGTATTTTCTTGGCTGCTTATTATGGACAGGTTGAACACCAAGAACATGGTGTTCTTTGTACTTTGCAGACTAGGGAAACAAGAGATCATCTCTTCTTTAACTGCAATTTGTGTCAGATTTTGGAACTACCTGCAAATTGATTGGTCATCTGGTGACTCTATGATTGATTTGGTTATCAATGCTAGCAGGAGCTTCAGGAAGCCATTCTTCACTAAAGTGGTGTTCATTGCTTGCTGGAATATCTGGATTGTCAGGAATGCTAAGGTCTTCAGGCATGAGAGAGCTGGATTCAATAAATGGAGAAGTGCATTCATCCATGATATTACCTTAATGCAATATAGGGTGAAAGCTGCCTATAAGGATGATCTTCTTAGATGGATTTCATTTCTGCCACCGTGAGGTCTTTCTTTTGTAATTTTATCTTGGTTCTCTTCCTTCTTAACTTAGCTTAGTTTGATTACCTCTTGTAATCCCCCTTTGTACTTGTACTTGATCTCTCTTTTTCAATAAAGTTTTGATATGCTGTGGGGGTTTCCCCTATAGTTCCCAGTCAAAAAAAACGGCTCTAACTTTACAGCCGACAAGGTGAAAACTTGGTGCGCCAACTTGGGCATGAAGCTTGATTACGCCTCCGTATACCACCGTCGGAAAAACGGTCAGGTCGAACGGGTAAACGGCATGATAAGGAGCGGCATCAAACCCTGACCAGTGCGATCTCTCCAAGAATCATACAAACACTGGGTCGAGGAACTCGATTCCGTACTCTGGGGGCTGCGGACCATGCCCAATCGCACGACCGGATATACCCCCTTTTTCATGGTGTACGGTGCAGAGGCAGTCTTGCCTTGCAACATTATTCATGACTCACCTCGAGTGTGCATGTATGAAGAGAGAGAAGCTGAGATCGATCAGCAGGACGACCTGGATGGCCTGGAGGAGGAGCGCGATTCGCGAATGCCCGTTCCGCATTCCATCAACAGCAGGCCCGGCGATACCAAAGTAGAGAAGTACGGGAAAAGACCTACAATGTCGGTGAACTAGTTTTACGCCTACCAGAAAACAAAAAGGCAAGCTCAAGCCCAAATGGGAGGGTCCCTTCATTATAGATGAAGATCTCACTGGAGGAGCGTATCGTCTTCGCAATGCTTCGGATAATCGCTTGGATCCAAACCCATGGAACGCTGCAAGGCTCCGACGATTCTACGCCGAAGTCCGCACATATACCTTTTTTCTCATTCTGTCTTCCCTCCTTTTTACAGATTTTCCCTTTTTTGCCTCATTTCTATACGACTTCTAGTTCATGTTCGGATAAACCGTACACCTGAAGGGTAGACATCCTCAAATGCACTTACCCCACAATACCTGGGGGCTTCTTTTCACAAGAATCTTATTCTTGTTATTATTCTTTGAACATCGAGATCACCATATATATATATATATATATGTCATCTATCCATATATGTCTTTTCTTCACCATTATATGCACCTTTATGACTTAAGTTTTTGCCAAGCTGGGTTGCCTGGCTCCCGTACTTATGCCCTACGTTCCCGTTTGTTTGGCTAGGGCATAAAGGGAGCACCTCTGCGATTGTTATAGCTGGGTCGTCCGGACATGTACCTCAGACGGATCAAGTCGAAAGCTAGCGTCCTTAAGGGAATGATTGGTCGGTGAGTGAAAGGGAACTGCCCTCGTGGCACTATAAAACCCCAGAGTATAAACGCGTACTGTGATTTTTCAGCATCACAGCTTAGGTATGCACAAAGAACTACATACTAGCCCAGGGAAAGGAACCCTTAACGGAACTATTCCCTCTGGAAGATGTTTCTTACAATCAAATGTAATATAACATAACTCCTCAAATACAACTTGTCTATTCAAGCAATGATGACCGTACTGCCCGGTTTCCGGACATACTTTGGTGTTTACCTATGGCATAGTATTCGGAAACACTCCTAACCTCGGGGTTTTGAAGGTCTAAGAAGAAAGTCTGCCATGACAATCTTTTTACAAATTCGGCTGGAGACAAGTTTGTTGAAAAAAGTACATTGCTACTTAGACTCAAAAACTTCTTCCCTCTAGACCCTCTAACAGGCTGTCTAGTTTACAATCTTGTTGGGAGAACTTGGCGGCCACCTTCACTTGGTCATACACCAGGCTGACCGGAATTTCCTGTCCGTCGGATCATCGAGGTCCGACCCAGGCCATATGATTGGGATCAAGTCTGGTGTATCGTCTTTTTACCATGGCCTAGGCTTCCCGAGCACCTTCTCGGCATGCTGATATCTTCCATAGCCCAAAACGGTGCCGAGCTCCCTTGAATAAATTCACAAGGTCCTCCATACTTCCTGGTGGAGAATTGGCTGGCCATAAAGCCTTAGCAATGCTTCGCATCGCCTTCCGTGCTTGCTCATGCACCTTTGACAGCTCTTGTAGCAGGCCGCCATGAAATCCGAACACCTCTTCTTCGGGCCGCCCAGTCAACACAACTGTAGACATAAAACTTGCCAGGATTCGCATCAGCGAACTATACGACAGTAAGTTAAAAGGCATACTGAATATGCCGCCTCTCAGCTTTTTGTTCTCCTTCAAGGCGTCAGCTAATTGGGCTCGCACATCTTTCAGCTCTTCGCCGAGCTGCGTGTTGGCGTCCTGCAGCTTGTTCTTCTTGTCCCTGGTCCGTGTCACTACACGTTGACCAGTAGCCTCTTGCCTTTCGGCATGTTCTTTGTCCGCCTGCGCGGCCTTCGGTTTCCCTTCTAGCTGCGTCGCCGATCCTGCCATTGTAAAATGAAACTGTGCTCATTTGCATACACATGACTGGCACATGATTATTTTTCCAGACAGAAGGGAACATTACCAATTGGTGCCTCCTTGGACTTCTCCAGTTCGGCAGTAGCAGCAGTCAGCTGCGTCCGACACTGCTCTAGCTCCCGAGATAGCATGTTGTTCTTCTCCGTGAGTACCTGATTACACATAGATCCTTAAAATCAGTTGCTTCAACTATTTTCAAGTCTTGGGGGCTACTGGTATATGGCTATTAAATCTACACAAAATGATCTTACTCGCATATCCTTTGAAAGCTGGCGAGTGGCCCCAGCAAGCCCATCCCGAGCAGTTCGGATGTATGCGTCCGCCGAACTAAAGGCATTAAATGCCTGTTCAGTAAAGGTAGGATCGTGCATGGCGGCCCTCTGGCGTCGATGGTTCATGGCACTCTCCACCTCGGAGTTGGTGACGGATACATTGTCTAAATCGTCGGAGAGAGGACAGTCCGGCATGTCACCCATATCGACTCTAGCCCTAGAGGCAGGGTCCGGGGTCAGATTGATGGACGTGTGTCCAACGAGGTCTCCGGATATAGTCCGGTGAGTGCTCTTCCTGAAATATGGGGGAGGAGAAAAACGTCACAGTTTGGTATGCTTGCCGCAGGGCGTATCAAAAGCCGTACCTTTTTAAGGAAGGTCGGAGCTTGGAAGAATAGTCGTCCGCCTTTCTTTTCGAAGATCCACCTTGTGTCGGCATACCCTTTTCAAGGGAGATCCCGATGCGGCGTGGCGAGACGAGCGCCGCCCCTTTGAAGCACGAGACAGTGCAGCGGGTGAGGCACAATGGGAAGACTCCTTTGGAGGAGATGCTCCCTGGGCTCTTATGTGGGAAGACGGAAGAAGATCGAGGTAATCGGCTTCGATGGCCACTTATGTGCCATCAGAGGTCGCGTGATAAAAGACCCCCTCCTTGAGCTCCACGGATATATTCGGATCCTCCTCGAATCCGGGATCTAGGTCCCGATTATGGTCCTCCGGCTGCGGAGCGGGGTTGTAGATCCCTGTAGTAGCCTTTCTCCATTCCTGGCAAAAATGGTCGGGTTAAGATTGACTAATTACGACTCAGGAAGAAGATTAAGTGAGGTGTTGGATTGAAAGCTTACCTAGCTAGGGGGTTGTACATGGAAAATCCATCTCGGCACTTGAGGCGAGTGAATTCTTCTTTCTCCCCTTTGTAAAGATCAGCCAACATGGCGGCCAGGGCGGTGAAGTTATCCGGACCCTTACGCCCATAGCGGGATGTATCATCCTCCCCGTTGTAGTTCCACATGGGGAGTCCTCTCGATTTGAGTGGTTGGACACCACACGTTATGGAAATCACCATGACTTCAATTATGGAAAGTCCGGACTGGGCGAGTACCTTTATCTTGTCCAATAATTTCTTAACTTCCGCATTATCCTCCTCCTCGAGGCTCCGGGGGCGCCAGCTGTGGCGTTTCTACGGGCTATTGGAAAATTCAGGTAGGCCACGTCGGATTGGGTCCGAAAGAATGAAGTCTTCAATATAGAACAACTCTGAGGGAAACTCCTCGGATGCCTTCTTCGGAGTGCCGGGAAGGTATCCTGTTCCGGCTATGCGCCATACTTCGGTGCCGCCAGTCGGTGTCAAAACCGGCGGATCTCGGGTAGGGGGACCCGAACTGTGCGTCTAAGGTCGATGGTAACAGGAGGTAGGGGACACGATGTTTACCCAGGTTCGGGCCCTCTTGATGGAGGTAATACCCTACATCATGCTTGATTAATATTTATGAGTATGTGGATTACAAGAGTTTATCTACCACGAGATCGTAACGGCTAAAACCCTAGAAGTCTAGCCTGTATGATTGTAATTGCCTCTATGGACTAAACCCTCCAGTTTATATAGACACCAGAGGGGGCTAGGGTTGTACAAAGTCGGTTACCGAGAAAGGAATCTTCATATCCGAACACCGGGCTTGCCATCGACGCCAAGGAGAGTCCCATCCGGACACGGGAGAGAGTCTTCTATCTTGTATCCTCACGGCCCATCAGTCCAGCCCATGTCCAACAGGTTGAACGCCTGAGGACCCCTTAATCCAGGACTCCCTCAGTACCCCCTGAACCAGGCTTCAATGACGAGGTGTCCAGCGCAGATTGTCTTAGGCTTTGCAAAGCGGGTTCCTTCTCCGAATACCCCAAAGCACCCTACGAACACAGAAAACGTGTCCGGCTCTGCAAAAAAGGTACCACACACAACCGTAGAGTGTATAATATTTTACAAGTCCAATCTGCTGACATTTTTTGTAGCGTGACATCATGTCAGAACCCGGTCATTATTTCGAACTGTTTTTAGCTTCCCGCTTCAAGTTTCAAGATGCGGTTTTATTGGCACGTCTTGTCAAAGCAGAGATCGTGTCCCCTTGTTGCGGGATTCTCATCAATACGGGCATGGGTAATCCAACCGTGCTGCCTGCACGACCCTTGGGGAATAGGTGAGTTTTAAGGTGAGTGGGGAGGTGCTTGATATTCACTTCCTTTATAAAGGGATAAGGATTCACCTCTTTCACCCACGCCTTCCTTCTCTCTGCCCATCCCTTCTCGAGCTCTAGCACCCAAGATTCCATCCTTCCCACCTCAAAAAAGCACTCCAGCCATGTCCAGATCTGGAGCGCAGGGCAAGTGGATGGTTTCCTCCTTTAAGGAGAAGGACATCACCAAGCTCCGGGAGGCCGGGTACTTAGCTAAGGAAATCGCCCACCGGCTTCCGGCCAAGGGACAGATTGTCCCCACCCCGGAGCCCCATGAGAGGGTTGTGTTCATCCCCCACTTTGTCTGCGGGTTGGGATTTCCTCTCCACCCATTCGTCCATGGACTCATGTTCTACTACGGGCTGGATTTCCACGATCTGGACCCCAACTCCTTCCTCAATATCTCGGCATTTATTATCGTGTGCGAGGCCTTCCTCAGTATCCCACCCCACTTCGGACTATGGTTAAAGATCTTCAATGTGAAGCCGAAAGTGGTGGATGGCCAACATACAGTGTGGAGGTGCCATGGTGAGCAAGATGCCCAACGTCACATGGCCCAAGGGTACCTTTGTGGAAACTGTCAACGGGTGGCAATAGCAGTGGTTCTACGTCACAGAACCTCGTGACGCCACCTGGGCCGCGGCTCCTGAATACCAGTCTAGCACCCCGATGTGGCTCACCTCCTGGCTAGAGAAGGGCCTGGACTGGTCTTCATCGGATGAGCTGACGGCACTTCAGACGCGCATCAGGAGCATGGTGGACAAGAACGTCAAGTTTGTCAACATGATCCAGGTGATGCTCCCTCGCGGATCCTTCCGTGCCAAAGCCGGACTTGCCATTTGTGGCAGTTCGATCCGGCCAAGCACCAGACCTTGCAACAACTCTTCGGCACTATGCATGAATACATCTGGAAGGTGCTCTTGAAGGCCAATGAGACATGGTCGGCGACGACCGAGGACCGTGGGCAAGACCTGGCCCATCCCGCTAGTGCGGTAAGTTTTCCGTATTTCAAGGTGTGTCCTTTACTTGCATACTCAAGGAAGATGCCTAAGCTTCGCTATTTGTTTTTTTAGGGCTGGACAAAGAAGGCAGAGCGGATTCAGTGTCCGGCTCCGCTGCCCGAAGAACTAGCTATCCCGCTTCTGATGAAGATGCTGGTTCCGGCGCCCTATCAAGCGCCGGAGAAGAAGGCAAAGAAGAAGGCCAAGGAGACTAGGAGTTGTCTCCACCGTAAGGGCACTTCGGACGTAACGTCCGAAGACGTCGAGACCCACTCCTCCCACAGCGATGGAGACGATGAGGAGGAGGAAAGTGATTCTTCACTAGAGGGGGAGGGAAGAAAAGGGCGGCATCCATGCATCTGGAGGTAGAGGCGTCCAAGAAGGGGAAGGCCTCCGCGACGGACAGCTCCGCTTGGGACATTGACGGCAGCTTTGAGTGGCGCCCCAGGGATAAACCCCTGGACGAATCATAAGTACTCAAAGACGCACACAAATATCCACCTTCTTTACTTCATAATTTTAACATGTTAAATCATGCACTTGTAGTCCGGCTCGCTCCGACCTTGAGCGATCCTCATCTTCGGGAAATTCGCTGGATCCAAAGGTGATTGACAGCGGGTCCCTTCCGGTGGCCTCCTCTCCCAAGACTACGGAGGATGTTGAAGTGCTGTCTCGAAGGACCCTCCCGGCTCAGGGGGAGGCATAGGAGGCCGTCACGGTGGCGCCAGAGGATGATACCTCGGGCACTGGACACATGGGGGAGCAGATCCCAATGGAGACTGGCGATGGGGGCCATATCCAATTTGGCCCCCAGCCGAATACGACCCCGGAGACCTATATGGCTCCGGAATCCGGCAAGCAGCCTCCTTCGAAAGAAGGAGGTGCACCAATTCCCCCGATGACCTCTATCCATCCATAGGCACCAGATACTCTATTGGAAGTGCTGCAAAGTCCTTCCATTGTTGAGGAACACCGTGTCCTTATGGGTACGGTGATTGAGAGGGTTCAGTCCGTTAACAGCGGACTGAATGAAGCCTGCACCAGCCTCCTAACAGGCTTTCAGGTAAGCAACTCAATTGTATAAAAATAATGTCATAGTATAGACAGTAGCCCCTGAGACTCTGTCCGGTGTTCGGGAGGAAAGGCCGGACAGGGGATCAAGTAATTTTTGCAGGAGACTAACCAAATATGTCTTATGTGAATAAGCAGGCGTCATTGCTGGCTATGACCTCTCATGTTGCTGAGGTCTCCGGACTAAAACAGGGTCTGTAGAGGGCCGAGGAAGAGCTCGGCCGTGTAAAAAAATAGCTAGAAGACAAGCAAGGTATGCAATGACCTTTTGTATATCCAGCAAGGATGAATGATTTGTGCTGACCATAGTGCCATGATATTTGTTAGGAGCGGTGACCGAGGTGGAGGCCCTCAAGAAGGCATTGGCCGAGGCCGAGGAGAGAGCGGCAAAGGAACAAGCCGCCCGCGAAAAGCATGAGGCCAGGGTCGCTGAGGTCCTGCAGGACCTCCAGGACGCTATGAAGAAATACGAGTCCTTGCAGTGCTGCATTGCGGATCAAGAGTCCGAACTCACCAAGGCCTGGCGAAGCACACAAGATGCCTTGGTCGAAGCCCAGGGCGGCCTCCAGGAAATCCAAGAGGCCAGAAAAATCGCGGCGGGTAAGGCCTTCATTATGCAGAGCAAATATGTGAGGAAGAGAAATCTCTTACTAACCCGGATTTGGAGTTCTCCACGAGCGTTTGCGGATTACCGCACAGTGTTGCCGATGCTGCGGAGTTCTTCCGAGCCGAAGAGGGGAGCTCAACGGAGAAGTTGTTCTGGTCGCAATACCTTGCGCCAGAACATCCGGTCCCCTTTAGCGATCAGCTAAAACAGCTGGTCAAACTACATAGGGTGGCCTAACTAGCCATGAAGGATTTAGTAATCCGGCTCTGGCCTAGCGAAGTCATACCCAGCAGCTACTTCGGGCTCGTGAAGCGGCTGGTCAATGCTTGCCCCCAGCTTGACGTCATCAAGCAGTCAGTCTGCATCGAAGGTGCGTGGATGGCCTTCTCCCGTGTCAAGATAAAGTGGGCGAAGATGGACGCCGTCAAGCTTGCGGCCGAGGGACTGCCTGCTAGCAAGGAGCGCCGCACGTCGGAGCGGTATTTTGATGATGTCCTCAAGGGGTCCCGCATTGAAGAGGACCAGTGTTCAAAAGACATTATCTTCGAGTGAATACATTCATGTTATCTTGTCTTGTATGATGAAACAAAGCCATTATGTAATGTAATGCTTGTTTATTATTTAAAAAAATTCCCTCTTGTGCGGTCGTTTTTATTAAATCTGATAGTTGGCCAGTCGTCGGCTTCAGCCCCCATGTAGGTAGTACGAGGGTGTTCGGGATGGAATCTAAACAGTCTTGATCCAAGAATTTGGTCCTTGAAGGAGGTGTTTAGCGCAACGAACCAGGCAATCAGACTATGTGGCTTTATCACCCTCACTTAGCCATAGGAGTTTGACAATAAAAATGTAGGCGTGGCCCCTAGTATTCGTTAGTCCGGACTAGGGTGTTGTAGACACCTGATCGGGTGAAAGCCGATCCGTCGCATAATGCGGAAAAAATCGCAGGAGATTTTAACCTCCAAAGAGCTGACCGGCTCACGCCGCATCATGACAGTCAGTTTTCGGCTTTCTCTACTGAGGTGATCATCCGGATAAACTAGGACACAATCGCAGTAGTTCTCCCTTTAATACCCTAGCCGATAGAGCAGAACGTAAGGTAGTAAGTACAGGAGCCGGTCAACCCAACTATTGACCAAAGACATGATTCAGAGCCAATGCATATAATGCTAAATTCGAGGGCTGAAATATACTATAAAAGTGTTCGAACATGTTGCCGTAGTATGGAGCGCAATAAAGCCCCTGGCGAACTACAGCGTACCAAAGTGTACGGATGCAATCGGTAAGAATAGCGAAATAAAATGAAGTAGTAAGCTAGTGCCACATAAGTTGGGCCGCAAACTGTTTCCATTATGATTTTGATTAGTACGTCAAAGCGTATTTGTATAAATAGTGCGATAAGCAACAGTGGCTATTTAACATGCCAAGACCAAGGGGGGCTACGTACGGGTCCTGAAAACAGGTAGAATGATCGTTAAGAAGAACATCTAGAGATTCCCCCACACGTCTGTGCTACTTGCCACCTTGGTATGTCCGTCCTTCGAAAGGATCGATTATCAGGCCGTCGAGAGGGGCCTGTGAAAAAGAAACCTGAAAAGGATAAAAAGAAAAGTAAGAGTATGTGTGTCCTGGGAAGGTCGAGCCGTATTGTGGACCATAATCAAGTTATGCCTCTGTCTGTGCCCATGGTATTTTGAGTGCATAGTTATGTAGACGCGGTACATATGCCGCCATTTGGTCAGGACTGAGATGGAGGCCGAATCGCTAGTCGAGCTCCTGATGGGCTGGACTTCCCTGGTGCAGAGTAGTCTGGACTCGTTTGACAGTGTCCGGGAGCATGGCCGCCGAATTAAGGTTCTGCTTGTTAAGGCCGCTCTGTACTTCTGCTGCCAGGGCCACGGTGTGCTCCTCAGTAGAGAGGGGGTGTTCTGTGTTTCCATTGACTCTGATGACACCGCGTGGTCCGGGCATCTTGAGCTTGAGATAAGCATACTGCGGCACCGCATTGAATCGAGCAAACGCGGTTCGTCCGAGCAGTGCATGATAGCCACTACGGAAAGGGACGATATCGAAGAATAACTCTTTGCTTCAGAAGTTGTCTGGAGATCCGAAGACGACCTCCAATGTGATTGAGCCCGTGCAATGGGCCTCTACACCTGGTATAACTCCTTTGAAGGTAGTTTTGGTGGGCTTGATCCTTGATGGATCGATGCCCATTTTGCGCACTGTATCCTGATAGAGCAGGTTGAGGCTGCTGCCACCGTCCATGAGGACTCGGGTGAGGTGGAATCCATCAATTATTGGGTTGAGAACCATTGCAGCTGAACTGCCATGATGGATACTGGTCGGATGGTCCCTGCGATCAAAGGTGATCGGGCAGGATGACCATGGGTTGAATTTTGGGGCGACTGGCTCTATCGCATAGACGTCCCTGAGCGCACGTTTGCGCTCCCTCTAGGGGATATGGGTAACATATATCATGTTCATCGTTTTGACTTGGGGGGAAACTTCTTCTGTCCCCCTCTGTTCAATGGACGAGGCTCCTCGTCGTCAATCTTGCTTTGCGACCCCTTCTCCTTGTCCTCGGCATTTAACTTGTCGGCCTGTTTAAAGACCCAACAGCTCTAATGGGTATGATTGGCTGGTTTATCAAGGGTGCCATGGATCTGACATGGACGATCGAGTATGCGGTCCAACCTAGAAGAGCCCTGATTATTCCTTTTATATGGCTTCTTCCAATGACCGAACTTGGAGCCACCGAATCTGGCGTTGACCACCGTGTCATCAGTATTGTCACCATTGTTTTGATGCTTATGTCTGTTGCGTTGGGTCTTGCCATTGCTATTCTTGGTTTTGGTGGTGCCAGGTTCACCTGCATTATTATTGCTAAGGGCTAGCCAACTGTCTTCGCCCACACAGAAGCGGGTCATAAGTGTCGTGAGGGCCGCCATGGACTTCAGCTTTTCTTGGCCGATGTGTCGAGCGAGCCATTCGTCGCGGATGCTATGCTTAAAGGCTGCTAGGGCTTTGGCATTCGGGCAGTCTACGATCTGGTTCTTTTTAGTTAAGAACCTGGTCCAGAATTTCCTGGCTGACTCTCTGGGCTGTTGAACTATATGACTTAAGTCATCGACATCCAGAGGTCTGATGTATGTGCCTTGGAAGTTGTCGTGGAAGGCGTCTTCTAGGTCTTGCCAGCTGCCAATAGAGTTTTTAGGAAAGCTGTTCAGCAAGTGCCTGGTCGGTCCCTTGAGTTTTAGGGGGAGGTATTCGATGGCATGAACATCATCACTGCGGACCATATGAATATGGAGAATAAAGTCTTCAATCCATGCCGCGGGATCTGTTGTTCCATCATATGATTCGATATTCAAGGGTTTGAACCCTTCTAGGAATTCATGTTCCATTACTTCATCAGTGAAGCAGAGGGGGTGTGCGGCACGTCTATATCGGGCCAGATCACGACGTAGTTTGGATGGAGTCCGTCTGCGGTTTTCGGCCCGGACGTGATTGTGCTTGTCATGTTCGGCTTGCTAGCCGTCTCGTGCGTCGGGGCACGCCCCCGTGATCCATAGATTTATCTGGTTGGACCTGCTTTATTCATCAGGTCCTACCACAGGTCATATGTCTATCCATGAATGGTTGTGTCTTTGCCTTTACAGCGAGATAGTATGGGTCGGTGTTCGGCTTGAGTTGTCATTTTGTCCCGGTCACGTGGTGGTCGGTCAGCCGCATTATGTGCTGCTGGTACGGGCTCGCGTGCCTTGTCGTTGAATTGGGGTAGCAGTTTACGCTTTGGGTAACTTTTGTTTGGGCGCACGAGGCCGTATTCCTCGGCTGCCAGGACATTAGTCCATCTGTCGTTGAGTAGATCTTGATCAGCTTGAAGCTTCTACTGTTTCTTTTTCAGGATCCTTGTAGTGGCTATTAGCCGTTGCTTAGGTGCTCGAGAGGTTCCTCGGGCACGATAAAGTCTTTGTCGCCGAGGCTCACCTCATCCTCGGAGGGTGGAAGGTAATTACTGTCCTCCGTGTCTTCGTTTGCAGCCAGTTCATCAGGGCTAACTTTCCCATCCTCCCGATCATCTTGTTTAGAGTTTTGCTCGATGGGGTTTTCTTGGTCTTCGGCATCATTCGGAGTATTGTTGTCTCTCGTGCGGGTATTGTTGTCTTTGCTACAGCGTGATTTAGAGCGGTGTCGTCGGTGCTTTGGCTGTATCTCACGAGGTTTATCCTCGACTGGGTTTTCTTTGCCATCGCTGTTAGCTTCTTTGGGTGTATCCACCAGGTACACGTCATACGAAGAGGTGGTCGTCCAGCGTCTGGTAAACAGCGGGTTTTGGGCCTCCTCTTCTCCGGCATCATCGTCCATACCGTCGATGTTTTCGGAGTCGTAATCGATCATGTCTGTTAAGTCCTCGACAGTGGCTATAAAGTGGGTGGTGGGTGGGCGTAAAATTCCCCGCTCTCAGCCCCTAGTCTGGGCTAGGCGTAGTTCAGACGTTGCTCCTCTGTAATTACGAGGGATCGCATCAAGTCCAGAGCCTCGCTTAACGGTGAGGTTTGTCAAGGGAGAAAAGAATCCGTGGAGCATGGTGGGAAGGGAATTCCTTGGCCTAGCTCACACGATGATGACTCTGAGAGTTTGGAGCCAGTGTCCGGGGAAGAGTCCGGCTTTGTGATGGTTGCCGGCGACACTGCTTCCTCCGTCTCTCCAGTACAGGGCCTAGTGGCCACAAATAGTCTGGCGGGTTTAGAAATCCCGTCTTCGGTCCTGGCGAGGCGCTTCAGCTCTAAGGCTAGAACGGAGGTTGGGGTCGTGAATCCTTGGAAGATCAAGTCTCCTCGGATATCAGTGACATAATCCAGGTTTCCAAAACTAATCTGGTGACCTGCGGCGTAGCTGTCGATCTGCTCTAGATGGCCAAGCGAGTTGGCCCGCAGTGCAAAGCCGCCAAATACGAAGATCTGGCCAGGGAGAAAAACATCCCCTAGGGAAGCATCATTGCATATGGTGGATGGAGCCATCAAACCTTCCGACGGCGACACAGTGGAACTCTCAATGAAAGCACCAATGTCGGTGTCAAAACCGGCGGATCTCGGGTAGGCGGGCCAGAACTGTGCGTCTAAGGTCAATGGTAACAGGAGGTAGGGGACACGATGTTTACCAAGGTTTGGGCCCTCTTGATGGAGGTAATACCCTACATTATGCTTGATTAATATTGATGAGTATGTGGATTACAAGAGTTGATCTACCACGAGATCGTAATGGCTAAAACCCTAGAAGTCTAGCCTATATGATTGCGATTGCCTCTACGGACTAAACCCTCCAGATTATATAGACACCGGAGGGGGCTAGGGTTGTACAAAGTCGGTTATAGAGAAAGGAATCTTCATATTCGAACGCCGGGCTTGCCATCCACGCCAAGGAGAGTCCCATCCAGACACGGGAGAGAGTCTTATGTCTTGTATCTTCACGGCCCATCAGTCTGGCCCATGTCCAACAGGTCAAACGCCCGAGGACCCCTTAATCCAGGACTCCCTCCCCGCCCACCTCAAATATGGATCCATTTTGGGAGCGGGGTACGAGGCAGAAAAGCTTCCTCCATAGCTCGAAATGGGCCCTGCAGCCTAGGAATAGCTCGCAAAGAGCGACAAAACGCGCGATGTGCAGAATGGAGCCCGACGTGAGATTGTGCAGTTGAAGGCCATAGTACTCCAGGAGACCTCGAAGTAAAGGATGGATTGGAAATCCAACGCCTCTTAGGAGAAAGGAAATGAAACATACTCGCTCCCCTTCTGAAGGGTTTGGGAAATGTTCCGCCAGGGCTTCGCCAGTAAAGGAGGTTAATCCCGCCCGAACGGGGACTAGATCCACAGGGGGGAGATATCCCTGCATCTGGAGCTTGGTCAGCTAGGAGCGGGATATAGAACAACTCTCCCAATCGCCTTTTTGCAGACCGTGGGGGCGGGAACAAGAACTCGGAGCGCTGGCCAAGTTTGCGTGGTTTCTTGTGACAAGCTATAAGGATTTTCCACCTAGTGTGGAATGGCATCTAAGATTCAATCTCCTTAAATAGACGCCTTCCTTACACGGCCCGGGTGTTATGTGTAAAAATGCTTGGACCCTTCGTATTCATCTGACACGTGAGAGCTAGAGCGGCGATGGCACAAAAGCCGAAGGATATAACATTTAATGTAAAGCCAAAGACCAAAGACCGAAGATGTAGATACGAATATAGTCCTTTGGTTTAGATGCTTGGAGATCTACGGACGAGGAACCCGCCTTGCAATGCCAAAGACAATTTGCGCGCCGGACACGTCATCATTGAAGATTGGTTCGGGGGCTACTGAGGGAGTCCTGGATTACGGGGTCCTCGGGCATCCGGGCTATGCAACATGGGCCGGACTAATGGGTCGTGAAGATACAAGATAGAAGACTTTCCCCCGTGTCCGGATGGGACTCTCCTTTGCGTGGAAGGCAAGCTTGGCGTGCGGATACGAATATTCCTTTCTCTGTAAACTGACTCTGTACAACCCTAGCCCCCTCTGGTGTCTATATAAACCGGAGGGTTTAGTCCGTAGAAGCAATCATAATCATATAGGCTGGACATCCAGGGTTTAGCCATCACGATCTCGTGGTAGATTAACTCTTGTAACCCCTATACTCATCAAAGTCAATCAAGCAGGACATAGGGTATTACCTTCATCAAGAGGGCCCGAACCTGGGTAAACATCGTGTCCTGTGTCTCCTGTTACCCTCGATCCTTAGACGCACAGTTCGGGACCCCCTACCCGAGATCTGCCGGTTTTGACACCGACAGCGAGTTCTACATGCAAAGGAGGGCGGAGAGGAAGAAGAGGAGGGCGGAGTGATCCACCTATCGCAAGGACAAGCGTACACGAAAAGCGGACGCTCAATTCAACATGAGGCTAGGAGCAGCGTCACCCTGGGAATCCGATGACAATCGGTATATTCATGCCTACATTGAGACGTCGGACGAGGAAATCACTGAGGAGGAGTCAGACGATGAGGAGTAGTTGAACTATCTATTTTTTTATCTATCTATGCTATATCTATGTTGAGAACTATCTATGTCTATACTCTCTAGTCTCTACTCTCTATCTCTACTTCTCGATCTCAGCACTGTAAACGCTTTTTTAAAGCGCCGCACATTGTGCTTCTGTTGGAGATGCTCTAACATGGCAGACGAGTGCTTTAATGTTGCCTACAATATGTGTGAGTATTACTACTAGTATATTTTTCTTGCCATGTTGAGATTTTAAAACTACGAGTCCGAACATGCAGAGGATCAATGAATACCAAACATAGGATATTGGGGCCATCTTCAAGGAGTATGGCAAGTTAAAGAGGATCTGCACCGAACCTGTAAAACGAGCTTTGGTAAGTAACACCCTTTCAATTACTTTCGTTTAGCCTCGTGTTCTTCAATGTGTATATGTTGTAGTTTATGTTTCTCTTAGCCTCGTGTTCTTCGATGTGTAATAAGAAGAGTCTTAATTGTCCTAGTGCTTTCGCTTTTAGCTTGATGTAGGAAGTGGGTGTTCTCACCTTGTAGTCTGTTTTTATATTTTTTTTCCTTTTGATTTCACTTCTTCGAGTCCTGTTTATCTGGCTTCTACTAAATGGATCTGGATTGTTCTGAGTATTGATCTAAAAAAGAAGTAACTTCATGTCAGGATGCAGTTCTTGCGAGGAGGGAAGTATGGTCAACCTCGAGATCATGTTTCCAAAATGAGGCTGGATTACACACAAGGTGTCAGTTCCCTAATGATGCTAGATTAGACACAACATGCAAATTCCTAGATGATGCTGGATTACACACAAGCCAGGTGGAGTCATCAACTGTTTGTGTCCTCGTGGCTCTAGTAAAGGCTGAAAGAAAGCGTGGAGCAACCCTTGAGAATGTAGTTGAGTTTCTGAAGAAGCGAAAAGAGCAATCAGATGCTCTCTTCACCCAAGCCAAAGAAGAGATGGAAGAAGCCAAAAAGAAGCAAGAAGAGGCAGAGCAGGCTAGGCGTCTCCTGCTATCTAAAACTATTGTCAATACAAATTTTCCTTCATAATAGGTAGGTTCAAATGGTTATTCAGTCAACATGCTTGTTGTGATATCCATGCATCTACTAATGTGGCACAAAATAATTTTTTTAGGGTCATGTAAAAACAACAATTACTTTCCAAACAATAATAGACGAAGCATTGGACATGGTATAGTTCACGCGCAAGCCCAACATTCCAAGTTCAACTTCCACATCAAACTCATGTTCACAGATATCTGCACATTCATAGATAATGTCCAAAACCATGATTCACTTCAAAGCCAAAAAATGTGAGGAGAGTTATAAATAAAGAAAAAACCTCCAGTTCCTGCTACCAGTGCGAGCACAACAAGTCAAGACCATGCGTAATTAATTATATTTTGATCATTTTTTGTGTTCTAAAATGCCGCCCGGCTCGCGGAAGGACGTGTTGTCAGCACACGCGCGGATTCAATGGAGGCAGGCAGGGCAGTTTGAAGCCGGTTGCATGCGGCGAGGAGGCGTGTTCAGCCGGGCCTGCAGCGAGTGGGGCCCTCTTGGCCGGCGCGCCGGTTCAATGCATGCGCTATGAGAGGTTGCGTCCGTGTCAGAGCAATCACTCCCTCCAGTCCGTTTTTGTTTGGGTATAACAAAATCTTGTTTTCCATTCACATTTTACAAGTAAAATTCATGGAGAAACTTTGACCCAAAATACGATGGGGACTAGTACACCAGGACGGAGGTAGTAGTTTTTTTATCAAAGAAGGTTTTCCTCCATCTGATTTTCATTACTGAAAACCAACATCTAAACCATAGTATTTTCCCTAGAACTACCAGGTTCAACATCTCACAACATAACCCCATACAACCATATGCCAAGGAGGTAGTAGTTATAAATTCCATTTTCGCTCCGTACCAATCGTTTTAAAAACTAAGTACTTATAACACGCCATTGAAAATTGGAACTCTTACCCCGCTAAAAAAATGATATTTTAAATGTGGCTACTCGATTTGTGGCAACTGGCGAGCCACCGCCTCCAGGTCGTTCACCTATGGTCCCGACCATCAACTCATGTGGATCAAATTATCACACTAGCTGACTATTCCTACAAAGGTGTGCTCCACCACATACCCGGTACCCGCGCATGCAGCAATCGTTTTAGGCTTTATTTGTTAACGGTGCCTTTACATAACTCTCATGTGTGCGAGACAGCAAGAGACCAACTGCGTGCGTGCGCCTCTTCTCCTCGTATATGTACTCCACCGTTTGTTTGGTGTCCAAAAATTTATACAGCAGTATTAACTACTAGCAATGTGGCAATGTGTTGCCACATGATCAAAGTATATTAATACATATTCACCGATTTGATAGAAAAAAGAGATTAGTTTTGAAATACGTGTATCACTAAAAATATGTTATGTTTCGCTCAAAATATATTCCTTCGGCGGTTTTGATGAGATAAGGGAGGAATGTTGTTAGTTTCAAGATTCGAGAAGTGGTATATCTCTAATTTCTATTCTTACTAGCAAGATGGACATTTGTTGCACGGAACATCAAGATCTTGTGAGAGAAAAGGGTGAACAAGGGAAGGCCTTATCTGCAAATGTGGAGAGGAGTGCGGGCAAATTGCCATAGTTTCCTTCCTATCCATTAGATATAGATCGGATGACCTATATTGCAGGATGGCATGCACACCATCATGTAACACCCCGGATATGACTTTCCCAATATGTACTCCAACTCTTGCCGTTTCCGGCTTTAAGTTATTTTATTTTCTCGGGTTCGGGTCTTTGTCTCCATGTGTTGTTGTCGTTGTCATGCATCTCATATCATGTCGTCATGTGCATTGCATTTGCATACGTGTTCATCTCATGCATTCGAGCATTTTCCCCATTGTCCGTTTTGCATTCCGGCGCTTCGTTCTGCTCCGGTGGTCATTTCTACCTTTCTTTCATGTGTGGGGATTAAACTTTTCCGGATTGGACCGAGACTTGCCAAGCGGCCTAGGTTTACTACCGGTAGACCGCCTGTCAAGTTTCGTACCATTTGGACTTCGTTTGATACTCTAACGGTTAACCGAGGGACCGAAAAGGCCTCGTGTGTGTTGCAGCCCAACACCCCTCCAAGTTGGCCCAAAACCCACCAAAACCTTCTCCATCATCTAGAGCATTCGATCACGATCAAGTGGCCGAAAACCGCACCATATTTGGACACTCCTAGCTCCCTCTATGCCTATATATACATCCCCCTCTCCAAATTTCGGATCTCCCCGTCCAAAACCCTAAAAAAAACACCTCGCGCCGGCCGGACACGTCCGTCCCCGGCCGGACAGCGTCCGCCGCCGCCTCCGGCCAACCGGGGCGCGCCACGTCACCTGGGGGAGAACCCCACTTC
>NC_041382.1:250741614-250744211 GCF_002162155.2 Triticum dicoccoides
CGCCTTCGTCCTCAAGCTCCGCGGCGAGCCCGCGCCGCCTCGCCTCTCTCTCCAGCGGAGCCACGCCACCGCGCCGCAGCACGAACTCGCCGGCGGCCGCCTCGTCCCTCGGCGGCAGGAGCCTCCCCGCCGCCATCGCCGGCCGTCACCATCGACGCCGCCGCCCCGGCCTTCCTCCTCCCTCCTCAACGCCGCCTCCCCGAGCTCTCCGGCAAGCCGCCGGCCTACCTCCCCGACGAACTCCGGCGTTCCTCGGTTGGCGTGCACCCAAATCCAGATCTGAGCTATAGTAACCTAGGGTTGACCTCGATTTTTTTCCTAAGTCTGCATATTATGCGCTCATGTTCTTCATGCTATAACTTTGCATCTGTAGCTCCGTTTTGGGCATATAGCATATCAAAATGTTCATCTCAGAGAGTACATCATTTCATCTCATTGCATCTTTTTCCTTTGAGTTCATCTTGATGCCCGAAATGTTGTTAGAAGAGTGCTACTTGAGATAATTATCAGATCTGCTATTCCATTTAGCTATTTATCATTTTTGCCATGATTTTTGTGTGCATGATATGCCCATGAGCTCTACATATGTTTTGTTAAGGGTTTTGCCATCTATCCAGAGATGCAAGCCATGTATTTTTGTGATGTGTGTGGTGACTAGCACAAGCTTGCAAAATGAGGCACTTGGTAATTCTGATTTCAGGGACTTAGCAATTCCACTAAGTCCTTGATCTGTTTTTCTCATGATGCCATATGTTCTTGTTGTTTCCTAGTGATCCGTGCCTCTCTTGAAGATGGTCAGTAAGGATATTTTGTTAATCTTGTAGTGCTCTATCCATCCATGTCTTTGTTTACAATTATGGAGCACCCTAGCTTGAGTCAATCAAGCTCTACTTTTGCTACTTCATGAATCTGGGCAGATTGTCTACTTGTTAGCGATTTTGCCGATGATGGTGTAGTTGATCCGTGCAGCCTATGCTATTGTTCTTGCCATGTCTAGCTTGCATTTTGTGTATTCTCGATGGATGTATGCTTAGCCTGTCACGACTTGCTCCGTAGTGAGTGCATCGAGCTCGTAAACATGCCTACTTGATATCTGTTTTCAGCATGCTCCAGTTTTCACCAAGTCTGAGAACTGATTATGTTTTTGCCATGTTCACATGCTTGCAATTGTATTTTCTGATCCCTTTTGGCTCAAGGTCACTAAGGGACTTTTGTTAAGCTCTTTGAGTAGCTCCATGCCATGCTTTACTTTGCCATGTTCAGGTCCTGTATCATATAGTTTTGGTTCTCCAAAGAGTGCTATCTGATCTGAAATTCCAGACAACTGTTAATTTCACTAAGTCTGAGATCTGTTTGCCATATGCATTTTTGCCATGCTTGTTTGAACCTGTTAATGGATGAATTGGCCGTAGCTCAGTGCTAGACTTTTGTTAAGCATCATGAATGCATCCCTGCCATGTATTTTGTTGTCTTATTTGGGTGCTGTAGCATGTTCATCTTGTTGCATTTAGATGGCTACTTGCTGTAAATCGCAGAACCTGGCCATATTTGAATTGCTTGCCATTTCCAAACCGTAACTCCGATTCCGGCGTTCTTTATATTGTTTTCAAGCGATTTCATCTCATCTTTCCAGTGGCACACTTGTATTTCCATGTTGGGGCCAGGTTCATGCATCCCTTGTCAAATCTTGCATATGCATCCCGCATCGCATCCCGCATAGCATAGCATCATTGCATCATATTGTTTGAGCTTTGCACGTGGTTGATTGTGTTCCGTTTGCTTGTTTGTCTTGTTTGGGTAGAGCCGGGAGACGAGTTCGCTTACGAGGAGCCCGTTGAGTTTGCTTTCGAGGATCCAGTCAACTCTGGCAACTTTGCAGGCAAGATGATCATACCCTCGAAATCACTACTATCTTTGCTATGCTAGATTGCTCGCTCTTTTGCTATGCCAATGCTACGATGCCTACCACTTGCTTTCAAACCTCCCAAATTGCCATGTCAAACCTCTAACCCACCTTGTCCTAGCATACCGTTGATTGGCTATGTTACCGCTTTGCTCAGCCCCTCTTATAGCGTTGCTAGTTGCAGGTGAAGATTGGAGACCGTTCCTTGTTGGAACATTATTTACTTGGTGGGATATCATTATATTATCTTGTTATCTTAATGCTTCTATATACTTGGTAAAGGGTGGAAGGCTCGGCCTCTCGCCTAGTGTTTTGTTCCACTCTTGCCGCCCTAGTTTCCGTCATATCGGTGTTATGTTCCCGGATTTTGCGTTCCTTACGCGGTTGGGTTATAATGGGAACCCCTTGACAGTCCGCCTTGAATAAAACTGCTCCAGCAATGCCCAACCTTGGTTTTACCATTTGCTACCTAGCCTTTTCCCTTGGGTTTTGCGGACTCAAGGGTCATCTTATTTTAACCCCCCCCCCCCGGGCCAATGCTCCTCTGAGTGTTGGTCCAACCTAGAGCACCGTGCGGGGCCGTCCCTTAGCAACTTGGGTTACGTTGGCTCCCGTACGCTTAGCTTATCCGGTGTGCCCTGAGAACGAGATATGTGCAGCAACTATCGGGATTTGTCGGCACAGGGGTGGTGTT
>NC_041382.1:250744664-250938988 GCF_002162155.2 Triticum dicoccoides
CCTAGCCTTTTCCCTTGGGTTTTGCGGACTCAAGGGTCATCTTATTTTAACCCCCCCCCCCGGGCCAATGCTCCTCTGAGTGTTGGTCCAACCTAGAGCACCGTGCGGGGCCGTCCCTTAGCAACTTGGGTTACGTTGGCTCCCGTACGCTTAGCTTATCCGGTGTGCCCTGAGAACGAGATATGTGCAGCAACTATCGGGATTTGTCGGCACAGGGGTGGTGTTGCTGGACTTGTTTTACCATTGTCGGAGTTGTCTTGAAGAACCGGGATTCCGAGTCTGATCGGAATGTCTCGGGAGGAGGTCTATTCCTTCGTTGACCGTGAGAGCTTGTCATGGGCTAAGTTAGGACCCCCCTGCAGGGATTTGATCTTTCAAAAGTTGTGCCCGCGGTTATGGGCAGATGGGAATTTGTTAATGTCCGGTTGTAGATAACTTGAACCTTAACTAAATGAAAATGAATCAACTGAGTGTGTTACCGTGATGGCCTATTGTCGGCGGAGTCCGGGAAGTGGACACGGTGTTCGCGTAATGCTTGCGCAGGTTGCTCTCTAATTTCTCGCTCGCGCCTTGCCTCCTCTTCTTGCTCTCTTTTGCGAACAGGATAGCCACCATATTTTGCTAGTCGCTTGCTGCAGCTCCACATATTTACCTTGCCTTACCTATAAGCTTAAATAGTCTTGATCACGAGGGTGCGAGATTGCTGAGTCCCTGTGGCTTACCGATTACTATTACACCAGATGCAGGGCCTGATGATTCCGCTCCAGGTGACGCGCTTGAGCTCAAGTGGGAGTTCGACGAGGACTCTCAATGATACTACGTGTCTTTCCCTGATGATCAGTAGTGGTGCCCAGTTGGGGGTGATCGGGACCGTGTCGCATGTTGGGTTATCTTTTATTTTGGCACCGTGGTCGGGCCATGAGTGTTTGGATGATGTAATGTTATTTATGTACTTGATTGACATTGCGAGTGTAAGCCAACTATGTTATCTCCCCTTTTATTATCTATATTACATGGGATGTCGTGAAGATTGCCTAACTTGCGACATATGCCTTCAATGCGATTATGCCTCTAAGTCGTGCCTCGACATGTGGGAGATATAGTCGCATCGAGGGTGTTACAAGTTGGTAATCAGAGCCTTCCCCAACCTTAGGAGCCCCATTGTTTGATCGTTTTTAGCAGCCGAGTTGTGTCTAGAAAAATGTTTGGAGTCATTTAGGAATTATATATCGGAGAGTTTAGGAACTCTTTTTACTTCCCAGTCTCCTCATCGCTCTGGTAAGGCATCCTTACGTAGAGTTTTGACTCTTCTCTTCTCAAATTTCACTAAAAAAATTTAGGATCACGCGGGTATCTTGGAATTGTTCCGATGGTTTTATGATGAGAACATTGTCTTGGTGCCTCCTGTCAGGGGTTTTGTGGAAGTGTCCCAGGGAGTTGAGCTCTGAGGTGTTGTCGTCATAATTTTATCGTTGCAGTTATGGAATACCTGAGTTTAGTACGCCGACATCGAAAATCTCTTTTATGCAGTTCGTTGGTGAGATAACCTCGACGCCACCCAGTACTGGGGCGGGAGTTCGGGAGTATCGCAATAACTTGTATAACGGATTCTTTTCGAAGGTTGAGGTAGATGGTTTCCGAAGTTTTTCTCGGTTATGTGTTGAAGGATGGATACAACTGGATGTAGGACTTGCTAGATTTGGGTGAGATATTATGCTTCCCCTGTATCCCCAACACCTGATTGCATAACCGGAAAGGTTCGGGAGTTTCATAGGTGGGAATTCTCATAGCTCTAGTTCTTCTTCCACGGATATTTGGTTTGAGATTGGGATTTCTTACCGAGTATTCGTTCTTGATCCGTACCTTGTTGATTTATTTCTCTACCTTAATTCTAAGTGGCTTCTCAATTTATGGATGTGTGACCATTTCAAGAGGAATGCATTCATTCATTTTGTTCGGATGTGAAGACTTTATGTTGCAATTTTCATTCTGTTGGATTCAGCTTCAATATTTGTCTATCAATGTGCTAATGGATGTTAACCTCTTCAGGATGGCTCCTCCAACGCGCACAACTCCGAATCCTGATCCGCCACCACCTCCACCTCCTCCGGAGGCATGGCAAGCTGTGATGGCCGCAACCAATGCAAACACACAGTTGATCATGCAAATTCTTCAAGAGCGTAATCATGGCAACCAAGGGTACCAAGGCAACAATCAGAATCACTTTGCTACACTCAACCAGTTCCTTGCTAATGGGCCAAAGACTTTCAGCAATTGTGTTGAGGCAACTGATGCTGACGATTGGCTCGTGGATCTGTGCAAGCATTTCGAGTGCAGTAACGTCAGGCCTGAGGACTTTGTCCAGTTCGCTTCCTTCCAACTCAAAGATCAAGCTGCAGAATGGTTCCAGCAATACAAGGATTCTAGAGGTGGACGTGTTATTACCTGGGATGAATTCCGTCAAGATTTCAGAGCTCACCATATCCCTCAGAGCGTGGTTGAAAGCAAGCGTGAGGAATTCCGCAACCTGAAGCAAGGCTCTTTGTCTGTCTACGACTACAACAAGTTGTTTCAGAAGCTCACCCGTTTTGCCAAGAAGGACGTCCCTGATGAGAAGAGCATGATATACCAGTTCAGGGGTGGTCTCAGAGAAGAAATCCAACTCGCTCTTGTCCTCTTTGAGCCCTTGAGGTACGATGAGTTCTACAACATGGCATTGAAGCAAGAGGCTGCTCAATTGAGGTGTGATGCTTCCAAGAAGCAAGTCAGAGATGCTACTCCTTCTTCCTCTGCTCAAGTGGCCAAGCAGCAGAAGTATTGGCTTCCTCCTCCTCCGTTCCGACAGCCGTATCAGTAGAAGAGCAAAGGTGGCAGTTGATCTTCCCACCCACCCAACCCTGGTTTTCAGAACAAGACTTCGTCTCAAGATCCAAGATCGAGTGCTCCGTACTACCGTCCGCTTTCAGAGGTCATGTGCAACAAGTGCCAACAGAAGGGTCACTATGACAACAAGTGTCTCAACTAGAGGCGTCTCCCTCCTCCTCCTCCTGTGAGATCGGCAAGTACAGCTGTGGTCAAGCATAACCCCAAGCACGCTAAGGTCAACTTGCTGAATGCAGCTCAGGCAGAGGACTCATCAGATATCATCATGGGTAACTTTCCAGTTAACTCTTTTCCCGCAAAAGTTCTTTTTGACACTGGTGCATCGCATTGTTTCATGTCGAGATCATTTGTTTCCAAGCATGACTTCGTTTCGCAAATGTTGGGTAAACCTATGGGAGTGGTTTCTCCGGCTAAGTCTATGAGGGCTACTTCAATAGTCCCGGATATTTCTATCATGATGGGTGATTTCAAGTTTCTGGCTTCTCCAATGGTTCTTGGTAACTCGGATATTGATCTTATTCTCGGAATGGATTGGCTTTCTAAGCACAAGGCTCAGCTTGATTGTGCAGCCAGGCAGATTCAATTGAATCATTCGTCTGAGGATGTAATTGTGTTTGCCGCTCGTTACCATCCGTCTGTTTTCTCTCAATGAGAAGGGTGAACTCGATGCCATCTCGCAAATTCCAGTCGTTTGTGAATATCAAGACATCTTTCCAGAAGAGCTTCCAGGAATGCCTCCGCATCGGCCAGTTGAATTCGTTATTGATCTTGAGCCTGGTACGGAACCAATGTGCAAGCGTCCTTACAAGCTCGGACCTGAAGAGTTGAAGCAGCTGAAGAAGCAACTCGATATTCAAGAGAGAATGGGTCTCATCCGGCCTAGTTCTTCTCCGTGGGGTTGTGGTGTTCTTTTTGTGAAGAAGAAGGATGGAACGGACCGACTTTGTGTTGATTACCGTCCATTGAACAAGAAGACCATCAAGAATAAATACCCACTTCCCAACGTCAATGAGCTGTTCGAACAACTCAAAGGGGCCCAAGTATTCTCCAAGCTTGATCTCCGTATGGGTTATCATCAGATTCGTATCCGTGAGCAAGATATTCCCAAGACGGCTTTCAGGACAAGCTATGGTTCATATGAATACACTGTCATGTCTTTTGGCCTCGTCAACGCTCCTCCGAGGTTCTCTCGCATGATGAACTTCATCTTCAACACCTACACCAATGAATTCGTTTTGGTCTATCTCGACGACATTCTGGTTTTCTCGAAGAACAAGGAAGATCATGCCAAGCACTTGCGGTTGGTAATCGTTAAGTTGAGGGAACACAAGTTCTACGCCAAGTTCTCCAAGTGCGAATTTTGGCTCGATGAGGTTCTTTATCTTGGTCATATCATCTCTGCCAAGGGCATTGCGGTGAATCTTGAGAAGGTGTCTGCAATTGTGAATTGGGAACCTCCTCAGAACGTGAACTAACTCCATAGCTTCCTCGGTCTCGCAAGCTACTGTCGAAGATTTGTTGAAAACTTCTCCAAGATTGCGAAGCCTCTCTCAAATCTTCTCCAGAAGCACGTCAAGTACGTTTGGTCTCCGGAGTGTGACATTGCTTTCAACACTTTGAAAGAGAAATTGATCACTGCGCTAGTTCTGACTCCGCCTGATGAATCCAACCCGTACGACGTCTTTTGTGATGCCTCTCTCCAAGGTCTTGGCGCAGTGTTGATGCAAGAGAAGAAAGTTGTTGCTTATACCTCTCGCCAGTTGAAGCCCAATGAGAAAAACTACAAACTCATGATCTCGAGTTGGCGGCAGTTGTGCATGCTCTTTTGACTTGGAGACATCTCTTATTGGGAAGAAAAGTGGACATTTTCACTGATCACAAGAGTCTCAAGTACATCTTCACTCAGCCTAATCTTAACCTCTGGCAAACTCGATGGGTCGAAATGATTCAAGAGTATAATTCGAGTATCGAGTATACTCCAGGCAAGGCCAATGTGATTGCTGACGCATTGAGCAGGAAAGCTTATTGCAACAGTCTGATTCTCAAGCCTTATCAACCCGAGCTTTGTGAAGCTTTCCGCAAACTTAATCTGCAAGTTGTTCCTCAAGGTTTCCTCGCCAACCTTCAAGTCTCTCCTACCTTGGAAGACCAGATTCGCCAAGCCCAGCTTCTTGATGCTATGGTGAAAAAGGTGAAGATTGGGATTGCCAAGAGTCAACCCAAGTACAAGTACTACCGCCTTGATGACAAGGACACTCTCTTCTTCGAGGATCGTATTGTTGTACCCAAAGGTGACCTCCGTAAAGTGATCATGAACGAGGCTCACAATTCTCTCCTCTCCATCCACCCTGGGAACACGAAGATGTATCAGGACCTCAAGCAGGCTTATTGGTGGACTCGAATGAAGCGCGTGATTGCTCAATTCGTGAATGAGTGTGATGTCTGCAGAAGAGTGAAGGCAGAACACCAAAGGCCAGCTGGTCTCCTTCAACCTCTTGCCATTCCAGAATGGAAGTTTGACCACATTGAAATGGACTTCGTGACTGGGTTTCCAAAGTCCAAGCGTGGCAATGATGTTATATTCGTTGTCATCGACAAACTCACTAAAGTGGCTCACTTTCTGCCTATCAAAGAGTCAATCACTGCAGCTCAATTGGCGGAACTCTATACCTCTCGAATTGTCTCTCTGCATGGTATCCCACAAGTGATCTCTTCAGACCGTGGAAGCATCTTGACCTCCAAGTTTTGGGATTCTTTTCAGAAGGCCATGGGCACCAACATTCGTTTCAGCACAGCTTTCCATCCTCAAACTAGCGGTCAAGTCGAGCGTGTCAATCAGATTCTTGAAGATATGCTCAGGGCTTGTGTGATCTCCTTCGGCATGAAGTGGGAGGATTGTCTTCCATATGCTGAATTCTCCTACAACAACAGTTTTCAAGCAAGCTCGGGCAATGCCCCATTTGAAATCCTGTATGGCAGGAAGTGCCGTACCCCTCTCAACTGGTCTGAAACCGGTGAACGTCAGCTTTTGGGTAATGACTTAATCACAAAGGTAGAGGAGATGTGCAAAGTCATTCGAGATAACCTCAAAGCAGCCCAATCCCGTCAGAAGAGCTACTATGACATTAAGCACCGTGATTTGGCTTTCGAGATCGGAGATCATGTTTACCTCCGCGTCTCTCCTATGAAAGGTACTCGTCGCTTCAGTATCAAAGGGAAGCTTGCCCCCAGATACGTGGGACCTTTCAAGATTGTCAGCAAGAGAGGCGATCTCGCCTATCAACTCGATCTTCCTTCAAACTTTGCAAATGTTCATGACGTGTTCCATGTCTCTCAGCTCCGAAAGTGCTTCAAGACTCCTGATCGCACCGTCAACTTCGAGGACATTGAGCTCCAAGAAGATCTCTCTTATCGTGAGCACCCAGTTGCTATTCTTCAAGAGACTGAACGCAAGACTCGCAACAAGTCAATCAAATTCCTTACAGTCAAGTGGTCACACCATTCCGACCGTGAAGCTACCTGGGAACGTGAGGATCACCTCCGTTCTGAGTACCCCGCGTTCTTTCAGTCCTAGATCTCGGGACGAGATCCTTTCGTAGTGGTGGAGTGTTGTAACACCCCGGATATGACCTTCCCAATATGTACTCCAACTCTTGCCCTTTCTGGCTTTAAGTTATTTTATTTTCTCGGGTTCGGGTCTTTGTCTCCATGTGTTGTTGTCGTTGTCATGCATCTCATATCATGTCGTCATGTACATTGCATTTGCATACATGTTCATCTCATGCATTCGAGCATTTTCCCCGTTGTCCATTTTGCATTCCGGCGCTTCGTTCTCCTCCGGTGGTCATTTCTACCTTTCTTTCGTGTGTGGGGATTAAACTTTTCCGGATTGGACCAAGACTTGCCAAGTGGCCTTGGTTTATTACCGGTAGACCGCCTGTCAAGTTTCGTACCATTTGGACTTCGTTTGATACTCTAACGGTTAACCGAGGGACCAAAAAGGCCTCATGTGTGTTGCAGCCCAACACCCCTCCAAGTTGGCCCAAAACCCACCAAAACCTTCTCCATCATCTAGAGCGTTCGATCACTATCGCGTGGCCGAAAACCGCTCCTCATTTGGACACTCCTAGCTCCCTCTATGCCTATATATACCTCCCCCTCTCCAAATTTGGGATCTCCCCGTCCAAAACCCTAAAAAAACACCTCGCGCCGGCCGGACACGTTTGTCCCCAGCCGGACAGCATCCGCCGCCGCCTCCGGCCAACCGAGGCACGCCACGTCACCTAGGGCAGAGCCCCACTTCGCCGCCGCCGCGCGGGCCCGCCATCGTCGGCCGTCACCATCGACGGCGCCGCTCCGGCCTTCCTCCTCCCTCCTCAACGCCGCCTACCCGAGCTCTCCGGCAAGCCGCCGGCCTACCTCCCCGACGAACTCTGGCATTCCTCGGTCGGCGTGCGCCCAGATCCAGATCCGAGCTACAGTAACCTAGTTTGACCTCGATTTTTTTTCCTAAGTCTGCATATTATGTGCTCATGTTCTTCATGCTATAACTTTGCATCCGTAGCTCCATTTTGGGCATATAGCATATCAAAATGTTCATCTCAGAGAGTACATCATTTCATCTCATTGCATCTTTTTCATTTGAGTTCATATTGATGCCCGAAATGCTGTTAGAAGAGTGCTACTTGAGATAATTGTCAGATCTGCTGCTCCATTTAGCTATTTGTCATTTTTGCCATGATTTTTGTGTGCATGATATGCCCATGAGCTCTACATATGTTTTGTTAAGGGTTTTGACATCTATCCAGAGGTGCAAGCCATGTATTTTTGTGATGTGTGTGGTGACTAGCACAAGCTTGCAAAGTGAGGCACTTGGTAATTCTGATTTCAGGGACTTACAAATTCCACTAAGTCCTTGATCTGTTTTTCTCATGATGCCATAGGTTCTTGTTGTTTCCTAGTGATCCGTGGCTCTCTTGAGGATGGTCAATAAGGATGTTTTGTTAATATTGTAGTGCTCTATCCATACACGTCTTTGTTTGCAATTATGGAGCACCCTAGCTTGAGTTAATCAAGCTCTACTTTTGCTACTTCGTGAATCTGGGCAGATTGTCTACTTGTTTGCGATTTTGCCGATGATGTTGTAGTTGATCCGTGCATGCTATGCTATTGTTCTTGCCATTTCTAGCTTGAATTTTGTGTATTCTTGATGGATGTATGCTTAGCTTGTCACGACTTGCTCCGTAGTGAGTGCATCGAGCTCATAAACATGCCTACTTGATATCTGTTTTCAGCATGCTCCAGTTTTCACTAAGTCTGAGAACTGATTATGTTTTTGCCATGTTCACATGCGTGCAATTGTATTTTATGATCCCTTTTGGCTCAAGGTCACTAAGGGACTTTTGTTAAGCTCTGTGAGTAGCTCCATGCCATGCTTTACTTTGCCATGTTCAGGTCCTGTATCATATAGTTTTGGTTCTCCAAAGAGTGCTATCTGATCTGAAATTCCAGACAAGTGTTAATTTCACTAATTCTGAGATCTGTTTGCCATATGCATTTTTGCCATGCTTGTTTGAACCTGTTAATGGATGAATTGGCCGTAGCTCAGTGCTAGACTTTTGTTAAGCATCATGAATGCATCCCTGCCATGTATTTTGTTGTCTTGTTTGGGTGCTGTAGCATGTTCATCTTGTTGCATTTAGATGGCTACTTGCTGTAAATCGCAGAACGTGGCCATATTTGAATTGCTTGCCATTTCCAAACCGTAACTCCGATTCCGGCTTTCTTTATATCGTTTTCAAGCGATTTCATCTCATCTTTCCAGTGGCACACTTGGATTTCCATGTTGGGGCCAGGTTCATGCATCCCTTGTCAAATCTTGCATATGCATCCCGCATCGCATCCCGCATAGCATACCATCATTGCATCATATTGTTTGAGCTTTGCACGTGGTTGATTGTGTTCTGTTTGCATGTTTGTCTTGTTTGGGTAGAGCCGGGAGACGAGTTCGCTTACGAAGAGACCGTTGAGTTTGCTTTCGAGGATCCAGTCAACTCTAGCAACTTTGCAGGCAAGATGATCATACCCTTGAAATCACTACTATCTTTGTTATGCTAGATTGCTCGCTCTTTTGCTATGCCAATGCTACGATGCCTACCACTTGCTTTCAAGCCTTCCAAATTGCCATGTCAAACCTCTAACCCACCTTGTCCTAGCATACCATTGATTGGCTATGTTACCGCTTTGCTCAGCCCCTCTTATAGCGTTGCTAGTTGCAGGTGAAGATTGGAGACCGTTCCTTGTTGGAACATTATTTACTTGTTGGGATATCATTATATTATCTTGTTATCTTAATGCTTCTATATACTTGGTAAAGGGTGGAAGGCTCGGCCTCTCGCCTAGTGTTTTGTTCCACTCTTGCCGCCCTAGTTTTCGTCATATCGGTGTTATGTTCTCGGATTTTGCGTTCCTTACGCGGTTGGGTTATAATGGGAACCCCTTGACAGTCCACCTTGAATAAAACTCCTCCAGCAATGCCCAACCTTGGTTTTACCATTTGCCACCTAGCCTTTTCCCTTGGGTTTCGCAGACTCAAGAGTCATCTTATTTTAACCCCCCCCCCCGGGCCAGTGCTCCTCTGAGTGTTGGTCCAACCTAGAGCACCGTGTGGGGCCGTCCCTTGGCAACTTGGGTTACGTTGGCTCCCGTACGCTTAGCTTATCCGGTGTGCCCTGAGAATGAGATATGTGCAGCTCCTATCGGGATTTGTCGGCACAGCGGGTGGTGTTGCTGGACTTGTTTTACCATTGTCGGAGTTGTCTTGAAGAATCGGGATGCCGAGTCTGATCGGAATGTCTCGGGAGGAGGTCTATTCCTTCGTTGACCGTGAGAGCTTGTCATGGGCTAAGTTGGGACTCCCCTGTAGGGATTTGATCTTTTGAATGTTGTGCCCGCGGTTATGGGCAGATGGGAATTTGTTAATGTCCGGTTGTAGATAACTTGAACCTTAACTAAATTAAAATGAATCAACTGAGTGTGTTACCGTGATGGCCTCTTCTCGGCGGAGTCCGGGAAGTGGACACGGTGTTGGAGTAATGCTTGCGCAGGTTGCTCTCTAGTTTCTCGCTCGCGCCTTGCCTCCTCTTCTTGCTCTCTTTTGCGAACAGGATAGCCACCATATTTTGCTAGTCGCTTGCTGCAGCTCCACATATTTACCTTGCCTTACCAAGCTTAAATAGTCTTGATCGCGAGGGTGCAAGATTGATGAGTCCCTGTGGCTCACCGATTACTATTACACCAGATGCAGGGCCTGATGATTCCGCTCCAGGTGACGCGCTTGAGCTCAAGTGGGAGTTCGACGAGGACTCTCAACGATACTACGTGTCTTTCCCTGATGATCAGTAGTGGTGCCCAGTTGGGGGTGATCGGGACCGTGTCGCATGTTGGGTTATCTTTTATTTTGGCGCCGTGGTCGGGCCATGAGTGTTTGGATGATGTAATGTTATTTATGTACTTGATTGACATGGAGAGTGTAAGCCAACTATGTTATCTCCCCTTTTATTATCTATATTACATGGGATGTTGTGAAGATTGCCTAACTTTCGACATATGCCTTCAATGCGATTATGCCTCTAAGTCGTGCCTCGACATATGGGAGATATAGTCGCATCGAGGGTGTTACAAGTTGGTAATCAGAGCCTTCCCCGACCTTAGGAGCCCCATTGTTTGATCGTTTTTAGCAGCCGAGTTGTGTCTAGAAAAATGTTTGGAGTCATTTAGGAATTATATATCGGAGAGTTTAGGAATTCTTTTTACTTCCCAGTCTCCTCATCGCTCTGGTAAGGCATCCTGATGTAGAGTTTTGACTCTTCTCTTCTCAAATTGCACAAAAAAAAAATTTAGGATCACGCGGGTATCTTGGAATCGTTCCGATGGTTTTATGATGAGAACATTGTCTTGGTGCCTCCTGTCAGGGGTTTTGTTGAAGTGTCCCGGGGAGTTGAGCTCTGAGGTGTTGTCGTCATAATTTTATTGTTGTAGTTCTGGAATACCTGAGTTTAGTACGCCGACATCGAAAATCTCTTTTATGTAGTTCGTTGGTGAGATAACCTCGACGCCACCCAGTACTGGGGCGGGAGTTCGGGAGTATCGCCATAACTTGTATAACGGATGCTTTTCGAAGGTTGAGGTAGATGGTTTCCGAAGTTTTTCTTGGTTATGTGTTAAGGATGGATACAGCTGGATGTAGGACTTGCTAGATTTGGGTGAGATATTATGCTTCCCCTGTATCCCCAACACCTGATTGCATAACCGAAAATGTTCGGGAGTTTCATAGGTGGGAATTCTCGTAGCTCTAGTTCTTCTTCCACGGATATTTGGTTTGAGATTGGGATTTCTTACCGAGTATTCGTTCTTGATCCGTACCTTGTTGATTTCTTTCTCTACCTTAATTCTAAGTGGCTTCTCAATTTATGGATATGTGACCATTTCAAGAGGAATGCATTCATTCATTTTGTTTGGATGTGAAGACTTTATGTTGCAATTTTCATTCTGTTGGATTCAGCTTCAATATTTTTCTATCAATGTGCTAATGGATGTCAACCTCTTCAGGATGGCTCCTCCAACGCGCATGACTCCGAATCCTGATCCGCCACCACCTCCACCTCCTCCGGAGGCATGGCAAGCTGTGATGGCCGCAACCAATGCTAACACACAGTTGATCATGCAAATTCTTCAAGAGCGTAATCAAGGCAACCAAGGGAACCAAGGCAACAATCAGAATCACTTTGCTACACTCAACCAGTTCCTTGCTAACAGGCCAAAGACTTTCAGCAATTGTGCTAAGGCAACTGATGCTGACGATTGGCTCGTGGATCTGTGCAAGCATTTCGAGTGCAGTAACGTCAGGCCTAAGTACCGCTTCCTTCCAACTCAAATATCAAGCTACAGAATGGTTCCAGCAATACAAGGATTCCAGAGGTGGACGTGTTATTACCTGGGCTGAATTCCGTCAAGATTTCAGAGCTCACCATATCCCTCAGAGCGTGGTTGAAAGCAAGCGTGAGGAATTCCGCAACCTGAAGCAAGGCTCTTTGTCTGTCTACGACTACAACAAGTTGTTTCAGAAGCTCGCCCGTTTTGCCAAGCAGGACGTCCCTGATGAGAAGAGCATGATATACCAGTTCAGGGGTGGTCTCAGAGAAGAAATCCAGCTCGCTCTTGTCCTCTTTGAGCCCTTGAGGTACACTGAGTTCTACAACATGGGATTGAAGCAAGAGGTCGCTCAATTGAGGTGTGATGCTTCCAAGAAGCGAGTCAGAGATGCTACTCCTTCTTCCTATGCTCAAGTGGCCAAGCAGCAAAAGTATTGGCTTCCTCCTCCTCCGTTCTGGCAGCCGTATCAGCAGAAGAGCAAAGGTGGTAGTGGATCTTCCCACCCACCCAACCCTGGTTTTCAAAACAAGACTTCATCTCAAGCTCCAAGATTGAGTGCTCCGTACCACCGTCCGCTTTCAGAGGTCACGTGCAACAAGTGCCAACAGAGGGGTCACTATGACAACAAGTGTCTCAACCAGAGGCGTCTCCCTCCTCCTCCTCCTGTGAGATTGGCAAGTACAGCTGTGGTCAAGCATAACCCCAAGCACGCTAAGGTCAACTTGCTGAATGCAGCTCAGGCAGAGGACTCACCAGATGTCATCATGGGTAACTTTCCAGTTAACTCTTTTCCCGCAAAAGTTCTTTTTGACACTGGTGCATCGCATTGTTTCATGTCGAGATCATTTGTTTCCAAGCATGACTTCGTTTCGCAAATGTTGGGTAAACCTATGGGAGCGGTTTCTCCGGCTAAGTCTATGAGGGCTACTTCAATAGTCCCGGATATTTCTATCATGATGGGTGATTTCAAGTTTCTGGCTTCTCCAATGGTTCTTGGTAACTCGGATATTGATCTTATTCTCGGAAGGGATTGGCTTTCTAAGCACAAGGCTCAGCTTGATTGTGCAGCCAGGCAGATTCAATTGACTCATTGGTCTGAGGATGTAATTGTGTTTGCCGCTCGTGATGATACCATCCGTCTATTTTCTCTCAATGAGAAGGGTGAACTCGATGCCATCTTGCAAATTCCAGTCGTTTGCGAATATCAAGACGTCTTTCCAGAAGAGCTTCCAGGAATGCCTCCGCACCGGCCAGTTGAATTCGTTATTGATCTTGAGCATGTCACGGAACCAGTGTGCAAGCGTCCTTACAAGCTCGGACCTGAAGAGTTGAAGGAGCTGAAGAAGCAACTCAATATTCAAGAGAGAATGGGTCTCATCTGGCCTAGTTCTTCTCCGTGGGGTTGTGGTGTTCTTTTTGTGAAGAAGAAGGATGGAACGGACCGACTTTGTGTTGATTACCGTCCATTGAACAAGAAGACCATCAAGAATAAATACCCACTTCCCAACATCAATGAGTTGTTCGAACAACTCAAAGGGGCCCAAGTATTCTCCAAGCTTGATCTCCGTATGGGTTATCATCAGATTCGTATCCGTGAGCAAGATATTCCCAAGACGGCTTTCAGGACAAGCTATGGTTCATATGAATACACTGTCATGTCTTTTGGCCTCGTCAACGCTCCTCCGACGTTCTCTCGCATGATGAACTTCATCTTCAACGCCTACACCAATGACTTTGTTTTGGTCTATCTCGACGACATTCTGGTTTTCTCGAAGAAAAAGGAAGATCATGCCAAGCACTTGCGTTTGGTACTTGATAAGTTGAGGGAACACAAGTTCTACGCCAAGTTCTCCAAGTGCGAATTTTGGCTCGATGAGGTTCTTTATCTTGGTCATATCATCTTTGCCAAGGGCATTGCGGTGAATCCTGAGAAGGTGTCTGCAATTGTGAATTGGGAACCTCCTCAGAACGTGAAGCAACTCCATAGCTTCCTCTGTCTCGCAAGCTATTGTCGAAGATTTGTTGAAAACTTCTCCAAGATCGTGAAGCCTCTCTCAAATCTTCTCCAGAAGCACGTCAAGTACGTTTGGTCTCCGGAGTGTGACATTGCTTTCAACACTTTGAAAGAGAAATTGATCACTGCGCTAGTTCTGACTCCGCCTGATGAATCCAACCCGTACGACGTCTTTTGTGATGCCTCTCTCCAAGGTCTTGGCTCAGTGTTGATGCAAGAGAAGAAAGTTGTTGCTTATACCTCTCGCCAGTTGAAGCCCAATGAGAAGAACTACCCCACTCATGATCTCGAGTTGGCGGCAGTTGTGCATGCTCTTTTGACTTGGAGACATATCTTATTGGGAAGAAAAGTGGACATTTTCACTGATCACGAGAGTCTCAAGTACATCTTCACTCAGCCTAATCTCAACCTCAGGCAAACTCGATGGGTCAAAATGATTCAAGAGTATAATCCGAGTATCGAGTATACTCCAGGCAAGGCCAATGTGTTTGCTGACGCATTGAGCAGGAAAGCTTATTGCAACAGTCTGATTCTCAAGCCTTATCAACCCGAGCTTTGTGAAGCTTTCCGCAAACTTAATTTGCAAGTTGTTCCTCAAGGTTTCCTCGCCAACCTTCAAGTCTCTCCTACCTTGGAAGACCAGATTCGCCAAGCCCAGCTTCTTGATGCTATGGTGAAAAAGGTTAAGATTGGGATTGCCAAGAGTCAACCCAAGTACAAGTGCTACCGCCTTGATGACAAGGACAGTCTCTTCTTCGAGGATCGTATTGTTGTACCCAAAGGTGACCTCCGTAAAGTGATCATGAACGAGGCTCACAATTCTCTCCTCTCCATCCACCCTGGGAGCACGAAGATGTATCAGGGCCTCAAGAAGGCTTATTGGTGGACTCGAATGAAGCGCGAGATTGCTCAATTCGTGAATTAGTGTGATGTCTGCAAAAGAGTGAAGGCAGAACACCAAAGGCCAGCTGGTCTCCTTCAACCTCTTGCCATTCCAGAATGGAAATTTGACCACATTGAAATGGACTTCGTGACTGGGTTTCCAAAGTCCAAGCGTGGCAATGATGCTATATTCGTTGTCATCGACAAACTCACTAAAGTGGCTCACTTTCTGCCTATCAAAGAGTCAATCATTGCAGCTCAATTGGCGGAACTCTATACCTCTCGAATTGTCTCTCTGCACGGTATCCCACAAGTGATTTCTTCAGACCATGGCAGCATCTTTACCTCCAAGTTTTGGGATTCTTTTCAGAAGGCCATGGGCACCAACATCCGTTTCAGCACAGCTTTCCATCCTCCAACTAGCGGTCAAGTTGAGCGTGTCAATCAGATTCTTGAAGATATGCTCAGGGCTTGTGTGATCTCCTTCGGCATGAAGTGGGAGGATTGTCTTCCATATGCTGAATTCTCCTACAACAGCAGTTTTCAAGCAAGCTCGGGCAAGGCCCCATTTGAAATCCTGTATGGCAGGAAGTGACGTACCCCTCTCAACTGGTCTGAAACCGGTGAACGTCAGCTTTTGGGTAATGACTTAATCACAGAGGCAGAGGAGATGTGCAAAGTCATTCAAGATAACCTCAAAGTAGCCCAATCCCGTCAGAAGAGCTACTATGACACTAAGCACCGTGATTTGGCTTTCGAGATCGGAGATCATGTTTACCTCCGCGTCTCTCCTATGAAAGGTACTCGTCGCTTCGGTATCAAAGGGAAGCTTGCCCCCAGATACGTGGGACCTTTCAAGATTGTCAGCAAGAGAGGCGATCTCGCCTATCAACTCGATCTTCCTTCAAACTTTGCAAATGTTCATGACATGTTCCATGTCTCTCAGCTCCGAAAGTGCTTCAAGACTCCTGATCGCACCGTCAACTTCGAGGACATTGAGCTCCAAGAAGATCTCTCTTATCGTGAGCACCCAGTTGCTATTCTTGAAGAGACTGAACGCAAGACTCGCAACAAGTCAATCAAATTCCTCAAAGTCAAGTGGTGACACCATTCCGACCGTGAAGCTACCTGGGAATGCGAGGATCACCTCCGTTCTGAGTACCCGACGTTCTTTCAGTCCTAGATCTCGGGACGAGATCCTTTCGTAGTGGTGGAGTGTTGTAACACCCCGGATATGACTTTCCCAATATGTACTCCAACTCTTGTCGTGCCCGGCTTTAAGTTATTTTATTTTCTCGGGCTCGGGTCTTTGTCTCCGTGTGTTGTTGTCATTGTCATGCATCTCATATCATGTCGTCATGTGCATTGCATTTGCATACGTGTTCATCTCATGCATTCGAGCATTTTCCCCGTTGTCCGTTTTGCATTCCGGCGCTTCGTTCTCCTCCGGTGGTCATTTCTACCTTTCTTTCGTGTGTGGGGATTAAACTTTTCCAGATTGGACCGAGACTTGCCAAGCAGCCTTGGTTTACTACCGGTAGACCGCCTGTCAAGTTTCGTACCATTTGGACTTCGTTTGATACTCTAACGGTTAACCGAGAGACCGAAAAGGCCTCCTGTGTGTTGCAGCCCAACACCCCTCCAAGTTGGCCCAAAACCCACCAAAACCTTCTCCATCATCTAGAGCGTTCGATCACGATCGCGTGGCCGAAAACCGCACCTCATTTGGACACTCCTAGCTCCCTCTATGCCTATATATACCTCCCCCTCTCCAAGTTTCGGATCTCCCCGTCCAAAACCCGAAATGCTGTTAGAAGAGTGCTACTTGAGATAATTGTCAGATCTGCTGCTCCATTTAGCTATTTGTCATTTTTGCCATGATTTTTGTGTGCATGATATGCCCATGAGCTCTACATATGTTTTGTTAAGGGTTTTGCCATCTATCCAGAGGTGGAAGCCATGTATTTTTGTGATGTGTGTGGTGACTAGCACAAGCTTGCAAAGTGAGGCACTTGGTAATTCTGATTTCAGGGACTTAGCAATTCCACTAAGTCCTTGATCTGTTTTTCTCATGATGCCATATGTTCTTGTTGTTTCCTAGTGATCCGTGCCTCTCTTTAGGATGGTCAGTAAGGATATTTTGTTAATCTTGTAGTTCTCTATCCATACACGTCTTTGTTTGCAATTATGGAGCACCCTAGCTTGAGTCAATCGAGCTCTACTTTTGCTACTTCGTGAATCTGGGCAGATTGTCTACTTGTTAGCGATTTTGCCGATGATGTTGTAGTTGATCCGTGCATGCTATGCTATTGTTCTTGCCATGTCTAGCTTGAATTTTGTGTATTCTTGATGGATGTATGCTTAGCTTGTCACGACTTGCTCCATAGTGAGTGCATCGAGCTCGTAAACATGCCTACTTGATATCTGTTTTCAGCATGCTCCAGTTTTCACTAAGTCTGAGAACTAATTATGTTTTTGCCATGTTCACATGCTTGCAATTGTATTTTCTGATGCCTTTTGGCTCAAGGTCACTAAGGGACTTTTGTTAAGCTCTTTGAGTAGCTCCATGCCATGCTTTACTTTGCCATGTTCAGGTCCTGTAGCATATAGTTTTGGTTCTCCAAAGTGTGCTATCTGATCTGAAATTCCAGACAAGTGTTAATTTCACTAAGTCTGAGATCTGTTTGCCATATGCATTTTTGCCATGCTTGTTTGAACCTGTTAATGGATGAATTGGCCGTAGTTCAGTGCTAGACTTTTGTTAAGCATCATGAATGCATCCCTGGCATGTATTTTGTTGTCTTGTTTGGGTGCTGTAGCATGTTCATCTTGTTGCATTTAGATGGCTACTTGCTGTAAATCGCAGAACGTGGCCATATTTGAATTGCTTGCCATTTCCAAACCGTAACTCCGATTCCGGCGTTCTTTATATCGTTTTCAAGAGATTTCATCTCATCTTTCCAGTGGCACACTTGGATTTCCAAGTTGGGGCCAGGTTCATGCATCCCTTGTCAAATCTTGCATATGCATCCCGCATGGCATGCCGCATAGCATACCATCATTGCATCATATTGTTTGAGCTTTGCACGTGGTTGATTGTGTTCCGTTTGCTTGTTTGTCTTGTTTGGGTAGAGCCGGGAGACGAGTTCGCTTACGAGGAGCCCGTTGAGTTTGCTTTCGAGGATCCGGTCAACTCTGGCAACTTTGCAGGCAAGATGATCATACCCTCGAAATCACTACTATCTTTGCTATGCTAGATTGCTCGCTCTTTTGCTATGCCAATGCTATGATGCCTACCACTTGCTTTCAAGCCTCCCAAATTGCCATGTCAAACCTCTAACCCACTTTGTCCTAGCATACCGTTGATTGGCTATGTTACCGCTTTGCTCAGCCCCTCTTATAGTGTTGCTAGTTGCAGGTGAAGATTGGACACCGTTCCTTGTTGGAACATTATTTACTTGTTGGGATATCATTATATTATCTTGTTATCTTAATGCTTCTATATACTTGTAAAGGGTGGAAGGCTCGGCCTCTCGCCTAGTGTTTTGTTCCACTCTTGCCGCCCTAGTTTCCGTCATATCGGTGTTATGTTCCCGGATTTTGAGTTCCTTACGCGGTTGGGTTATAATGGGAACCCCTTGACAGTCCGCCTTGAATAAAACTCCTCCAGCAATGCCCAACCTTTGTTTTACCATTTTCCACCTAGCCTTTTCCCTTGGGTTTTGCGGACTCAAGGGTCATCTTATTTTAAACCCCCCCGGGTCAGTGCTCCTCTGAGTGTTGGTCCAACCTAGAGCACCATGCGGGGCCGTCCCTTGGCAACTTGGGTTACGTTGGCTCCCGTATGCTTAGCTTATCCGGTGTGCCCTGAGAACGAGATATGTGCAGCTCCTATCGGGATTTGTCGGCACAGCGGGTGGTGTTGTTGGACTTGTTTTACCATTGTCGGAGTTGTCTTGAAGAACCGGGATGCCGAGTCTGATCGGAATGTCTCGGGAGGAGGTCTATTCCTTCGTTGACCATGAGAGCTTGTCATGGGCTAAGTTGGGACTCCCCTGCAGGGATTTGATCTTTTGAAAGCCGTGCCCGCGGTTATGGGCAGATGGGAATTTGTTAATGTCCAATTTTAGATAACTTGAACCTTAACTAAATTAAAATGAATCAACTGAGTGTGTTACCGTGATGGCCTCTTCTCGGCGGAGTCTAGGAAGTGGACACGGTGTTGGAGTAATGCTTGCGCAGGTTGCTCTCTAGTTTCTCGCTCGCGCCTTGCCTCCTCTTCTCGCTCTCTTTTGCGAACAGGATAGCCACCATATTTTGCTAGTCGCTTGCTGAAGCTCCACATATTTACCTTGCCTTACCTATAAGCTTAAATAGTCTTGATCGCGAGGGTGCGAGATTGCTGAGTCCCTGTGGCTCACCGATTACTATTACACCAGATGTAGGGCCTGATGATTTCGCTCCAGATGTGGGAGTTTGACGAGGACTCTCAACGATACTACGTGTCTTTCCCTGATGATCAGTAGTGGTGCCCAGTTGCGGGTGATCGGGGCCGTGTCGCATGTTGGGTTATCTTTTATTTTGGCACCGTGGTCGGGCCATGAGTGTTTGGATGATGTAATGTTATTTATGTACTTGATTGACGTGGCGAGTGTAAGCCAACTATGTTATCTCCCCTTTTATTATCTATATTACATGGGATGTCGTGAAGATTGCCTAACTTGCGACATATGCCTTCAATGCGATTATGCCTCTAAGTCCTGCCTCGACACGTGGGAGATATAGTCGCATCGAGGGTGTTACACATCATCACTGACTATGCTTTTTATAAGAGTATAGAGATAAAAAACAGAGTTGGTGATGATGGTGTGCCTACCATCCTTCAATATAGGGCATCTGATTTATATCTGACAGATAGGAAGGGAACTATGGCAATTTTGCAAAAAGATACCCACACCCCTCTCCACATTTGCAAATAAGGCCTTCCCTCGTTCATCCTTTTCTCCCACAAGATACTCATACAAATGCATCTTGATGTTCCATGCAACGCATGGGCATCTTGCTAGTTGTTGCAAAAAGCCCATGTGTGTGTTGTGTGTGAGAGAGAGAGGGAGAGAGGAGGAGGACGGAGTGCATGTGTGACAAAGACACAAAGAGTGTGTGTGCAATAGGTATCATCTTAAAATGAGGTGATAGTGTGTGTGTGCACGATCGAGAGGGCATGTCTCAAGAAGGGACGAAAAAACTACATAGATACAAGGAGCGCGAGAGAGAGATGTACGTGATGGTGGAAGCACGAGTGTGCGGGTGTATAAACCTATCTAGAGGCTAGCCGATCAATGTTTGTGAGAGAAATATGAGTCGGGGTGTGAAAGCAATAGTTTCATGTGTGTGAGAGCGAGAGACGGTAGTCGGGAAGGGGAGTGGAAGCAAGAGTTGTGTGTGTGCGTGTGTGTGAGCAGGGGATAGTTTGTATGATCAGTAAACAAATGAATAATGTCAGTTTTCTAACTGGGATGGAGATGGAAAGGAGACCGCAACAAATGTTGTGTCTGCAGGAGAGAGTAATTTTAGTGGTATGAGTCATATATAGAGACATATAGGGTGTGTGAGAGAACCCCATAGAGAGAAAGGCAAAGTGAAAGACGAATGAGACTGTGTGTGTGGCGGTGAAAAAGAAAGCTTAGGTACCTAGTGATACCAGAGAACGGTAGAGACGTGAGAGATAATGAAAACCGTGTAATGTATAATGATAGGGAGAGTGTGACGTCGAGAGACCATGTTTGCGAAGATAGGAGAAACATGAAGTGAGCGTGCGGGTGAGCTGGAGAAAAGAGAATGATAGCTACATGAAGGAGCATGCAAGAGAGATGGGCGTGAAAGGAGTCAACATAAAAGGGATTCAAATATTTGAATTCGAGATCATGATACATGTAATTCATACTCGAACAAAAATCGATCTATCAAACATGCATACTCATATGAATCCATGCGCATTTATGTTATTTAATATGTAGATATTACTGATCCATACATTTTTGTAGAACATAATTTGGTTAAAAAAATTGAATTCAACCTTATGATTTTGAGATCATTGTATTTGTAAATCATATTATACATATAAAGGAGCAGAATTCTTTGGTGTGCTTTTGAAAGTATATATAAAAAATGATGCATATAGAATTTTATTCCAATCGAAAATGGATCCTGCCCGAACAAAAATAGAATACAAACTGGATTCGAATTGAGTTGGCACGGTAAACGTGCACTCTTGCTTTGCAAAAATTTAAACGAAGCGGGGAAAGTCACAGTAATCGCCCAAAATCAAAATCTGCGAGATGGAAATTACTGCCTATCCCTGACACGCAAAGCCTATCGGCTCGATTTCTATAGGTTTTGATAGGGGTAGGTTTGTAATTTCACTCAAACGTGACATAACCGCCTCTCACCCGGATTCATACATAGTGGGCGCCAAAACACAATGTCTCCTCGGCCAAAATAGACTCCTCCCTGATTCATACATGGTGGGCACCAAAAACAAACTCTCATCTGCAAATATTTGGTGTATGCGATATTATCGTCCTATCCCCAACCGACTAATATTGCTGTGACGTAGGAAATTTTGAACGGGGGCTAAGTTTGTAAATTTCCTCGCATTTGAGATAAGCATGACATGAGGACATGGTTTCCCCTTCCTCTCTCCCTCCATTTCCCCCATTCGTACTCCGCGGGCGCCAAAACACCCTCTCTATCCCAGCCTCCTCCGTCCGCCACCCCATCCACCACCGTCCTCCTCCACCATGTCGGAGCTGATACCCCGACGCCGTCGTCCATTACAAGAGATTGACCTCTCTCTTCCATAGCTTCGGACCAGGATCCTTGCATCCCGTCCTCTCACTTCATCCTCGCTGTCGTCCACCTTGCCGGCACCGCTCCTACGACCGTCTCGTCCATCGCGCCCCGCCGCCACCGTCTACCCTCCTAGATCTGCTTCCACGCTGCCGATAGCCATCGCTACCGCAGCACCATCAAATTCTCAGCAGATGCATACATGGGCCCGCACCAGGGGCGGTACTCTTTCGTATCTGCTCAACTTATTTATCACATCAAGAAAATAGATCGCCACTACTTTACTCTGATTTCTTGTCAATCACTTACTTGTTAGTTGAAAGCAAACATTGGTTGCGAAGTTGCCTTTGTCCGGTTTGCACCTTCAGATCCGCCATGGAATGGTCAACGCTATACTCACAATGCTTATGGTTTTCCCCTTTTATATTCCACCCTAGTTAAATGACAGTAGACTAAATTTCAAAATTGGGTCACTCGATTTTTGAGAGCTCGCCGGAGTTCGTCGGTGCGAAGGAAGGGGCTCGGGTGGGGATGGTGGTTGTGGGGGGCATTGGTGGGGCCTCGCCGAACAAAGAAAACTCGACGCGGGTGGGGCGGGGTTGGGAGGTGGGGGTGGTGGAGGAACACAGGCGGTGGGGGCGGTTCAGGGGAGGGAGGGGGGTCGGGGCTGGTGGTTCGGCCGGCGGCCCGTGTGGTGTTCTATATGGGAAGAATCAGAGATGAGGAAGAAGAAGGGTTAGGAGACGTAGGATCTTCATCCAACCACCTGAAATGGTCGACTAACCCAAATGAAAAAAGTCACGCGACTTGCATGCAGACATGCCTTTATATTCAGTACCATCATCGTACCTGCTTAGCACTACTCCTAAATCCATCAAGCTAAACAACGTGCCACTCATAATTCCAAACTTGTTGCTCAAATATGAATCTGATGTGATGCTGATATTACTAAAACAGATAATGTTTAATTGGTCAGCTAATATTCCTACTTTACTTTCAAAAAGCACGTGCACCACATATAGAGAGACAGCAGGGGGTTGCATTCTTAATGCGCTCTGGTTCATCATGTGTGGGCATTGCGCAACGAACATTTTATTATCCAAAATCTGATTGCTCTTCTTTAGCATGTTCCTCTTCCGTTCTTCTTTAATAAGTACTCTCTCTGCTCCTAAATACAAGTCTTTGTATATATTCCACCATGGACTACATATGGAGAAAAATGAGTGAATCTACACTCTAAAATGTATATGTATACATCTGTATGTGATCCATAGTGGAAATCTGTACAAAGACTTATATTTTGGAACGGAGGGAGTATGATACTAGTACAGTATGTTCCTTGTAGTGAAGATGAGCAGGGACATATGCAGTGTAGAGGTCTATACGGTCGATTGTGATGGACACTTTGAACTCGTAGGGCCTCTTTGATTCGTAGGATTTTGTAAACATAGGAATAGGAATTGTAGTGGCCTGCCCACTTGAATCCTATAAGATTAGCAAGGAAACATGGGGAGCTGTGTCGCCTTTGAGAGTTACACTAATATTAACAGTACCACACCTTCAGTTGAAGAGAGCTGGTATCCGAAGCCTTTCTAGCCGTACTGGCAATACTAGCACATATATTCTAGCAAGATCCACTTTGCTGATTTTACTCCTGATGCTTATGGTTTTCTCGTTACATCTACACTATGATCTGTGTAGCTGTGTTGTGTCGCACTAGCAGCAGTCCACTCTTGAAGCTAAACAACACACCAATCATAAGTCCAAAGCTTACTTCTTCAAATACGAATTGTGATATGATACTGATATTAGTTAACAGACACACATTTAATTGGCCAAGTAATGCTCCCACTTGATTTTCCAAATGCATCTGGCCACATATAGAGCGACAACATGGAATTGCATTTCTTTGGGAGCTATGATTCATCATGTGTGGGCAACCAACATTGTATGCAATGAAGCGGAACCTCAAGAATATGCTCCCTCTTCCGTTCTTTAACATGTTCCTCTTTTGTTATTCTGTATTTAGTACGTATAGTATGTTCCTTATCAGGAAGGGGAGCAGGGAGATCTGCAGTCAACAGCTGATAGAGCTGGCATGTACGTGATCGATAGACTTTCAATTAGTAGCGGCAATACAACACCGTATTTTCCAGCCAGTTCCACTTTTCCGATTTATATATCGTGGTTATGGTGTACCCATTTTATGTACACTATAATCTGCCTAGTTGTTGTGTGCTCTTGTTATCATGGTTTGGCAATAAACTCTATAGAGTATATTATGAACCTATCATCTGCCAACTATCCTTACTTCTGGAGCCTATTTTTCTATACTTGTGCCAGACTATATTAATGCATGCACCATATTACAACACACATGAGCTCTCTCATCAGAATCTGGTGATAGCACACAAGGGTTTATAGAGGCGCCACTATATTAAAATATCCTCTGCATTACAAAGATAATCTCACTACTATTTATGTTTTCATGGTTCTCTAATATTGTACGTAGTTACAGTGAATATCAGAATCCACGCATCAGAAGAATATTGTGGAACACTGCAACGACTTACAAAATTGGCACCAAGGCATTAAGTGTCATTCTAGATGCAATGAAACTCATACGCTCCCCAACTATAGATTCTTGTTTAGAATATGATCCTAATAACTATTCTAACCTCGAGGAGTCAAAGGTAGATGGCCTGTCCTGTTCACCCATCAAGGTGCCTGTTCTAATTTGGCAAGGTTTTATTGATTGCGCGTATATTGCATATGTTGTCTTGCATTTCTTCTACTTTGTTGCACCGCCATCTACTTAGTTTACTCATCATATATGTCAAGATGCCATGCCCATCCATTATCAATACATATTCCATTTGTCATCATACCATGTTTTTCACTCAAATGCTGTCCTTGTGCATCAGACATCAAAAAGGAAGAGGGTGATTGCCAAACCTAAAGGAGCACCAGCAAAGTCCTTAAAAAATGTGGTGGTGCCGGAGAAATCAGACAGCACCCCACTTATATTGGTTGTACAACCAGTGACACAAAACGTAGGACTGACTCCAGCAGACTGTACCCATACTTCATTGGCCAAACCACTAGCCCCACCACACAGGACCTGCACTCCAGCAAAAGGTATGCCGATTTCAGTTGCCATAGCACCAGCCGTACCACAGAAAAATCTCACTCCAGCAAAAAGTACAGCAAGTCCACCGGCCGAAGACCTATCCCAACTACAGAGACGGCCAATCCTTGCAGATTGGAACCCCATTCCAGTTATTCCAAGTTTAAAACACAATGCTTTCGATGTTGTTAGGGACTACATGCATATATTCCCATCATGGGAAGATTATAGTGAAGACAAACACCATTTTCACATCTTCCTGTCCCACTTACATGTAAGTGCTGTTATTCATGGTGATTGTTTTCATGTTTTCTGCTGATTGAACACATCAATGATTTACATTATATTGTTGTAACTAGGCGTGGGTCAATCTGGATAGTCATGACGAGCAAAGCTTGCTTGCGCTTTTCAAGGAAGCATTGCAGCAGTATCGGTGTTACCTGAGGAAATCACATTTTGATGGCAAGTCTATAAACGAATTTCCGGTGAAGTCTCCTATGCTAAATTTAGAAGTCACTGAATGGAAAAACCTTGTTATGCACTGGTCTCGTTCCCAGGATGAGGTATTGTCTATGATATCACATGACAATTTGAACTTCTACTTTTCTGCATGTGCCTTACGGATCTTTTTTGCAGGAAATCGGCTCGAAGAAGAATTCTGGTTTGAAAAGAATGGCAAGATATCGCAAATATGATGCCCGCTGCTTTGCTCTTGTTAGTACCTGTTGTTCTGTATCACTGTACTTGCATTCATACCTAGTTCATTATGTGACAGCAGTATGCATGATAGCTTGCTTATCAATTGTTCGCCCAAATTATTTGATTTGTATGAATGGTTACATTAGTGTAGAATATATCCAATGCCAATGAAATTTTTTAGCTCTACATTGTTCTTGTAAGTACCTGCCATCCTTTATTAGTGTACTTATATTGACATGTAGTTGTTCATGTACCATCACTCTGCAGCTTATTTTCCTTTGACCTCTGAGGGAGTCCTGGATTACTGGGTCCTCGGGCGTCCGGGCTATGTGACATGGGCCGGACTGACGGGCCGTGAAGATACAAGATGGAAGGCTCTTTCCCATGTCCAGATGGGACTCTCCTTGGCGTGGAAGGCAAGCTTAGCGTGCGGATACGAAGATTCCTTTTTCTGTAAACCGACTCTATACAACCCTAGCCCCCTCCGTTGTTTATATAAACCAGAGGGTTTAGTCCATAGAGGCAATCACAATGATAATCATATAGGCTAGACATCTAGGGTTTAGCCATTACGATCTCGTGGTGGATCAACTCTTGTAACCCCTATACTCATCAAAGTCAATCAAGCAGGAAGTAGGGTTTTACCTCCATCAAGAGGACCCGAACCTGGGTAAACATCGTGTCCCCTGTCTCCTGTTACCATCAATTCTTAGACGCACAGTTCCGGACCCCCTTCCCGAGATCTGCCGGTTTTGACACCGACATTGGTGCTTTCATTGAGAGTTCCTCTGTGGCGTCAAATGAAGGACCGATGGCTCGCCTTGTCATCAATGACAATATCACTTCCGAAGGAGCCCTAATTCCAGGGCAAACCCTCTAGCTCGGTGACTTCATTGTGGGTGCCCGTCCGGCCATTAAGCCAAAGGCAACCCCCCAAGTCGCCGAAAATCCCCTCTGTATCAACCCCAGAATATTCCAACAAGATGGATCAGGTACATCTATCGTCTTTAAATGAGCTGCTAGATCGCATTGCCGCCCTAGGAGTCTCACCTGACTATGATCGGATCGGGCTTAAACCCAATCAAAGAGAAATTAAGTCTCCGTCGGTCACCCATCAGGTAGTGGTTGTGGAGGAACAGGCTGACAATAACTCCTCTCCTACGTTGAGAAACAACTATGTTCGGATTTCCAAACCTGGAGAACTGGATACCCACCCTCGAGAGGACACTCCCTATCCTCCGAACACAAAATCGGGCGTTAAGCCTGAGAATTTCCCGGACACTCCGGATCCTGGGCTGGTAACCTCGGAAATTCTTCAAGCTCTAGATTCCACTGTGGGTCAAGGTGCGAATTTGAGCTAGCCCACCCACCACAAGCAATATTCTCCAAGCAACTCCGGCCCTCCGGACATATGCGACCTAATGTATGTGCGGCAGCAGCCTCAGGAAACAGTCCATCACTTCTGGGCCAGATTCCCCCTTATCATAAACAAGATAAAAGACTACTGCGACAATGATGCAATTTCAGTATTTCGTAACAACTATACAGATGAGGGAATCCTTAATGCCCTCAATCACCGTCGTGTCTTGCACTTCGCAGATTTGGCACGCATAGTACAGAAGTACTACACAGTGGAAAACACCTGGAAAACTCAGACAACCCGCTAGGAACCGCATGCCATTAAGCCATCTCCCGCACGGGCAAAAAGGGTGCACCCTCGCGGGGCACCTAATCATCATCTTGTGGACAAGAAATTCAAGCCCTTTACGGGCTACAGAACTTTCTTTGAAGACTGGCTTGACAGGCCCTATCAAATACACATGACACGAAACACCGAACCAATGCACAGCCTATGGGCATGTTGGATACTCCGGCAGGTGGCCAAGAGCGGCGAGGTATCCTCACTAACACTACACCAGAAAGGTACTCTTCGGAACACGATCCTGAAGTACTCACAGTCTTTGAGGCCTTCTCATCAAATAACTGATGCAAACGGGTGCTTCGCGGCCTTGCCGAAGTCTGCCATGTAGCAGCAATAAACCCTTGGAATGATACGGCAATTATTTTCAATGCCGATGACGAACCAAGATCCCGCTCAGTCCGGGCACCAGCCGCTCTAGTCCTCAACCTAATTGTGGATGGTTTTCGGCTCACTAAAGTTCTAATGGATGATGGCCGCGGACTAGACCTCATCTACGAGGACACGCTCAATAAAATGCAAATGGACAGGAGTCGCATTGAGCAGAGCAATACATACTTCACGTGAATCATTCCCAGCAGGGAAGCAAGAAGCTCGGGGAAAATTAAGCTGGATGTGCTATTCGGCACACCAGAAAACTATAGGTCCGAAGAGATAATCTTCCAGGTGGCTCCTTTTAACAGTGGATATCATGCCCTGTTAGGGCGAGATGCATTCACACGCTTTCATGATGTACCTCATTTCCGGTATATGAAACTCAAAATGCCCGGCCCAATGTTGTTATCACTATCTCCAGTGATTTGGACATAGCACTCCGCGTCGAAAATAAAACCGCGTCCCTGGCCCTTGAGGCATTGTTCAAAGCCCTAGCGGCCGACGAACTCACTGCATTGCGTTCCATAGTGGATAGGGGCGACGCAATTCTTGACAAAAGGCACAAATCCACGTCCTTCAAGCCAGCTGACCAAATAGTCAAATTTCAAGTCCACCCGACGGATCCAAATAAAACAGCTTCCATTAGGGCACAGCTGGACCCAATGGTCAACACCGCATTATGCGCATTCTTACGTGAGAACTGGACATCTTCGCCTGGCACCCCTCGGATATGCCAGGAATCCCACATGCATTGGCCGAACATATTCTCAATATACTGAAGGGATACAAGCCGGTCAAGCAAACCCTCCGGTGATTTTCCGAACCCAAACGACAGGCTATGGGGGAGGAGCTAGCCAAACTACTCAAAGCAGGGTTTACCAGAGAGATCAAACATCCGGACTGGCTAGCAAACCTGGTCATGCTACCAAACAAGGATAAATCCTGGCACCTGTGTGTCGATTTCAAAGACCTTAACAAGGTCTGCCCTAAGGACCCCTTTCCACTACCTCGCATCGACCACATTATCGATGCAACCGCGGGACACGATTCACTGTATTTTCTCGACGCATACTCCGGATACCATCAAATTAAGATGAAGGAATCCGACCAAGCCACAACGGAATTCATTACCCCGTATGGGCCTTTCTGCTTCATCACTATGCCTTTCAGGTTCAAAAATGCCGGTGCCACTTACAAACGCATGATTCAAATGTGCCTGGAAAAACAAATCGGCAAGACTGTGGAAGCATATGTAGATGACGTAGTCATCAATACAAAGCATGTTCAATCATTGGTGGACGACTTACGCCTCACATTCGACAACCTCCGAACATATGACATAAGGCTTAATCTGAAAAAGTGTGTTTTCGGCATTCCCGCCGGCAAATTACTCGGGTTTATTGTCTCGAATAGGGGAATCGAAGCAAACCCAGCCAAAATTCGAGCCTTGTCACAATTGGCAACACCAACCGACCTCAAGCAGGTCCAAAAACTAGCCGGGTGCGTGGCAGCCTTGAGCCGCTTTATCTCCAGATTAGGAGAAAAGGCGTTGCCACTGTATCGCCTGCTCCGACGCACCGACCACTTTGTGTGGATGGATGCTGCAACAGCCGAGCTAGACGAAATAAAAACTTTGCTAGCAAGTAATCCCATCCCGGCCACACCAAACGTCGGTGAACCAATGCTGCTTTACATATCGGCAACTCACCAGGTGGTAAGTGCGGTGCTCGTCGTCAAACGAGAAAGGAAGGACATCAATTCCCACTCCAAAAACCGGTATGTTATGTATCGACGGTCCTTACACCATGCAAATCCCGATACCCGCATTATCAGAAGATAGCATATGCGGTCTTTATGGCATCCCACAAGCTACGACACTAATTCCAAGAGTGCTCAATCATGGTGGCTTCCTAAGTACCACTCAATGATATTATAAACAACCGGGCCGCCACCGGCAAGATTCCCAAATGGGCCATTGAGCTCCTAGAATTTGAAATAACGTACAAACCATGCCAAGCCATTAAATCTCAGGTGTTGGCTGACTTCGTCGCCGAATGGACAGAGGCCGAACTCCCTAAAGAGTACGGCATGTATTCCAACTGGGTGATGCACTTTGACGGCTCTAAAATGTTAGCCGAACTAGGGGCTGGTGTCATCTTGACATCCCCCATAGGAGACACAGTTCGTTACGTGCTCCAAATACTATATGCAGAATCTAACAATGCAGCCGATTACGAGGCCCTATTGCATGGTCTCTGGATGGCTGTCTCCGTCGGCATACAACGCCTTGAGGTGCGTGGGGATTCCAACCTCACAATATCACAAATAAATGGAGACTTCGACGCAAAATATCCAAAGATGGCGGCTTACCACAACGTCGTACTCCAAATATCAGCTCGGTTCGAGTGCCTCGAGTTTCATCACGTGGCTCGAGAGAGTAATCAAACCGCGGACATCATTGCTCGCATGCGTGCTAAACGCGACCCCATCCTGCCTAACACCTTTGTGGAAAGGCTCTTCAAGCCATTCGTGGTGTGGCAGGACGAGAACGGGAGCACTGACCCGGAGCCAATCATACCCCCCGATTCCAAACATAGTCTCGATATCATCGGGGGCTCAGGCACCAAAATAACACCATCGGCCCACGAAATAATGGTTGTAATTGCCCCATGGACCGAGCCTTTCCTCGCCTACTGAAGGAGTCCTGGATTAAGTGGTCATCGGGCATCCGGGCTATATGATGTGGGCCGGACTAATGGGTCGTGAAGATACAAGACAGAAGACTTCCTCCCGTGACTGGATGGGACTCTCCTTTACGGGGAAGGCAAGCTTGGCGTTCGGATATGAAGATTCCTTCCTTTGCAAACCAACTCTGTACAACCCTAGGTCCCTCCGGTGTCTATATAAACCAGAGGGTTTAGTCCGTAGAGGCAATCAAAATCATACAGGCTAGACGTCTAAGGTTTAGCCATTACGATCTTGAGGTAGATCAACTCTTGTAAAACCCATATTCATCCAAGATAATCAAGCAGGAAGTAGGGTATTACCTCCATCAAGAGGGCTCGAACCTGGGTAAACATCATGTCCCTGTCTCTTGTTACCTTCGATCCTCAGACGCACAGTTCGGGACCCCCTACCTAAGATCTGCCGGTTTTGACACCGACATTGGTGCTTTCATTGAGAGTTCCTCTGTGGCGTCGACAACAGGATTGATGGCTCGCCTTGTTATCAAGGGCAGTATCACTTCCGGAGAAGCCCTGGCCTCAAGCCAAACCCTCCGTCTAGGCAGCTTTACCATTGTCGGCGTTCTAGGAACGGGGGTCCCCAGACTTGCCTGCCTGCGGCCTGCGGCGTGGCTCAAAAGGGGGCCCAGCGCAGCCCATCTTCACCAACACAAACCCAGGACCCTCGCGAGGGGCCAAGCCTCGCGGGGCGGATGACACGGAGCCTCCTCAGGCACGGCCTCGTCAGGCTGGCTCACGAGGAGGCGGAGAGACCAAGGCGGGGTACCTCACGAGGTGCCCATGACGCAAGCCATGACGACCAAGGGCGCCCGGCGGGTGCCAGCCCGCGCAGTGTCCTCCTTTCCTCTTTGGTGCAAAGGGGGCAAGCGCAGCCGCGGAGTATCGAGGCATCAGGCAAAGGTTGCCATTCGGTGCAACGAGACCAGGACCAGGAGGACTATGAGATGGAGGTCACCGTGGAGCCCAAGACGGCGTCATCACCAGAGCTTTGCGCATGCGAAGACTACTTTTGTCAGGATAGCTAGTACCAGATGTCCCCCTTCCCGCTCGATATTTGGGAAGAGGACCAGGGCCCCTATAAATAGGACCGGCCACCCGCTAGACAGTGAGGAGAGGACGGACCAAGGGCAAAAAGAAAGAAAGAAAGAAAGAAAGAAAGAGAGAGAGAGAGAGAGAGAGAGAGAGAGAGAGAGAGAGAGAGAAGGTCGACTGAGATCCTCCCAGCAGTTCATTGCCCCAGCCAACAATAGACCCTCGCGAGGCATTTCTTCCTTGTATTGTTCATCATCATCAGCCCAAGAGGCAATCCACCACACCACACACTGGAGTAGGGTATTACACCACAACGGTGGCCCGAACCAGTATAAACCCTGTGTCTCTTGTGTTGTTCTTTCCTTAGTTTAGATCCTAGCAAGGCGGAGGGGTGCAGGTAGGTAGGAGACGAAAGCTCCACGCGCACCCTAGTGTTCGAACCTCAAGGGTCTGCCGGAACCCGAAATCTGACATTTGGCGCGCCAGGTAGGAGTGCGCCGGAGTCCACCTTCTACCGCTTCGCGCCCCGTCGCGTCGTCATCACCATGTCCGGCGACCAGGCGGGCAACCCAGATCCGTGGGCGGCGTGGCCCACCTGCGCAGAGCTGCTTGCCTCGGGCGACCCCGTGCCCCAGGCAGCTCGCGGTCCGCAAAGCGCTGCAGGCCGCGGGCGACGCGGACAGGCTTCGACAGCTCTCACGCCGCGGCAGGCGCGGTCGGCAGCAAGGGCCTCCAATCACGCCACGAACACGAAGCCATACACTCGCAGGGAGCAGGCGAACTCGAGGGCTGTGCTCACAGTGGCCCGAGAGCTGCTGCAGTGCAGGCTACTGGAGGGCGGCCACGACGTGCTGCTGGAGCGAGTGGCAGATCTCCTGGGCTTCGCCGCCTCGGGGGCTCACCCCTTCTCCACCTAGCTCCCATCTCAAGACCAGGGCGGCCCGCACGGGGGCTCCGCGCGCGCCCGCGGGCTCCAAGGCTACTCCGACACCAGCGAAGCTATCAGCGTCGGACCGGCGGCGGCGCTGCCCCCGCTCCCGGTCCGCGAAGAAGAAGGACTCGACGCGACCCGCGGCCCCAGTGGGCGGCCGTGCTGCCACCCCACGGTGGGCGCGTCAGGCAGGACCGCGTGGCATGCGGGGCATTACGGCATGGCATTCGGGATGAAGGCGCCGGAGGAATACGTGCCCCTCATGATGGACCAAGGACACCCACACGAGAGCGAACAAGGCTCGCTCCTCAGCCCAGGCTGGGGGGACGAGGCGCCAGAAGCTGAGCCTTTCCGGGAGCCCCGGGGCGGTCCTACTGGCCGCGCTGGGGGCAACGATTATCGGGTATCGCTAATTCTTCAGGAGCAGGTATACGCTAACCATGGATCACAGGAGGTGCAGGTCGCCACAGCGAGCAGCTGCCCCTCTCCCACAGTCTCCTGCCCCTCGGGAGGAGGGCGCAGGGGGCTGCAGGAGAGGGGCCGGGATCCGACATCACCACCGCGGCGTTCGAAGCAAGGTGTTCTCAGGAGGTAGGCCCTCCACTGGGGAGGTGCCTCAGAGCCTGCCCCCGGCGGAGGACCCGTGGTCGTCGGGGGAACCGCTGGCGACCGCTCTACCCCATCGGCGGCGTCCTGGTTTCCGGTCGTCGTTGATGGCACTAGAGTGTGGTGCAAGGCGGGGCCCTCATCTGGCGATATGAAGCAAGGACGGTACCTGTGAAGAAGGCCCAGTGCCTGTGAAGCTCGCCGCCCCGTGACACTCTCACGTAATAATGAGTGGGGTTGTACACGCCCCGGAGTCTCAGGGGTGCCGGCCTCAGGCCCTGGGGCTCCCTCCCACGCCCAGTGGCAGCACTTAGCTCCGCGCTGGTGAGAAGACGTCCAAGACTAGACTAGGTGCCGGACGCGCCTTTTGTTTGCTTTCGTTGCTCTTCCCTTTGTGTCGGTGTCAAAACCGGCGGATCTCGGGTAGGGGGTCCCGAACTGTGCGTCTAGGCGGATGGTAACAGGAGACAAGGGACACGATGTTTTTACCCAGGTTTGGGCCCTCTCGATGGAGGTAAAACCCTACTCCTGCTTGATTAATATTGATGATATGGGTAGTACAAGAGTAGATCTACCACGAGATCAAGGAGGCTAAACCCTAGAAGCTAGCCTATGGTATGATTGTTGTATGATGAAGTTGTCCTACGGACTAGAACCCTCCGGTTTATATAGACACCGGATAGGTTTAGGGTTACACAGAGTCGGTTACAATGGTAGGAGATCTTGAATATCCGCATCGCCAAGCTTGCCTTCCACGCCAAGGAAAGTCCCATCCGGACACGGGACGAAGTCTTCAATCTTGTATCTTCATAGTCCTGGAGTCCGGCTGAAGGTATAGTCCGGCTACCCGAACACCCCCTAATCCAGGACTCCCTCAGTACCCCTAAACCAGGCTTCAATGATGACGAGTCCGGCTTGCAGATTGTTTTCGGCATTGCAAGGCGGGTTCCTCCTCCAAGTCCTTCAAGAAGATTTTAGACACCAAGGATACTGTCCGGCTCTGCAAAATAGGTTTCCACATATTGCCATAGAGAGAATTATATCAACACAAATCTAATCTGCTGACGTATTCCGCCGCGTGACATCACACTACGGCCAAGTCCTTTACTCGAATCGTTTTTACTTTTCCACCTCGGCATGTTTAGCAAGGCGGTTTCCTTGGCACGTCTTGTCAAAGAAGAGATCGTGTCCCCCCTTTTACGGAATTCTCATCAATACGGGCGTGGGTAACCCAATCGTGCTCGTTAGCATATTTTCTCGATTAAAGGCGAGTCCCAAACAGTTACGGGGAGGGCTCCTGGTATTCAACCTCTTATAAAGAGACCAGGGCCTTACTCCTTTTCCCCAATCTCAAAACAAGTTCGCCCATCGCCTCGAGTTCCAACACCCTAGGCTCCAGATTCCAGGCGCTTTGGACCTTCGACAATGTCTGGTTCCGACCTTCAAGGCCGATGGATGCCCTCCTCCATCACGGAGGAGGACGTGCTAAAGTTGAGAGAGGCTAAGTTCTTGACCGCCGAAATTACGCATAGGTTGCCTGCTCAAAGGCAGGCTATTCCCAGTCCCCAGCCCGGTGAGAGCGTAGTGTTCATGTCTCACTTCCTTCGGGGGTTAGGCTTCCCGATGGATCCCTTTGTGAGGGGGCTGCTGTTTTATTACGGGCTGGAATTTCATGACTTAGCTCCGGAGTCCATCCTCCACATTTCCTCATTCATCGTTGTGTGCGAAGCGTTCCTCCGTGTTACTCCTCACTTTGGATTATGGCTCAAGACTTTTGGAGTGGAGCCGAAGATGATCGAGGGACGGCACGCAGAGTGCCGAGGCGCTGTCATAAGTAATAATGTTGATGCTCCATGGCCCGAGGGCTCCTTTCAAGAGGAGCTCGGCTTGTGGCAACGAGAGTGGTTCTACATCACCGCTCCCAGGAGTGCCAAGTGGGTGGCGCCTCCTGCCTTTCGCTCGGGTCCCCCATCACGGCTAGCGTCATGGGTCAACAAAGGATTAGATTGGGGGTTATCCAAAGACGTGCCCTTGTTGCAGGGCCGCATCAGGGATCTCTTAGAAAGAGACCTCAACCTGGTCAAGGTGATGCAGGTCATGCTGATTCGCTGAACACTGCCCGGCAAACGTCGCTCCCTTCGTCTGTGGGAGTTTAATCCGGAGGGACCACGAGCTCTCCAGCATTTTATGGGCGCAACGCCCGTGGAGATGTATAAAATGTTCTTCGGATCACAAGCAATGTGTCCGGATTTGACCGAGGACGCAGGTTTAAGCTGCAATCGCCCGGATACTCAAGTAAGTAACCTTGTGCCCGGACTCGCTATCCATAAAATTGTCATAAATTTGCCCCTAAAAGAGTTGTCCTTTTAAATAGGAGTGGATAGCAAAGGCAAAGCTGATCAGGTGTCCGGCTCCCCTTCCTGAGACCAGGCCAGATCCCGTGCTAGTCAGGATGTTGAAGATCATGCCTTTGGAGGGAAGTGAGGGGAGGACAAGGAAACTATGGCCTCCTCGAAGGAGGCTGCTCTAAAGGGAGGAACCGACAATTCCTCTCCTAAGGGGAAGAAGAGAGCCGCCTCTGATGACCCGGAGACCATGGCCTCAAAGCGGGGGGAAAAGTCCTCGTCAGAGGGTTCGACGCCGGGGAGATCCTCGGCCGAACTACGCCCTCAAAGGGATCAGCCCTCAAGCGAGCCATAAGTAGAGAAAGATTTTCCTTTAGAGGGATGAGAGAAATCCTTGATTTTTATCTGAGAAGATTAACCGAAATTTTACTTTGTAGCTCGGACCTTAGCCCTTCTCAGCAGAGCTCGTCTTTGGGGGATCTTCTACCGGAGATGATGGACAGTGGAACGCCTCCCCCTGTCGTACCGCCTAGCAAGGCGGGCGACCCTGAGGTGTCGTCGCGGAGGGTTTCTCCGAATCCGGCAGGGGTGGAAGGTAGCCATATGTCCCCCCAAGGTTCTCCGTGTCCGGCCTTCGATGGAGGTCATAGGACGAGCCCGGCACCATCTGGTGCGCGGTCGGAGGAGCTCATGATTCTGCTGGGCGAGCTTCTATATCAGAGGAGCACCATGCATTGATGGGTACGGTGATTGGAAGGATTTTGTCCGCGGAAAGCGGATTGCATGAGGCCGTCAGAAGTTTGCTGACGGGTTTTGAGGTACGTTTGATAATGTACTTCTTCGTCAGTTGCGCATAAAACAAGATGCGCCCTGTGTAGATAGTAGCCCCTGAGACTCTGCGCGTTGTCAAGAAATGACGGCACGCAGAGGATCATAATCCCAGGTCTAAGATGTCGCCTTTGAATGTAGGTGGCGAGGTGTCCGGAATCAAGCCGAACTGATGATTTGGCCGAACTAAAGCGGCAACTGGACGTGGCAGATGCCGACATCGCGCTTGTCAACAAGCGGCTTGATGAGGCTCAAGGTATGTAATTCCTCGGGCGGCATCAGGTAAGAGGAGCTTCATGCCAGTGTCTTACAATGTGTCTGCTTGACGCAGATGGTACGGCCGCCGTGGAGAATCTTAGGGCAGAACTAGCCCGAGCTAAGGAGCAAGCCAGAAAAAGCAATGCAGCTGCCGAGAAGGCCCTTGAAGAGCTGAGAGCCGAACAGGCTGCTCACTGCCGAAGCACAGAAGAGATGGCCGAGATGGCCAAGAAGTTAAAGAGCGCTGCAGACCGTTGCAAACTTCTTGAGAAAGAAGACCGGGCGAGACAGACGGACTTAGAGAAGGCCGTTGCCGATGCCAAGGACGCTCGCTCTGCGATGAGAGCTGCGAAGGAGGAGCTGCGTCAGGCCGAACAGATTGCGGCTGGAAAGCCCTTTATGCTGCGGAGGAAGTTTTGCAATCCGAAGTTTGCTCCGTTGGACCGGATGTGGAGTGTGGAGGACACCTATCTGGATTTGGCGGCAAGTGCTGCTGATGCGACCAAACACTTTCAAGATCTAAAAGATCACGAAGTGGAAAAGTTTTTCTGGTCACAGTTCCACAATCCAGAGCATCCACTGGCAGTGGACGATTGCCTGGCTCAATGGGCCAAACTGAATAGATTGTCCGGACTCGCCATGAAGTACGTCATGGGTCATCTGTGGCCTGGGAGATCGGAGCCGAAGAGTTATTTCAGCTTGGTGCAGCAATTCCTTGACGCGGTGCCGCGTATCAATGTGATGAAGAGGTCAGCATGCATAGAGGGCGCATGGATGGCTCTTGCCCGTGTCAAGACATACTGGGCAGAGATGGAGACCACCGTTGTTGCGTCCTGAGATTCGGACAAAAGCCGAGTACCCTCCGAGCACTATTTTCAGGAAGTCCTTGAAGGCGCTCGTGTAATAGAGACGCAGTGCTCGAAGGATGCTATGTTATGATAGCATATGTAATTATAAAGCAATACTTTGATAAATTGTAGTGGCCTTTTATACTTGTGCCTTCAAGTATTGGGAACACCTCCTGTGCGGCCGTTTTAAGATATATATATATATATATAATCTGAAAGATGGCGGTCGTTGGCTTCAGCCCCCACGCACATAGTGCGGGGGTGCTCGCAGAAGACGCATTTTCACACTTAACCCAACGTCTTGGTCCTACAAAGGAGGTGATAGCGCAGCGGGCCAGGCAACCGGACTATAATGCTTTAACACTTTCACTTAGCCATAGGAGCTTGACAGTGGGACTATTTAGGTAGCCCCTTGGAGGCAACTGCACTCGCCCGAGTTCAGGGAGCGTATGTGCCTGGCCGGGAAACGGCCCTTCGTTAAAACGGAGGAATCCTATAGATTCCGATAGGTCATTGGGTGGCTGACCAGTCTCACGCCACATCATGACAGTCAGTTTTCAGCTTTCTCTACTGAGGTGCTCGCCCGGCCTAACTGGGCACAATCGCAGTAGTTCTCCTGGAGCTACCTTAGCCGATAGAGCGGAACGTAAGGTAGCCAAACTCAGGAGCCGGGCAACCCAACATTTGACCAAAGACATGATTCGGAGCTGATGCATATAATGCCAAAACCCGCGACGCTGAACACTCCCTAAGGTGTTCGGTCTTTATGAGTGCGGGCAAAACAACACTATTTATTAAAAAGCCCCTAGTGTCCAGGTACGCGCAAAAATTCTGACGTGGCCACATGCCAAGACGCCAGCCTCCTCCTTGGTTATACCAGAGAAAACCAGGGGATATGTAGCAACCAGAGACGGTAAAAAAGGTTTACGCAGGGTCTTAATCTAAAAAGAATCCTTAGGACGGGTCCCTACTGCATGTCTGCGCCTGTGTCTCCGTTGTGCCATATCCTGGACGGGCGCCGCACGACGTTCATCTGCGAAAGAGAGGAACTGAGCTGAAAATGGGTCGTGTCAAACAAAAGTTTGAAATAAGCAAAGTATAAAGTAAAATATATAGAACTGAGCTTTATTGTCTCTTATTCTATATGTACGGAGCCCCTAGTGCGGGGGTATATGGCCACTAAGCCTGCATCAATGATGATTTTGTACCGAACTCGTCTATCCGCGTTCGTGGTCTTTAATGACCTATTCCGAAATTTTTGGTCGGTGAAGCCATTTTACTGTGGGGCTGTCAAAGCGGCCGCACAGTCCTCCGCTTGGGGGAGGGGCACATCAATGCTTCCCCTTTAAAGAGATGATGCCTCGTGGACCGGGCATCTTAAGCGTTAGAGATGCATAATGCGGTATTGCATTAAAGCGGGCGAAAGCTTCGCGTCCCAGTAGTGCTTGATAGCAACTGGAGAATGGGACGATGTGGAAGGTCAGCTTTTCGTGGCGGAAGTTATCGGTAGAGCCGAATATAACTTCGAGCCGGAGAAAACCCATGCAATGGGTGTCCAGACCAGGCGTGACCCCTTGAAAGGCGTTTTGCTGCGGCGGTTTCTTGCTGGGTCTATCCCCATGTGGCGGATTGTGTCCTGATATATCAGGTTTAGTCCACTGTCGCCGTCCATAAGGACATTTGAAAACTGGAGTCCACCAATTATTGGATCGAGTACCAAGGTAGTCCAGCCTGCGTTCCTGATACTTCTAGAATAATCCAGCTGATCGAAGATGATTGGTTTTGACAACCAATGGCTGGACCCCTTTGGGATAGGTCGTGTGGTGCGTACCTTTATGGGCGCCGCATGTTTTGTTATGTGAAGTAAGTTTACTGTTTTTACTTGTTATGGGAAGTTCTTTTGTTTCCTGGTGCTCTGCTTTTGGGGTTCATCCTCGTCTTTGCTTGGTGTGTCGAGCCCCTTGTGTTCGGTGTTGAGTCTGCCGGATTGTTTGAAAACCCGACAATCTCTGTGGGTATGGTTAGCAGGCTTACCGGGAGTACTGTGTATTTGACATATCCTGTCCAGGATTTTGTTTAAGTTGGATGGATCATCCCTGTTATCCTGGAGGGGTGGCTTTGTCTGATTCTATCGTGAGCTCTTGAATCCGGCGTTGACTGCCGTGCTCTTCGGACTTTTTCCCTTAGTCCGGCGACGGTCCTTGTTGCGTCGCAGTTTTCCATTTCCATCCCTAGTTTCAGATGTACTTGGGTCGCTGGGGCTGCATCTTGCCAACCAGTTGTCCTCTCCTGCACAAAAGCGGGCCATGAGGCTTGTTAGTGCGGCCATTGTTCTTCGTTTTTCTTGGCCGAGGTGTCTGGCGAGCCATTCGTCTCGGACGTTATGCCTGAAAGCTGCTAAGGCTTCGGCGTCCGGACAGTTGACTATCTGATTCTTTTTAGTGAGGAATCTATTCCAGAATTGCCGAGCTGATTCTCCAGGCTGTTGAGTTATGTGACTAAAATCGTCTGCATCCGGGGGGCGGACATAGGTCCCTTGAAAGTTTGCTCAGAAAGCGTCCTCGAGTTCTTCCCAACTTCCGATTGTGTTTTCAGGAAGGCTTTTAAGCCAATGCCGGGCTGGCCCTTTAAGCTTAAGGGGTAAGTATTTTATGGCATGGAGGTCATCTCCTCTAGCCATATGTATGTGGAGGATATAATCCTCGATCCAGACTCCAGGGTCTGTTGTTCCATCATATGCCTCTATGTTTACGGGTTTGAATCCCTCTGGAAATTCATGGTCCAGGACCTCATCGGTGAAACATAGGGGGTGTGTGGCGCCCCTGTATTTGGGTGTGCCGGATTCTGATGATGGCTTTATTGCATTGCTTACGAGGGCTTGCTTTCTTGGCCCGTAAATGGACCTGACTGGGCCCTGATGCGAATCCTTAAGTGGGTCGCATGCCGATTTAAGTGTGGCGCCGCTTGCCGCTTTGTGCTGGCCATGGGGTCGTCTATCCGACCATGTGGCTTTCTTATTTTTTGAATGCAAGGGCTCTAGGGCCTCTTCGTCGCATTCGGGCAGTAGCCTTCTCTTCGGATAGCTTTTAATGCGGCGACTGTCGCCGTATTTATCTGCGGTATTGATTACTTTGCTCCATCGGATCTTGAGTGCATCTTCCGCCGTTTTTAGCTTCCGCTTCTGCTTTTTCAGGCTGCGTGCTATTGCAACGAGCCTCTTGTGGAGATTCTTCTGCTTCGTGGGTTTATCCGGCGTAAGGCCGTCTGGAGTGCCATTTTCACCGGGGGAGGGATGTTTGGTTTCTCTATCCGTGTTGCCCTGTTCGGACGGTTGCTCTAACACCTGCTCGTCGTCTACCGGCTCATCCTGCTCTATGGCTGGGTCTTTGTCGAGGCGGGGCTTGGGTCGGCGTTTACACCAACGCTTTGATTGCTTTTCGAGGGATCGGTCCCCCGTTCCATCCCCTTTTTCCTCGTTGTCGTTTCCTTTAGGGGTATCCACCATGTACACATCGTGAGATGGGGTGGTTGTCCAATGCCCTATGGGCGTTGGCTCATCTGTATCTCCTGCATCGTCGTCCATGCTGTCGATGTCTGCGGAGTCGAAGTTGAGCACGTCGTTTGAATTGTCGATAGTGGCTACCAAGTGGGTGGTGGGTGGGCTTTGAATTTCTTCATCGTCCGTATCCCATCCGCGCTGACCGTAGTCCGGCCAGGGCTCTCCTGATAAAGAGAGAGACTTTAGAGAATTCAGGATGTCGCCAAAAGGCGAGTGCTGAAAGATGTCTGCGGCGGTGAACTCCATTATCAGCGCCCAATTGGATTCGATCGGCAGGGGCGCGGGGGGTTCGGAGTTCGGAGAGGGATCCGGCTCCTTGGAGTCACGGGTCGTGCGGAACGCGGGGCTGACGTTCGGCTCGATCGCCTTTGAGATCGTAGCCCCCGAGGTGACGTCCAACCACTCATCCTCGATTGGCGCAATAGGCTCCGAATAAAGCGGCGGAACTGGTGCTTGTGCGGCCTCCAGGGCACTGTTCGGCGGCAAAGCTAGATCATGCCTCTCGACACAGTGCGGCGCGCTCAGCTGTGGCTTGAACCCGTCGAAGATCGAATCCCCGCGGGTGTCTGCCGTGTAGTTTAAGCTTCCAAACCTGACCTAATGGCCAGGGGCATAGCTTTCGATCTGCTCCAGGTGGCCAAGCGAATTGGCCCGCAGTGCGAAGCCGCCGAAGGCGAAGATCTGTCCGGGGAGAAAAGTCTCACCCTGGACCGCATCGTCGTTGATGATCAAAGGAGCCATCGAGCCCAAAAGTGACGACACAGAGGAACTCTCAATGAAAGCACCAATGTCGGTGTCAAAATCGGTGGATCTCGGGTAGGGGGTCCCGAACTATGCGTCTAGGCGGATGGTAACAGGAGACAAGGGACATGATGTTTTTACCCAGGTTCGGGCCCTCACGATGGAGGTAAAACCCTACTCCTGCTTGATTAATATTGATGATATGGGTAGTACAAGAGTAGATCTACCACGAGATCAAGGAGGCTAAACCCTAGAAGCTAGCCTATGGTATGATTGTTGTATGATGAAGTTGTCCTACGGACTAGAACCCTCCGGTTTATATAGACACCGGATAGGGTTAGGGTTACACAGAGTCGGTTACAATGGTAGGAAATCTTGAATATCCGCATCACCAAGCTTGCCTTCCACGCGAAGAAAAGTCCCATCCGGACACGGGACGAAGTCTTCAATCTTGTATCTTCATAGTCCTGGAGTCCGGCTGAAGGTATAGTCCGGCTACCCGAACACCCCCTAATCCAGGATTCCCTCACTTTGGTTGTCGCTTTCCCCCGCTGGATTCAAGTTGGATTTGAATTTGAGATTTGCGTGTGTTCGGGGAAGGGGTGCTTAGTCTCATTCGACCAATTTCTCGCATTTTGGTTACCGCTTCGCCTCAGCTGCCTCCCCTCGCGAGCCCCTCGTGAGCCGGGACGGGCCTAGCTTGCGCGCAGCCCACACTGCCGCAGACGTGACCTCTCTGGAGGGTGTTTTACTGCAGATCCTATGAACCCAGTCAGGGAATACTCAAGACACCACAACCTCCCACAGGCTGCCTCAGGGCCAGCACGGGACAAAGGTAAACTAGCCGACCAGCGCGTCGCTTGGGCCAACCACTTGGCGCGGGCGCTTGGGCAATGTCTCGTCTACTAATACGCTGAACACAAGTTTTACATAAGGGGCTCCCCCTTCAAAATGCTCTCACTGCAATCAGGCCGAAACCTGAGTTCTATTCATGCAGGGTAAGGAAGTAGGAGCGATGCACAATCAGTCAGATGAATCCCCCAATGCGTTCTCAGGAGCTCCACCCGAGCCGTTGCTAGCGTCACTGAACCCGCCATCACTATCTGCGTCACCGTCAGCGGCGTCAGGGCCATTCACCACGCCGCCCTCGACGGTTGCCACGATCGCGTCGTCATTGTCTGAAGTGAAGGCCCTGATAAGAGCCTCCACATTGTCTTCCACCCAGTGCGCCAGGTCGCCTCGGACGGCCTAGGGGACTGGGGCGATGGCGGCGTCAAAATCAAAGTGGGGATCCATGTTCCGGAGTGTCAGGACCCCGACTCGATGTCACATCGATCTAGCCGGTAACACCTCATATCACTTTGCGGCCTCACGCACGGTATCCCCACGGGTGTCGCCTTACCTTTGCCCGGGACCGTTTGCGCCTTTTGGCTCACGTATATGATAGTGTCGCTAGCATCCATATGATAAGGAGCCCGGGCTGACATGACTAGTCATAAATCCAAAGTGGCACAGACTTACAGGGACAGGCATCCATGACCCAGCTTCGAACGTGTCGGTCATCAGCAAGTGGGTCCGGGCTGTAGCACTGGGCTAGCAGGACTCCGGTAAACCGGGCTGTAGCGGGCTAACAGGACTCCGGTACTCAATGCGTGACATTTCCCCGAAGGGACAGACACCGGAACGAAGAAGGACACATGCCGGCCAGCCTAAGTGTTCCAGAGCAGTAGCAAGCTACCATGGCTCAGCGGTAACACTAGGAGACATTTCCCGGTAAGAGAGGCTACCAAAGATAAACAACTAGATAGTCAGATCCCACACATACCAAGCATTTCAATCATACACACAATATGCTCGATATGTGCAAATACAACAAGGCATCACAACATGACTCTATGACACAAGTACTTTATTTAAGGCTCAGAGAGCCATACATAACATACACAAAGGTACGGGTCTCACAACCCAGCATTCAAGTCATACAGTCATACAAACCAGCAGCGGAAGTAACTTGTCTGAGTACAGACAACTAGTAAAATAAAAGAGGCTTGGAAAGCCTAGCTATACTACGTGGTCCTTCACAAGCTCAGGATCACCACCTGGGCCTTTAGCCTGCTCGTTGATGTCAACGTCTACGTAGAGCCCATCAGAAGGGGTTGCAGCGTCTTTTGTAAAAATGTAAATTATAGCAACATGAGTACAAAGGTACCCAGCAAGACTTACATCAGATCCTACATACATGCATATTATCAAGAAGGGTTGGTGGAGTTGTTGCAGCAAGCCAGCTTTGACTCTTGGCTAGGCTAACCTACGAGACTCCAACTTGAAATGGTTTTGCGCACACGAGTCCACTACTCACCACTTCAATACACTACCGAGGATCCGCCTCCGTCTTCCTACGGAAGAGCCATCCTCGGCACTCACACTTATCTTGAGGCTTTTAGTAGTTTCCATTTACTTGTCTATGAACTGTATAGGCAACCAAGTAGTCCTTTACCGCGGACGCGGCTATTCGAATAGATCATGATAACCCTGCAGGGGTGTACTTCTTCATACATGTTTCCACCACTTAGCGTCTGCACACGACATGTGCTCGGCAGACTTCAAGCGAAAACTGACGTGGGTGTAGACCACGACCTACCTAAACACTTAAGCCTCTAGTCCAGGTTTATCGCCTATCCAGGTTCCATCCGTAGGGAGTCCGGCCGAGGTTTCCCATACGGCCCCGAACGATGTGAACAGGGTTCCCGAGATACCTAACGGGTATTCGGTACACCCGGCCACGTACCTACCGCATCACAGCCCACCCCTACGGTCAGCGCTGCCCACGGCCTCCAGTAGGCTACAAACACCAGAAACTACTTGCAACTCCTGGACAGAGAGCTAGGGTGAATAAGAAGTCGAGCGGGGTCATATTTCAGGGCCCAATGCATGGTAGTAGCTGTATCTTAAATCACACATACAGATCTCAGTGCTTAGGGTCGGCTTCAATGAAACAACCCACCATGTACTCCTACATGGCCTCTCATCGATACCTTTACCAAATCGTGTTCACCACACCACTCTCATTACCGACATAATCATTTCACTCTAGCCCATCACCCAGATGAACCAGACCTGACACGACTCTAAGCATAGCAGGCATAGCAAGGTAGGAACAACACATACATATGGCTCAATGAACTCCTACACATGCTAGTGGGTTTCATCTAGTTACTGTGGCAATGACAGGTCATGCAGAAGAAATGGGTTCAACTACCGTAGCACACAGCAGTTTGAAACGCGTTGTCTTAATGCAGTAAAAGAGAGCAGGAGCGAGAACATGGGATTGTATCGATATGATCAAATGGTTGGTTGCTTGCCTGATGGTTCGATGCACTGATACGGTTCTTCGTTAGGGTAATCACGGTACTCCTCGGGGACAGAACCTGTCGCAAGGGACACCGATACACAACCATCACCAAACAATGTGCAACAATATGATGCATGCATGAAACATGGCAATATGAGTGTGTTGGGCTAATGCAACTAAAACCAGAAGGGTTTGAACCAATTTGAATCAAAGATTCAAATTTCAAACTCAAACATGGCCTTTTAAAGTGCTTTTCCTTGTTCTGCATTAAACATCAGGTTAACTTGTTTAATCATGCATGAAAATAGTACAAATGAATAGATTGGATTTTTCTGATCATTTTTCATATATAATTTGTCTTATTTGGAGTTACAGAATAAAAGTTATGAATTTTTGAAGTTTAAATTATATTCTGGAATTTCCTATATTAGAATAATTCCAGAAAATCATTATTGCGTCAGCCTGACGTCAGTGTGATGTCAGCAGGTCAACGGAACACGTCACGGTCAAACCTGACAGTGGGTCCCGCATGTCAGGGTGATTATTTTAATTAAAGTTTAATTAAAACTAAACATGTTTAATTAACAGGGCTGGGCCCCACCTGTCATTGACTCAGGGGAGTCAACCAGGGCCCACCCGTGGTCAAAGTCAATGCCAGCGGCGCCGGCGTTTAGCCGCCGGCGAGCCCGACGCGGCGGCGGGAGTGGTTTTGGCCGTTTCGGCCACGAAATGGGTCGCGGAGACCACCGGAGTGGAGCTGAGGACAAGCTGCAGCTCTTGGTGGAGTCCGTTGGGGTCGGGGTGGCCGGAGTTGGCGCCGGCGACGACCTTGGCGGCCACCGGGGTTCGGCCGAAGATGAACTTGGCGCTAGAGGGGTCGGTGAGGCTCGGGGAGTGGCTAGCTAGGTGCTGCGGGACTCGGTGAGTAAGATGGACACCAGCTTGTGGCCGGAGGGTGGCCGAAAGCACGTTGGTGACGAGATCCGCGGCGGTGCGGGCGTGTGATCCTCGTGCGGTGGCTACACGGCTCGGGAATGAGAGAGGGAGGGTCGGAGGAGTAGCTAGGCTCACAGCGCTCCCGTAGAGGCCACCGGCGGGGTCGGGGACGAGCTGAGGCGGCGACGGCGTTGAAGGGGATCTCCGGCGACGGCGAGCTCGGGCGAGGTCGGTGCGGTGGTCTCGGGCCGCTCGAGCACACGGGGCTCGGCCAGCTCGATGAAGTGGACGGCGGCGAAGCTCCTGGACACGGTGGCACGGCGTGGGGTGGACGGAGGGCGTGGCTACGGCGAGGGGGTGGCGGCGATGGCGTCGGCCATGGCTGGGGCGTGCGAGGGGGAGGAGCTAGAGAGGAGAGGGGGTGTCTGGGGGGTTCGGGGGAGAGAGGGAGGCCGGTTCACGGCGTTAGCCGGGCGAGGGAGGCGGCGAGCAGGTGCGTGGCACCCATGCGGTGCTCGCCGTCGAGCACCTGCCTGCCTGCCTGGCCGGCAAGCAGCTCGCTGGCACGGTGCTGGGCTGGGCCGGCAGGTGGGCCGGGTGCTGGGCGCCAGGTAAGCCTTTTCTATTTTCCTCTGTTTTTTGTTTTTTAATTCTTCTGCAACTTTGCTGAATTAAATAAAATACTTAGGCAACTCCAAAAATCACCAAACTACTCCTGGTCCATAGTTGGATTATTTCCAACATGAAACATTTTAGTTTGGAGTTATTTGAGCATTTAAATATTTTATATAATTTTAAATGCCCAAATTCAAATATTTATGATTTAATTCAAAAACCCTAAGCTGGCCTAGAAAAATGTGCACCACTTTTGGCAGAGGTTCTGAACCAAGACAAAAATGATGGGCATTTTAGAAGGGCATTTCAGGTTCATTGAAAATTATTTTTAGTAGCCCTAGTTGGTTTCAGAGGGGGCTGGGGGTTCTGTCATCCCCATTTCAGGTTTCTGGTGAAAGAATAAACATGATGCAACACTCTAATGCATAACTAGCTAGGGTGTGACAACTCACCCCCACTCAAAAGAATCTCATCCCGAGATTTGGGTTCCTCCGGGAAGAAGGCGGGATACTCAGTTCGAAGACGATCCTCCCTTTCCCAAGTTGCTTCATCCTCAGAATGGTGCGACCATTGTACTTTAAGAAACTTGATATTATGACGTCGAGTGGTACGCTCAGCCTGATCGAGGATACGAATGGGGTACTCTCGATATGTAAGATTATCTTGGAGATCAAGCGTTTCGTGGTCCACTCCACGGATAGGATCCGAAAAGCAACGCCTGAGTTGAGAAACGTGGAAGACATCATGGACTCTGGAGAGGTGCGAAGGTAGATCCAACTGGTAGGCAACTTCTCCTTGTTTGGCGAGAATGCGAAAAGGTCCAATGTAACGAGGAGCCAATTTGCCTTTGATACCGAAACGATGGGTTCCCTTCAGAGGGGTAACCCGAAGGTAAGCCTTCTCGTCAACCTCGAAAGTCATAGCCTTATGTTTTCGGTCATATTGACTCTTCTGACGGGATTGGGCTGTTTTCAATTTTTCACGAACGATGCGAACTTGTTCTTCTGCTTCCTGAATCATATCCGGGCCAAAGAATTGTCTTTCCCCGGTCTCTGACCAGTTAAGGGGTGTTCGACACCGTCGTCCATAGAGAACCTCAAAAGGGGCTTTACCCAAGCTAGATTGATAGCTGTTGTTGTAAGCGAATTCGGCAAATGGAAGGCACTTCTCCCAATCCATTCCGAATGAGATAACAGAGGCTCGAAGCATGTCTTCTAGAATCTGGTTGACGCGTTCCACTTGACCACTCGACTGAGGGTGGAAAGCGGTGCTAAAGGAGAGACGGGTTCCCATAGCATTTTGGAAACTTTCCCAAAATCGAGAGGTGAAAAGACTTCCTCGATCCGAGTTAATTTCCAAAGGAACACCATGGAGAGACACTATCCGGGAGATGTATAAGTCTGCCAATTGACTAGCGGTTATACTCTCACGAACAGGTAGGAAATGGTCTACTTTGGAAAGACGATCGACAACGACGAAAATAGCATTATTCCCTCTCTTGGTCCTGGGAAAACCGGTAATGAAATCCATGCCAATTTTATCCCATTTCCATTCAGGAATAGCTAGGGGTTGAAGGGTGCCAGCAGGCCGTTGATGCTCTGCTTTTACACGACGACAGACGTCGCAATTAGCAATATACTGAGCAATTTCTCTCTTCATCCTAGTCCACCAGAACCTCTGGCGTAGGTCCTGATACATCTTGGTACTACCGGGATGAATGGTGAGAGGAGATTCATGAGCCTCCTTAAGGATCAACTGTCGTAGATGCTGGTTCTTGGGAACCACTAAACGGTTCCCAAAGTACACAACACCATGATCATTTGTGGAGAAACAACTAGCACCTCCGCTAGCAATGTTCTCCTTGATCTTAGTTATTCCCTTATCTCGCTTCTGGGCAGCGATGATTTGATCCGTAAGAGTAGGTTTCGCCACCAAGGTGGAAAGAAATCCTTGAGGAACAATGTGAAGGTTAAGCTTCCGAAATTCCTCATGGAGAAGCAGTTGACTTTGTTGTAACATCAGGTTGTTACAATAAGATTTACGACTTAGCGCATCAGCCATGACGTTGGCTTTCCCTGGAGTGTAAGTTATTCCTAAGTCGAAATCTGTGATCAACTCGACCCAACGTCTTTGCCTGAGATTCAAATCCGGTTGGGTGAAGATGTACTTCAGACTTTGGTGATCAGTGAATATTTCGCAACGATTATTGAGAAGGTAATGTCGCCAGGTTTTAAGTGCATAGACTACGGCTGCAAGCTCTAGATCATGAGTAGGATAATTCTCCTCATGTGGGTGCAATTGCCGTGAAGCGTAAGCAATTACGTGTCGATCTTGCATGAGAATACAGCCTAGTCCTTGTCGCGAGGCGTCGCAGTAGATAACGAAGTCCTTGGAGAAGTCTGGCGGTACCAGTACGAGAGCAGAAGGCAGGCGTCTTTTCAGTTCCTGAAAGCTGTGCTCACATTGTGGAGTCCATTCGAACTTCTTATCTTTCTTGAGGAGTTCGGTTAGAGGTTTGGCAACTTTGGAGAAGTTCTCGACAAAGCGACGACAATAGCTCGCTAAGCCTAGAAAACTCCGAACTTGCTTGACCGATTCAGGTGGAGTCCAATTAAGGACGGCTTGAACTCGCTCAGGGTTAACAGCAATACCTTTACCAGATATTACATGACCCAGATAGGTCACTTCTGACAACCAAAATTCACATTTAGAAAATTTGGCATAAAGGCGATGCTCTCGAAGTTTCTTCAACACTAGCCTTAGATGTTCGGCATGTTCCTCCTCGTTCTTGGAGTAGATGAGTATATCATCGAGATAAACTACGACGAATTTATCCAAATACTCCATGAAGATTGAGTTCATTAACCGAGAAAAGGTGGCTGGAGCGTTGGTTAAACCGAAGGACATGACGGTGTACTCGTATTGGCCATAACGAGTAACAAAGGCCGTTTTAGGAATGTCCCCGTTTCTGATTTTGATTTGATGGTAGCCCAACCTCAAATCCATCTTGGAGAAGACTAAGGATCCAGTGAGCTGATCATACAGGTCATTGATCCTGGGGAGCGGATATTTGTTCTTGATTGTGACCAAATTGACAGGTCGATAATCTACAACCATCTGGTCCGTACCATCCTACTTCTTGACGAAGAGGACGGGGCAAGCCCACGGAGATGAACTAGGTCGGATGAAACCCTTTTTGAAGGACTCATCGAGTTGTTTCTTAAGCTCGGCTAGTTCTAGTGGTGCCATCTTATAGGGTCTCCTAGCAATCGGAACGGTTCCTGGAATGAGGTCTATTACGAACTCAACATCCCTGTCAGGTGGAACACCTCGCAATTCCTCTGGGAAGACATCCGGGAAGTCACGGACTACCGGAACGTCCTCAAGGTCTGGCAAAGGGCTGGCGTTAAGAGAATATAATTGTCGCTCGGCTAACCGGGTCAAGACATTGACTATCTTGCCCGAAGGATGAGTGAGTTGGACAGTCCTAGAGAAGCAATCAATTTTGGCATGATGAGCTGACATCCAGTCCATACCCAAAATGATATTAATATCTGAAATTTTGAGAGCTATCAAAGATGCAAGGAAAACAAGTCTGTCGACTTGGATTTCATTTCCATAACTTACCCTGGAGGTCTGCCATCTAGAACCGGGAGTAGAAATTTCCATAGTGGATGGCATGTCACAGAATGCGGTGTTATGCAAACGAGCATAGTTCTCAGATATAAATGAATGAGAGGCTCCTGTATCGAAAAGAACAGATGTCGGGTGGCAATTAACAAGGAGCGTACCGAGAACGACGTTGGGATCCTCTTGAGCTTCTTCGGCAGAGATACAGTTGACGTGGCCACGTGTAGCGGTGGCCGGCTTGGCGTGGAACACTTTCCCTGTCGGCTTGCCATGGCCAACAGCTTTAGCAGATTGGTTGGGGTTGGTCTGGGGACACTCACGCATATAGTGGCCAGATTCCCCACACTTGAAACAAGTCGCGGAACTGGTACGTGGAGGAGCATTGTTGGTTGGACCCCCATAGGGCTTGGCTGGAGCAGACTGTTGAACAGGGCGAGGCGCCTGGAAAGATGGCCTCGGTGTGAACCTGGGTGGCAGAGCGGTGTTGGGCACCCACACGCGGCGCTTCTGAGGACCAGCATCGGATGAGGAACCCATGTCACGGCCATGCTTGCGTGTTGCGTCATAATCAGTCTGACCAGTTTCAGCACTAATGGCCTTGTTAACAAGTTTCTGAAAGGATGTGCACTCATGCAGACGGAGGTCACGGCGAAGCTCAGGACTAAGTCCCTTACGGAACCTTGCTTGCTTCTTGGCATCAGTAGAAACTTCCTCAGTTGCATATCGTGCGAGGTTACCAAACTCCCTACTGTAAGCATCCACAGAGAGTCGGCCTTGGGTGAAATTGCAAAATTCCTCACGTTTACGGTCCATGAGACCCTCCGGAATGTGATGTTCACGGAAAGCCTCGCTGAATTCAGCCCAAGTAGTGACATGGCCCGCTGGACGCATAGCTCCATAATTCTCCCACCATAGACTGGCGGGTCCTTCAAGATGATATGCAGCAAAGGTGACCTTGTCAGCCTCAGCTACTAGCGCGGAACGCAGCTTGTGAGAGATACTGTGAAGCCAGTCATCAGCGTCGAGAGGCTCGACGGAGTGGTGGAACGTGGGTGGATGTAATTTGATAAAATCACTGAGTGACACCACGTTAGTCCTCTGATGGTGTGCGGTGTTCTGTTCAATACGCTCCAACAAACGGTTGGTCTCCCGCTTGTTTCTTTCGGCTTCCATCATAACCTCGGCTAGGGAAGGAGGATGAGGCAGATTTGCATTCCTGACTTCACTGCCTTCGGCCTGCTCTTGAGGAGCAGGGTTAGTGCGCGTGTTGACCATCCTAGGTAAACAAGACAACGATTTAGTCAGAATGATAAAATTCCGACATAGGATACAGAATGTAAGGAATAACTCGAAATGCAAGATGATCATCCGTATGACATGGTAGATACAGAAACTGCTTCTTTATTCCATCGTCATACACACCATACAGGGTTTAGTACAAGACCAAACAAAGTACTATTACGGTGAAAAGAGGATTACATCTCATCAGAGGCATCCCAAGCTCCTATACATTATTTTTCTACACCTCCAGAAGGCGATACAACTAGGTCATATCCCACGAGTCACGCAGGACGATAGACGACACAGCTAACACGAACTAGTGATACTACCACTAACTCAGACCGATCCGTAGTAGTCCTCGTAGAAATCACCTCCATAGCCTGGGAGCTCAACATGATCATCCGGAAACAGACGATCTCGCGGAGCTTGTGGACCATAGGGACTAGGATGAGGTCTTGGACCAACAGACGGTGGCCTGCGGGGACCGCGAGGTGGGGTGATGCCTCCTACATCACGCCAACCCATCACGTCTGGCAAAGCAGATCGCACAAGATAGAGATCGCGCATATCCGAATATCCAGCTTGCACCGCCGGTGCAAACCGAGTCAATGTGGCCCAATGGTCAGCACGGGTATTGAAGAGCTCTAACTTCAAGGCCCGATTTTCACGGTCCTTATCCTCGAGCATCTCAGCAGTGGTGCGAGTCCGTGAATCCTCCTGAGTGGGGTCAGCATAGATAGCCTGAAGATACCCTTGTGCTCCCGGAAGTGATCCTGGCATATACCGGAAACCAGAGTCCCGAAATAGGCCAGATCTGACTCGCATGATGGTCATCATAGAGTAGGCGGCGTCCTGCACAGCCATCTCAATAGTAACCCCGAGTCCATAGGAGCAGTGAAGAGGCTCGGTGGACCCAGGATAAGATGGAAATATCCTGACAATGCAGAGATACTGGCTTTGATTAAAGTCTCGGAATTGCTCTTCGACCGTGTACTCAGGATACCAACGGTATCCAGCCTCAGTCATTACCCTGACCAACATGGCGGTATGGCCGGGTACATCTAGGCATCGAGTCAGGCGAACCACTTGATTGAGGTCGCGAGTGGCCATCTGAAAGCACAATCATAATGCAAAGGCATTAGAATTTCTAGCAAAATTTCGGCAGCATAACAGCTGTAAATGCTCAAGAAGGATTTTGAGACTTTTGACAAAGGATTACATACACACTCAACATCATCATATCAAAGTTCTGAATCCATCCTAACAACATAACGTGGTAGAAGAACTGAACTAGGCTTGTAACCATCAAACCTATAAGGTACTACTGATTAGTAACACGTGATCCTGATAGAGAGAAAAGATCCTAATTCCTTAACCCCCGGTGGAAGAATAGACTGACTCAGATCAGAATGTCATAAGATAAAGGAGTAAAAAGAGCCTTACGTTCCAACCCACAAACAATTCCCCTACATATAACTAAAGAATTTCTAGCCTCAACATCGACCGGTTTGGCTTGGAGAACCTACAGGCAGTCCGGCTCTGATGCCAACGCTGTCAGGACCCCGACTCGATGTCACATCGATCTAGCCGGTAACACCTCATATCACTTTGCGGCCTCACGCACGGTATCCCCACGGGTGTCGCCTTACCTTTGCCCGGGACCGTTTGCGCCTTTTGGCTCACGTATATGATAGTGTCGCTAGCATCCATATGATAAGGAGCCCGGGCTGACATGACTAGTCGTAAACCCAAAGTGGCACAGACTTACAGGGACAGGCATCCATGACCCAGCTTCGAACGTGTCGGTCATCAGCAAGTGGGTCCGGGCTGTAGCACTGGGCTAGCAGGACTCCGGTAAACCGGGCTGTAGCGGGCTAACAGGACTCCGGTACTCAATGCGTGACATTTCCCCGAAGGGACAGACACCGGAACGAAGAAGGACACATGCCGGCCAGCCTAAGTGTTCCAGAGCAGTAGCAAGCTACCATGGCTCAGCGGTAACACTAGGAGACATTTCCCGGTAAGAGAGGCTACCAAAGATAAACAACTAGATAGTCAGATCCCACACATACCAAGCATTTCAATCATACACACAATATGCTCGATATGTGCAAATACAACAAGGCATCACAACATGACTCTATGACACAAGTACTTTATTTAAGGCTCAGAGAGCCATACATAACATACACAAAGGTACGGGTCTCACAACCCAGCATTCAAGTCATACAGTCATACAAACCAGCAGCGGAAGTAACTTGTCTGAGTACAGACAACTAGTAAAATAAAAGAGGCTTGGAAAGCCTAGCTATACTACGTGGTCCTTCACAAGCTCAGGATCACCACCTGGACCTTTAGCCTACTCGTTGATGTCAACGTCTACGTAGAACCCATCAGAAGGGGTTGCAGCGTCTTCTGTAAAAATGTAAATTATAGCAACATGAGTACAAAGGTACCCAGCAAGACTTACATCAGATCCTACATACATGCATATTATCAAGAAGGGTTGGTGGAGTTGTTGCAGCAAGCCAGCTTTGACTCTTGGCTAGGCTAACCTATGAGACTCCAACTTGAAATGGTTTTGCGCACACGAGTCCACTACTCACCACTTCAATACACTACCGAGGATCCGCCTCCGTCTTCCTACGGAAGAGCCATCCTCGGCACTCACACTTATCTTGAGGCTTTTAGTAGTTTCCATTTACTTGTCTATGAACTGTATAGGCAACCAAGTAGTCCTTTACCGCGGACGCGGCTATTCGAATAGATCATGATAACCCTGCAGGGGTGTACTTCTTCATACATGTTTCCACCACTTAGCGTCTGCACACGACATGTGCTCGGCAGACTTCAAGCGAAAGCCGACGTGGGTGTAGACCACGACCTACCTAAACACTTAAGCCTCTAGTCCAGGTTTATCGCCTATCCAGGTTCCATCCGCAGGGAGTCCGGCCGAGGTTTCCCATACGGCCCCGAACGATGTGAACAGGGTTCCCGAGATACCTAACGGGTATCCAGTACACCCGGCCACGTACCTACCGCATCACAGCCCACCCCTACGGTCAGCGCTGTCCACAGCCTCCAGTAGGCTACAAACACCAGAAACTACTTGCAACTCCTGGACAGAGAGCTAGGGTGAATAAGAAGTCGAGCGGGGTCATATTTCAGGGCCCAATGCATGGTAGTAGCTGTATCTTAAATCACACATACAGATCTCAGTGCTTAGGGTCGGCTTCAATGAAACAACCCACCATGTACTCCTACATGGCCTCTCATCGATACCTTTACCAAATCGTGTTCACCACACCACTCTCATTACCGACATAATCATTTCACTCTAGCCCATCACCCAGATGAACCAGACCTGACACGACTCTAAGCATAGCAGGCATAGCAAGGTAGGAACAACACATACATATGGCTCAATCAACTCCTACACATGCTAGTGGGTTTCATCTAGTTACTGTGGCAATGACAGGTCATGCAGAAGAAATGGGTTCAACTACCGTAGCACACAGCAGTTTGAAACGCGTTGTCTTAATGCAGTAAAAGAGAGCATGAGCGAGAACATGGGATTGTATCGATATGATCAAATGGTTGGTTGCTTGCCTGATGGTTCGATGCACTGATACGGTTCTTCGTTAGGGTAATCACAGTACTCCTCGGGGACAGAACCTGTCGCAAGGAACACCGATACACAACCATCACCAAACAATGTGCAACAATATGATGCATGCATGAAACATGGCAATATGAGTGTGTTGGGCTAATGCAACTAAAACCAGAAGGGTTTGAACCAATTTGAATCAAAGATTCAAATTTCAAACTCAAACATGGCCTTTTAAAGTGCTTTTCCTTGTTCTGCATTAAACATCAGGTTAACTTGTTTAATCATGCATGAAAATAGTACAGATGAATAGATTGGATTTTTCTGATCATTTTTCATATATAATTTGTCTGATTTGGAGTTACAGAATAAAAGTTATGAATTTTTGAAGTTAAATTATATTCTGGAATTTCCTATATTAGAATAATTCCAGAAAATCATTATTGCGTCAGCCTGACGTCAGTGTGACGTCAGCAGGTCAACGGAACACGTCAGGGTCAAACCTGACAGTGGGTCCCGCATGTCAGGGTGATTATTTTAATTAAAGTTTAATTAAAACTAAACCTGTTTAATTAACAGGGCTGGGCCCCACCTGTCATTGACTCAGGGGAGTCAACCAGGGCCCACCCGTGGTCAAAGTCAATGCCAGCGGCGCCGGCGTTTAGCCGCCGGCGAGCCCGACGCGGCGGCGGGAGTGGTTTTGGCCGTTTCGGCCACCAAATGGGTCGCGGAGACCACCGGAGTGGAGCTGAGGACAAGCCGCAGCTCTTGGTGGAGTCCGTTGGGGTCGGGGTGGCCGGAGTTGGCGCCGGCGACGACTTTGGCGGCCACCGGGGTTCGGCCGAAGATGAACTTGGCGCTAGAGGGGTCGGTGAGGCTCGGGGAGTGGCTAGCTAGGTGCTGCGGGACTCGGTGAGTAAGATGGACACCAGCTTGTGGCCGGAGGGTGGCCGGAAGCACGTCGGCGACGAGATCCGCGGCGGTGCGGGCGTGTGATCCTCGTGCGGTGGCTACACGGCTCGGGAACGAGAGAGGGAAGGTCGGAGGAGTAGCTAGGCTCACAGCGCTCCCGTAGAGGCCACCGGCGGGGTCGGGGACGAGCTGAGGCGGCGACGGCGTTGAAGGGGATCTCCGGCGACGGCGAGCTCGGGCGAGGTCGGTGCGGTGGTCTCGGGCCGCTCGAGCACACGGGGCTCGGCTAGCTCGATGAAGTGGACGGCGGCGAAGCTCCTGGACACGGTGGCACGGCGTGGGGTGGACGGAGGGCGTGGCTACGGCGAGGGGGTGGCGGCGATGGCGTCGGCCATGGCTGGGGCGTGCGAGGGGGAGGAGCTGGAGAGGAGAGGGGGTGTCTGGGGGGTTCGGGGGAGAGAGGGAGGCCGGTTCACGGCGTTAGCCGGGCGAGGGAGGCGGCGAGGCGGCGAGCAGGTGCGTGGCACCCATGCGGTGCTCGCCGTCGAGCACCTGCCTGCCTGCCTGGCCGGCAAGCAGCTCGCTGGTGCGGTGCTGGGCTGGGCCGGCAGGTGGGCCGGGTGCTGGGCGCCAGGTAAGCCTTTTCTATTTTCCTCTGTTTTCTGTTTTTTAATTCTTCTGCAACTTTGCTGAATTAAATAAAATACTTAGGCAACTCCAAAAATCACCAAACTACTCCTGGTCCATAGTTGGATTATTTCCAACATGAAACATTTTAGTTTGGAGTTATTTGAGCATTTAAATATTTTATATAATTTTAAATGCCCAAATTCAAATATTTATGATTTAATTCAAAAACCCTAAGCTGGCCTAGAAAAATGTGCACCACTTTTGGCAGAGGTTCTGAACCAAGACAAAAATGATGGGCATTTTAGAAGGGCATTTCAGGTTCATTGAAAATTATTTTTAGTAGCCCTAGTTGGTTTCAGAGGGGGCTGGGGGTTCTGTCATCCCCATTTCAGGTTTCTGGTGAAAGAATAAACATGATGCAACACTCTAATGCATAACTAGCTAGGGTGTGACACGGAGGTGGCTGAAGACGCGAGAAAAGGCGCGCCCAAGCAGGGCGCGGCTCCTCTCCTCCACCAACCTGTCATCCCTGACCGACCGCGCCTCCAGCTGCGTCACCACGTCAGTGAAGAACTGAAGATTGCCAGCATATTGACTGCGTGCGGCTCGCCAACAGACGCCTCACAGATGGGGCCGTGATCATGCTCCAGGGCCCGCCGCTGACGGATCTCGTCCGCATTCTGGCCCGGGACGACCTCAGCCTCCTCCACCCGCTGGCGGAGAAGGAGCACCTCGGCCTGGGAGGCGGTTAACTCACCTTGCGACACCTCAAGAGCGGCCCGGAAAGCGTCGGCCCACTGTGTCGCCTCCTCCAGCTTGGCCCTCAAGGCAGCAGACCTGCCTTCAGCTTCAGCCCGGATCAACCCCAGCTTCTCCTCGAACTCGTGCTCGAGGTTCAAATGCGCCATCGCCACTCGACGTCCGACCTCCTCCAGGACGCGGGCTTCCTGTGCAGCAACATCATCCTCCGCCTGCATCACCAAGCGCTCCCTCGTCTCCAGGCGCTCGTACTCACGGGTACGTTTGGCGGCTTCCAGCGTCAGCGCCTCCTCACGCTTCTGGAGCTCTGCTGAGTCGCCGGAGGCCACCTTCATCGACGCGGGGGCTGCCTCGCACAGCTCCACCTGCTCCTCCAGCGAGTGGCACCAGGCCATGAGCTCCCGAGCCCGCTCCTCTGCCACTATTCTCCGCCGGTCAGCCTCCCGAGCCTCCTCAGCGGCCCAAGATTGGGCCTCCCGAGAGGCCACCAGCGACGCCTTGGCCTCTGCGTCATCAAGATCGCGCTGACGGCGCGCGAGGGCGATGGCGCCCTCCAGCTCGCGCCTCTTTGCAGCCAGGCGCAGGCCCTCGGCCTCAAGGCGCGCGTCTTCATCGGCAAGCTCCTCTCCAAGCAGGCTTACCGCGTCAGCCGCCCTCCGAAGGAATCCTTGGCGAAGGGCGCGACGCTCCTGAGCGCGCTCAAGCACGTCTTCGACACCACCATCTGCCCCAAGCAAGCGTCGGGTGCCGCGAGTTTGCACTCCCCCTCTGGGCTGGGGGCTGGCACCCTCGCGACGGCTGGGCACGCCGCGTCAGAAGCCCGGCCTAGGGCCAGCCTGTCCCCAGGTGAAGAGCGCAGGAAGCGCCTCAGCCAATCGCAGTCCACAACCAAGCGAGAAGCCCACGGCAGGCTGGTTATGCCACGAGAAGGCCTACGAAGGACTGCGAGGTGCGCGGGGCCACAATACGCCTTGGGACGGCTCACCTCGTCGATCGCCCTCACCACAAGGGCTCCACTGTTTGGAGCGCTTGAGGACGGTGGAGGGGGCGAGGCCAAGGGGGACGGCTCCTCAGCCGTCTCCACAAGCTCGGCTGGAAGGGGCCTGCAGAGCAATGGTTAGTAAGAGCAACAGAAGGATCGGGAGCTGGGAAAGGAGAAGGCTTACTCGTCAGTGGTGAAGTACTTCCTACGCTTCAGCAGGCGACAAGGGTAATCGTCGCCCAGGGCCTCCCTTCTCTTCCGGAGGGCCTCAAAGTCCACGTGGAAGCGACCTAAGAGTCGGGTGCAGGGATCAACCACCGACGAAGATGGAGCGTCAAGGCAATCTGCGTCAGGGGCGCCTGCCTGACGTGCGCCGCCAATGGCCTCACCAAGAGAAGCCGCCGGAGCCTCAGTGGCCTCGATCATAGGCGCGGAGGGCAGCTGCTTGTCACCCTCAGCCTCGGCGGCACGGGCCCCGATAACTGCTTCCTCATGAGCCTCGCCCAGCGCTGTCACCCCGCCGGGAGCCCCCTCGCCCTCTGGCGCCTCGTGCCTCCCTGCTCCGCGACTTGAGGAAGAGTCGCCTTGGCCGACTAGAAGGGCAGTCACCACCACTGGGTTCTCACGAGGCCCCTGAAGGCCGGTGGGGCACGGCCCCCACTCATCAAAGATAGGCATCTGCCTCACGAAATCGCCCCGCTCTGGCAGAGGTACAGCAAGGCCCCTCCCTGCTGGATACTGCCAGGGTTGGGGTCCCCCGTCGGGGTCAAGAGCACCGTCCTCAGCACTTCAGGAGTCAGGTCCTCTTCCTGGAGCCTCATACGATCATCGCGCCCGCTGAAGGCCCACATCCAGAAGGAGTGACGCTGGAGAGGAGCAACGCGGCATAGCAGGAACTCCTTCACCACCTTGGGCGCTGTCGCGCCAAGCGACCTCAAGAATGTGAAGCGGTGCCAGACGAAGACGAGCTGGGGGCTCTCAAGCGTCTCCTGGCCCCAGCCCGAATTGGGGACAGCAGGTGAAGTTGGCTCCGACAGCAGGGGCTGGGCACCCCAGCATCCACATACAGCCACCGCTCGTGGAACCCAGCCGCGGGCGGAGGGAGCTTGAAGTCAATCCCAGAGGCCACTGTCTCAGGCACTGCAACGAAGCTCACACACGCCCAACATTGGGTAGGGTCAACAAGGCGCAGCGAGAAGAAGTGGCGCAGTGAGGCAACCGAAGGAAGGATGCCCATCATAGCCTGGCAAATAAAGGCGAAGACCGAAAGGAGAGTGATGGATTCAGGACCCAGATGCATCATGTGGATCTGATAATGGGAAAGCACGGCATTGAAGAAATCAGAAAAAGGAGGAACCAGACCCACATACAGGGCGTCGGCAAAATACGGGACCTCGGTGGCTATCCTATCGATGGAGAAGTGGGACACGGGCCAGGCCGTCGTCCTCCCGCATTCATTGAAGATGGTGGCCAGGGCCAAGTTGACCTTGCCCAAGCCCTCAGCGGGGGCCGCCAACGGCAGCGGGCAAGGCGGAGACACGGATTTCTTCCCTCTTCCCTTCTTCGTCGGAGCCATGGCGAGGGGAAGGGGCGGAGGAAGGTTCAAGATTGAGTTGAGAACAAAAACCGGAGTTCGCGCGGAGGAAGGACAGAGGGCGCACGAGCAACCAAAAAGGGGAACGGCTGTGTACAACTACGGGTCCGCCTAGCATGGCACAAAATAAGGGGGGCGTGGGGGAACAGTGTCGCCCACGTCCAATCAGCCGCCACGCGGCGCCCAAGGCTGCAGGCTGTTAGGGCCCGTGGCGCTTCGCCCTTGCCCTTCCGCCTCCCTGCACGGCCAAGTCCGGGCGCGCCTTGGGCCCGGGGGCTACTGTCGGCGTTCTGGGACGGGGGTCCCCAGACTTGCCTGCCTGCGGCCTGCGGCGTGGCTCAAAAGGGGGCCCAGCGCGGCCCATCTTCACCAACACAAACCCAAGACCCTCGCGAGGGGCCAAGCCCCGCGGGGCGGACGACACGGAGCCTCCTCAGGCACGGCCTCGTCAGGCTGGCTCACGAGGAGGCGGAGAGACCAAGGCGGGGTACCTCACGAGGTGCCCATGACGCAAGCCATGACGACCAACGGCGCCAGGCGGGTGCCAGCCCGCGCAGTGTCCTCCTTTCCTCTTTGGTGCAAAGGGGGCGAGTGCAGCCACAGAGTACCGAGGCATCAGGCAAAGGTTGCCATTTCGGTGCAACAAGACCAAGACCAGGAGGACTAAGAGATGGAGGTCACCGTGGAGCCCAAGACAGCGTCATCACCAGAGCTTTGCGCAGGCGAAGACTACTTTTGTCAGGATAGCTAGTACTAGCTGTCCCCCTTCAAATTAGCCCGCCATTGTTGGCTCCCTTCCCGCTCGATATTTGGGAAGAGGACCAGGGCCCCTATAAAAAGGACCGGCCACCCGCTAGATAGTGAGGAGAGGACGGACCAAGGGCAAAAAGAAAGAGAGAGAGAGAGAGAGAGAGAGAGAGAGAGAGAGAGAGAGAGGCGACTGAGCTCCTCCCAGCAGTTCATTGCCCCAGCCAAGAACAGACCCTCGCGAGGCTGTTCTTCCTTGTATTGTTCATCATCAATAGCCCAAGAGGCAATCCACCACACCACACACTGGAGTAGGGTATTACACCACAACGGTGGCCCGAACCAATATAAACCCTGTGTCTCTTGTGTTGTTCTTTCCTTAGTTTAGATCCTAGCAAGGCAAAGGGGTGCAGGTAGGTAGGAGACGAAAGCTCCGCGCGCACCCTAGTGTTCGAACCTCAAGGGTCTGCCGGAACCCGAAATCCGACATTTGGCGCGCCAGGTAGGGGTGCGCCGGAGTCCACCTTCTACCACTTTGCGCCCCGTCGCGTCGTCATCCCCATGTCCGGCGACCAGGCGGGCAACCCAGATCCGTGGGCGGCGTGGCCCGCCTGCGCAGAGCCGCTTGCCTCGGGCGACCCCGTGCCCCAGGCAGCTCGTGGTCCGCAGGGTGCTGCGGGCCGCGGGCGACGCGGATAGGCTTCGACAGCTCTCACGCCGTGGCAGGCGCGGTCGGCAGCAAGGGCCTCCAATCACGCCGCGACCACGACGCCATACACTCGCAGGGAGCAGGCAAACTCGAGGGCCGCGCTCACAGTGGCCCGAGAGCTGCTACAGTGCAGGCTGCTGGAGGGCGGCCACGACATGCTGCTGGAGCGAGTGGCAGAGCTCCTGGGCTTCGCCGCCTCGGGGGCTCACCCCTTCTCCACCCAGCTCCCATCTCAAGCCCAGGGCGGCCCGCGCTGGGGCTCCGCGCGCGCCCGTGGGCTCCAAGGATACTCCGACGCCAGCGAAGCTGTCAGCGCCGGACCGGCGGCGGCGCTGCCCCCGCTCCCGGTCCGCGAAGAAGAAGGACTCGACGCGACCCGCGGCCCCAGTGGGCGGCCGTGCTACCACCCCACGGTGGGCGCGTCAGGCAGGACCGCGTGGCATGCGGGGCATTACGGTGTGGCATTCGGGATGACGGCGCCGGAGGAATACGTGCCCCTCATGATGGACCAAGGACGCCCACACGAGAGCGAACAAGGCTCGCTCCTCAGCCCAGGCTGGGGGGACGAGGCGCCAGAAGCTGAGCCTTTCCGGGAGCCCCGGGACGGTCCTACTGGCCGCGCTGGGGCAACGATTATCGGGTACCGCTAATTCTTCAGAAGCAGGTATACGCTAACCATGGATCGCAGGAGGTGTAGGTCGCCACAGTGAGCAGCTACCCCGCTCCCACAGTCTCCTGACCCTCGGGAGGAGGGCGCAGGGGGCTGCAGGAGAGGGGCCGGGATCCGACATCACCACCGCGGCGTTCGGAGCAAGGTGTTCTAAGGAGGTAGGCCCTCCGCTGGGGAGGTGCCTCAGAGCCTGCCCTCGGCGGAGGACCCGTGGTCGTCGGGGGAACCGTTGGCGACCGCTCTACCCCATCGGTGGCATCCTGGTTTCCGGTCGTCGTTGATGGCACTAGAGTGTGGCGCAAGGCGGGGCCCTCATCTGGCGATATGAAGCAAGGCCAGTACCTGTGAAGAAGACCCAGTGCCTGTGAAGCTCGCCGCCCCGTGACACTCTCACGTAATAATGAGTGGGGCTGTACACGCCCCGGAGTCTCTGGGGTGCCGGCCTCAGGCCCTGGGGCTCCCTCCCACGCCCAGTGGCAGCACTTAGCTCCGCGCTGGTGAGAAGACGTCCAAGACTAGACTAGGTGCCGGACGCGGCCTTTTGTTTGCTTTCCTTGCTCTTCCCTTTGGTTGTCGCTTTCCCCCGCTGGATTCAAGTTGGATTCGAATTTGAGATATGCATGTGTTCGAGGAAGGGGTTCTTAGTCTTGTTCGAGCAATTTCTCGCGTTTTGGTTACCGCTTCGCCTCAGATGCCTCCCTCGTGAGCCCCTCGCGAGCCAGGACGGGCCTAGCTTGCGTGTAGCCCAGACTGCCGCAGACGTGACCTCTCAGGAGGGTGTTTTACTGCAGATCCTACGAACCCAGTCAGGTAACACTCAAGACACCACAACCTCCCACAGGCTGCCTCAGGGCCAGCACGGGACAAAGGTAAACTAGCCGACCAGCGCGTCGCTTGGGCCAACCACTTGGCGCAGGCGCATGGGCAATGTCGCATCTACTAATACGATGAACACAAGTTTTACATAAGGGGCTCCCCCTTCAAAATGCTCTCACTGCAATCAGGCCGAAACCTGAGTTCTATTCATGCAGAGTAAGGAAGTAGGAGCGATGCACAATCAGTCGGATGAATCCCCCAATGCGTTCTCAGGAGCTCCACCCGAGCCGTTGCTGGCGTCGCTGAACCCGCCATCACTGTCCGCGTCGCCATCAGCGGTGTCAGGGCCGTTCACCACGCCGCCCTCGACGGCCGCCACGATCGCGTCGTCGTTGTCCAAAGCGAAGGCCCTGATAAGAGCCTCCACATTGTCTTCCACCCAGTGCGCCAGGTCGCCTCGGACGGCCTGGGGGACTGGGGCGATGGCGGCGTCAAAATCAAAGTGGGGATCCATGTTCCGGAGGTGGCTGAAGACGCGAGAAAAGGCGCGCCCAAGCAGGGCGCGGCTCCTCTCCTCCAGCAACCTGTCAGCCCTGATTGACCACGCCTCCAGCTGCGTCACCACGTCAGTGAAGAACTGAAGATTGCCAGCATAGTTGACTGCGTGCGGCTTGCCAACAGCCGCCTCGCAGATGTTGCCCAAGGCTGCGTTGGCTCTCTCCTGGAGCGTGGCAAGCATGGGGCCGTGCTCATGCTCCAGGGTCCGCCGCTGACGGATCTCGTCCGCATTTTGGCCTGCGACGACCTCATCCTCCTCCACCCACTGGCGAAGAAGGAGCACCTCGGCCTGGGAGGCGGTTAACTCACCTTGTGACACCTCAAGAGTGGCCCAGAAAGTGTCGGCCCGCTGTGTCGCCTCCTCCAGCTTGGCCCTCAAGGCAGCAGTCCTGCCTTCAGCTTCAGCCCGGATCAACCCCAGCTTCTCCACGAACTCGTGCTCGAGGTTCAAATGCGCCATCGCCACTCGACGTCCGACCTCCTCCAGGACGCGGGCTTCCTGTGCAGCAACATCATCCTCCGCCTGCGTCACCAAGCTCTCCCTCGTCTCCAGGCGCTCGTACTCATGGGTACGTTCGGCGGCTTCCAGCGTCAACGCCTCCTCACGCTTCTGGAGCTCTGCTGAGTCGCCGGAGGCCACCTTCATCGACGCGAGGGCTGCCTCGCGCAGCTCCACCTGCTCAGCGAGTGGCACCAGGCCATGAGCTCCCGAGCCCGCTCCTCCGCCGCTGTTCTCCGCTGGTCAGCCTCCCGAGCCTCCTCAGCGGCCCAAGATCGGGCCTCCCGAGAGGCCACCAGCGACGCCTTGGCCTCTGCGTCATCAAGATCGCGCTGACGGCGTGCGAGGGCGATTTCGCCCTCCAGCTCGCGCCTCTCTGCAGCCAGGCGCAGGCCTCGGCCTCAAGGTGCGCGTCTTCATCGGCAAGATCCTCTCCAAGCAGGCTTACCGCGTCAGCCGCCCTCCAAAGGAATCCTTGGCGAAGGGCGCGACGCTCCCGAGCGCGCTCAAGCACGTCTTCCACACCACCATCTGCCCAAGCAAGCGCCGGGGGCCGCGAGTCAGCACTCCCCCTCTAGGCTGGGGGCTGGCACCCTCGCGATGGCCGGGCACGCTGCGTCAGAAGCTCGGCCTGGGGCCAGCCCGTCCCCAGGTGAACAGCGCAGGAAGCGCCTCAGCCAATTGCAGTCCACGACCAAGCGAGAAGCCCACGGCAGGCTGGTTATGCCACGAGAATGCCCGCGAAAGATCACGAGGCGCGCGGGGCCACAATACGCCTCGGGACGGCTCGCCTCGTCGATCGCCCTCACCACAAGGGCTCCACTGTTTGGAGCGCTTGAGGACGGTGGAGGGGGCGAGGCCAAGGGGGACGGCTCCTCAGCCGTCTCCGCAAGCTCGGCTGGAAGGGGCATGCGGAGCAATGGTCAGTAAGAGCAACAGAAGGATCGGGAGCTGGGAAAGGAGAAGGCTTACTCTTCAGTGGCGAAGTACTTCCTACGCTTCAGCAGGCGACAAGGGTAATCGTCGCCCAGGGCCTCCCTTCTCTCCCAGAGGGCCTCAAAGTCCACGCGGAAGCGGCCTAAGAGTCGGGTGCAGGGATCAACCAGCAATGAAGATGGAGCGTCAAGGCAATCTGCATTAGGGGCGCCTACCTGACGTGCGCCGCCAATCGCCTCGCCAAGAGAAGCCGCCGGAGCCTCAGTGGCCTCGATCGTAGGCGCGGAGGGCAGCTGCTTGTCACCCTCAGCCTCAGCGGCACGGGCCCCGATAACCGCTTCCTCATGAGCCTCGCCCAGCGATGTCACCCCGCCGGGAGCCCCCTCGGCCTCTGGCGCCTCGTGCCTCCCTGCTCCGCCACTTGAGGAAGAGTCGCCTTGGCCGACTGGAAGGGCAGTCACCACCACTGGGCTCTTGCGAGGCCCCTAAAGGCCAGCGGGGCACGGCCCCCACTCATCGAAGATAGGCATCTGCCTCACAAAATCGCCCCCACTCTGGCAGAGGTACAGCAAGGCCCCTCCCTGCTAGATACTGCCAAGGTTGGGGTCCCCCGTCAGGGTCAAGAGCGTCGTCCTCAGCACTTCAGGCGTCAGGTCCTCTTCCTGGAGCCTCATACGATCATCGCACCCGCTGAAGGCCCACATCCGGCGGGAGTGACGCTGGAGAGGAGCAACGCGGCGTAGCAGGAACTCCTTCACGACCTTGGGCGCTGTCGCGCCAAGCGACCTCAAGAACGCGAAGCGGTGCCAAACGAAGACGAGCCGGGGGCTCTCAAGCGTCTCCTGGGCCCAGCCCGAATTGGGGACAGCAGGTGAAGTTGGCTCTGACAGCAGGGGGCTGGGCACCCCAGCATCCACATACAGCCACCGCTCGCGGAACCCAGCCATGGGCGGAGGGAGCTTGAAGTCAATCCCAAAGGCAGCCGTCTCAGGCGCTGCAACGAAGCTCACACACGCCCAACATTGGGTAGGGTGAACAAGGCAGAATCTAACAATGCAGCCGATTACGAGGCCCTATTGCATGGTCTCTGGATGGCTGTCTCCATGGGCATACAACACCTTGAGGTGCGTGGGGATTCCAACCTCCCAATATCACAAATAAATGGAGACTTCGACGCAAAAGATCCGAAGATGGCGGCTTACCACAACGTCATACTCTAAATATCAGCTCGGTTCGAGTGCCTCAAGTTTCATCATGTGGCTCGAGAGAGTAATCAAACCGCGGACATCATTGCTCGCATGGGCGCTAAACGCGACCCCATCCTACCTAACACCTTTGTGGAAAGGCTCTTCAAGCCATTCGTGGTGTGGCAGGACGAGAACGGGAGCACTGACCCGGAGCCGATCATACCCCCCCCCCCTCCCGATTCCAAACACAGTCTCGATATCATCGGGGGCTCAGGCACCGAAATAACACCATCGGCTCACGAAATAATGGTTGTAATTGCCCCATGGACCGAGCCTTTCCTCGCCTACTGAGGGAGTCCTGGATTAAGTGGTCATCGGGCATCCGGGCTATATGATGTGGGCCGGACTAATGGGTCGTGAAGATACAAGACAGAAGACTTCCTCCCGTGACTGGATGGGACTCTCCTTTACGGGGAAGGCAAGCTTGGCGTTCGGATATGAAGATTCCTTCCTTTGCAAACCAACTCTGTACAACCCTAGGTCCCTCCTGTGTCTATATAAACCAGAGGGTTTAGTCCGTAGAGGCAATCAAAATCATACAGGCTAGACGTCTAAGGTTTAGCCATTATGATCTTGAGGTAGATCAACTCTTGTAAAATCCATATTCGTCCAAGATAATCAAGTAGGAAGTAGGGTATTACCTCCATCAAGAGGGCTCGAACCTGGGTAAACATCATGTCCCTGTCTCTTGTTACCTTCGATCCTCAGACACATAGTTCAAGACCCCCTACCCAAGATCTGCCGGTTTTGACACTGACATTGGTGCTTTCATTGAGAGTTCCTCTGTGGCGTCGACAACAGGATTGATGGCTCGCCTTGTTATCAAGGGCAGTATCACTTCCGGAGAAGCCCTGGCCTCAAGCCAAACCCTCCGGCTAGGCAGCTTTACCGTGGTCGCCCGTTTGGCCTTTAAGTCGATGCTGACTTCCCAAGTCATCAAATATCGTCTCCGTGTTGACCCCGAATACTCCAAACGGATGAATCTGGCGGATTTGTCGTCTTTAAACGAACTCCTGGATCGCATCGCCGCCCTGGGGGTCGCTACAGACTATGATCGGATTGGGCTTAAACCCGATCAGAGAGAAATCAAATCTCGGTCGGTCACCCATCAGATAGCGGTCGTAGAGGAGCAAAATAACAACTCTTCCCCTATGCTGAAAACAAGCTACGTTCGGATTTCCGAGCTCGGAGAGACGGATACCCGTCTGCAGGGTGACACTCCCAGTCATCCGAACTTAGAATCGGGCGTTGGGCCTAAAGAATCATTGGACACCCCAGAGCCCGAACTAATAAACTCAGAAGTTTTTCAAACTCCGGACTCCACATTGGGTCAGGGTTCAGATTTAACGCCACCCACCCACCACAAGCAATATTCGCCAAGCAATTCTGGTCCCCCGGATATATGCGACCTCATGTACGGACGGCAGCAACCTCAGGAAACAGTCCATCACTTTTGGGCCAGGTTCCTTCTTGTCAAGGACAAGATTAAAGATTGTCGCGATGAGGACGCGACTTCAGTATTCTGCAATAATTGCACGAATGAAGGAATCATCAACGCCCTCAACCGTCATCGCGTACTACACTTCACTGACTTGGCAACCATGGTACAGAAGTATTGCGCAATGGAAAGCGTCTGGAAAACTCAGATAGCTCGCTGGGAACCACTGGCATGCACGCCACCTCCCTGGCGGGCAAAAAGGATGCACTCTCGCGGGGCACCCAACCCCGTAGGCAAGAAAATTAAACCCATTATGGGACGTGGAACCATCCTTGAGGGATGGCTTGATAAGCCATGCAAAATACACACGACACCGGATAACGAACCAACCCACAGCCTCAGAGCATGTTGGATACTCCGGCAAGTGGCCAAGAGCGGCGAGCATATCCTCATCAAAAACACCTTAGAGCAGTACCCTCCGAAAGACAATGACCTCAGAGTATTGACGGTCTTCCAAACTTTCGCTTCAAACAATCGGCACAAGAGGGCACACCGTGACCTCGCTGAAGTCTGCCAAGTCCCAACAATAAATCCCTGGAATGACACGGCCATAACTTTTAATGCTGAGGACGAACCAAAAGTCCGGTCATTCCGGGCACTAGCCGCCTTGGTTCTCAATCCAATTGTGGATGGATTTCGACTCACTAAAGTGCTCATGGATGGCGGCGGCGGGTTGAACCTCATCTACGAGGACCTGCTCAATAAAATGCAAATGGATAGGAGCGGCATCGAGCAAAGTAATACGACCTTTCGAGGAATCATTCCCAGTCAGGAAGCAAGATGCGCAGGAAAAATTAAACTCGACGTGGTATTCGGCACGCTGGAGAACTATTGGTCTAAAGAGATAACCTTCCAAGTGGCCCCTTTCAATAGTGGATATCACGCCCTATTGGGGCGAGACGCATTCACGTACTTTCAAGACATACCTCACTACGGGTATATGAAGCTCAAGATGCCCGAGCCAAATGGTATTATCACTCTTGCCAGTGATCCGGACATAGCGCTCCGCGCCAAAAACAAAACCGCATCCCTGGCCCTCGAAGCACTATCCCAGGCCCTTGCGACCGAAGAATTAACCACACACGCTCCATGGTGGATGATACGTCCATTTTGCATCATGCTTTTATATCGATATTTACTGCATTATGGGTAGTTATTACACATTATGTCACAATACTTATGCATATTCTCTCTTATTTTACAAGGTTTACATGAAGAGGGAGAATGCCGGCAGCTGGGATTCTGGGCTGGAAAAGGAGCAAATATTAGAGACCTATTCTGCACAGCTCCAAAAGTCCTGAAACTACACGGAAGTAATCTTCAGAATATATAAAAAATACTGAGCGCAAGAAGTTCACCAGGGGGGCCACACCCTTCCCACAAGGGTGGGGGCGCGCCCTACCCCCCTGGGCGCGCCCCCCTACCTCGTGGGCCCCCTGGTGGCCCTCTGATGCCCATCTTCTGCTATATGGAGTCTTTCGATGAGGAAAAATCATAATCCATCTTTCCGGACGAGACTCCGCCGCCACGAGGCGGAACCTTGGCGGAACCAATCTAGGACTCCGGCGGAGTTGTTCTGCCAGGGAAACTTCCCTCCGGGAGGGGGAATCATCGACATCGTCATCACCAATGATCCTCTCATCGGAAGAGGGCAATCTCCATCAACATCTTCACCAGCACCATCTCCTCTCGAAACCCTAGTTCATCTCTTGTATCCAATTCTTGTCTCCAAGTCCGGGATTGGTACCTGTAGGTTGCTAGTAGTGTTGATTACTCCTTGTAGTTGATGCTAGTTGGTTTATTTGGTGGAAGATCATATGTTCAGATCCTTCATGCATATTAATACCCCTCTGATTATGAACATGAATATGCTTTGTGAGTATTTACGTTTGTTCCTAAGGACATGTGAGAAGTCTTGCTATTAGTAGTCATGTGAATTTGGTATTCATTCGATATTTTGATGAGATGTATGTTGTCTCTCCTCTAGTGGTGTTATGTGAATGTCGACTACATGACACTTCACCATTATTTGGGCCTAGAGGAAGGCATTGGCAAGTAATAAGTAGATGATGGGCTGCTAGAGTGACAGAAGCTTAAACCCTAGTTTATGCATTGCTTTGTAAGGGGCTGATTTGGATCCATATGTTTCATGCTATGGTTAGGTTTACCTTAATACTTTTGTTGTAGTTGCGGATGCTTGCAATAGTGGTTAATCATAAGTAGGATGCTTGTCCAAGTAAGGACAGTACCCAAGCACCGGTCCACCCACATACCAAATTATCAAAGTACCGAACGTGAATCATATGAACATGATGAAAACTAGCTTCACGATATTCCCACGTGTCCTCAGGAGCGCTTTACATCATATAAGAGTTTGTCCAGGCTTCTCCTTTGCTACAAAAAGATTGGGCTACCTTGCTGCACTTTATTTACTTTTGTTACTTTTTGCACGTTACAAATTATATTATCACAAAACTATTTGTTACCAATAATTTTAGTGCTTGTAGAGAATACCTTGCTGAAAACCGCTCATCATTTCCTTCTGCTCCTCATTGGGTTCGACACTCTTACTTATCGAAAGGACTACGATAGATCCCCTATACTTGTGGGTCATCAATACTCTTTTCTGGCACCATTGCCGGGGAGTGAAGTGCCTTTGGTAGGTAGAATTTGGTAAGAAAAATTTATGTAGTCTGCTGAAATTTACTATCACTTGTTACTATGGAAAGTAATCCTCTGAGGGGCTTGTTCGGGGTATTTTCACCCCGACCAGTAGAGCAAAGAGTTGCTCCTCAACCTAGTGAACCTACTGAAGATGAAAATGTTCACTTTGAAATTCCTTCGGGTATGTTAGAAAAACTGTGGGCTAATCCTTTTGCAGGAGATGGAACAAAGCATCCTGATTAACACCTAATATATGTGGATGAAGTTTGTGGATTATTTAAGCTTGCAGGTGTGCCCTATGATTTTATTAAGAAGAAGGTCTTCCCTTTATCTTTGAGGGGAGATGCATTGACATGGTATAGGCTATGTGATGATACGGGGTCATGGAACTACAAACGATTGAAATTGGAATTTCATCAGAAGTTTTATCCTATGCATCTTATTCATCGTGATCACAATTATATATATAATTTCTGGCCTCGCGAAGGAGAAAGCATCGCTCAAGCTTGGGGGAGGCTTAAATCAATGTTATATTCATGCCCCAATCATGAGATCTCAAGAGAAATGATTGTTCAAAATTGTTATGCTCGGCTTTCTGATAACAATCGCACCATGCTCGATACTTCTTGTGTTAGCTCTTTTATGATGAAGACTATTGAATTCAAATGGGATTTATTGGAAAGAATTAAATGCAACTCTGAAGATTGGGCCCTCGACGTAGGTAAGGAGTCAGGTATGACACCTAAGTTTGATTGTGTTAAATCATTCATGGATACCGATGTTTTCCGTAAATTTAGCACTAAATATGGACTTGACTCTGAAATAGTAGCTTCTTTCTATGAAACTTTTGCTACTCATGTTGATCTCCCTAGGGAGAAGTGGTTTAAATATCATCCTCCCATAGAAGTAAAAGTAGTTGCACCTATTAAAGTTGAAGAAAAGACCGTCACTTATAGTGATCCTATTGTTCCTACTGGTTATGTTGAGAAACCACCTTTTCCTGTTAGGATAAAAGATCATGCTAAAGCTTCAACTGTGGTTCGTAAAAGCAATATTAGAACTTATACACCTCCTGAGCAAATTAAAGTTGAACCTAATATTGATATTGTTAAAGATCTCTTGTCTGATAATATTGATGGGCATGTTATTCATTTCTGTGATGAGACTGCTAGAATTGCTAAACCTTGTGCTAAAGATAAACATAGACATATGGTAGGCATGCCTATTATTTTTGTTAAAATAGGAGATCATTGTTATCATGGCTTATGTGATATGGGTGCTAGTGCTAGTGCAATACCTTTTGACTTATACAAAGAAATTATGCATGACATTGCACCCGCTGAATTAGAAGATATTGATGTCACAATTAAACTTGCCAATAGAGATACTATTTCACCAATGGGAATTGTTAGAGATGTTGAAGTATTTTGTGGGAAAACTAAATATCCTGCTGATTTTCTTGTTCTTGGCTCCCCACAAGATAGCTTTTGTCCCATTATTTTTGGTAGACCCTTCTTGAACACAGTTAATGCTAAGATAGATTGCAAAAAGGATGTTGTTACTATTGGTTTAGGTGATATGTCTCATGAATTTAATTTCTCTAAATTTCGGAGACAACACCGTGAAGAGGAATTGCCTAGTAAAGATGAAATTATTGGTCTTTCTTCTATTGCCGTACCTCCTAGTGATCCTTTAGGACAATATTTGCTAGACCACGAAAATGATATGTTTATGAATGAAAGAAGGGAAATAGATGAAGTATTCTTTAAACAGGAACCCATCTTGAAACACAATTTCCCTATTGAAATCCTAGGGGATCCTCCTCCACCCAAGGGTGATCCTGTGTTTGAGCTTAAACCGCTACCTGATACTCTTAAATATGCTTATCTTGATGAGAAAAAGATATATACTGTTATTATTAGTGCTAACCTTTCAGAGCATGAAGAAGACAGATTATTGAAAACTCTGAAGAAGCACCGTGCTGCTATTGGATATACTCTTGATGATCTTAAGGGCATTAGTCCCACTCTGTGTCAACACAAAATAAATTTGGAGGAAGATGCCAAACCAGTTCGTGATCATCAACGACGGCTGAATCCTAAGATGAAGGAAGTGGTAAGAAAGGAAATACTAAAGCTCCTTGAGGCAGGTAAAATTTATCCCGTTGTTGATAGTCAATGGGTAAGTCCTGTCCATTGTGTCCCTAAAAAGGGAGGTATTTTTGTCGTTCCTAATGATAAAGATGAGTTGATCCCGCAAAGAATTATTACAGGTTATAGGATGGTAATTGATTTGCGCAAATTAAATAAAGCTACTAAAAAAGATCATTACCCCTTACCTTTTATCGATCAAATGCTAGAAAGATTATCCAAACATACACATTTTTGCTTTATAGATGGTTATTCTGGTTTCTCTCAAATACCTGTGCCAGCCAATGATCAATCAAAGACTACTTTTACTTGCCCTTTTGGTACTTTTGCTTATAGACGTATGCCTTTTGGTTTATGTAATGCACCTGCTACCTTTCAAAGATGCATGATGGCCATATTCTCTAACTTTTGTGAAACGATTTGTGAGGTTTTCATGGACGATTTCTCCGTCTATGGATCCTCTTTTGATGATTGCTTGAGAAACCTTGATCGAGTTTTGCAGAGATGTGAAGAAACTAATCTTGTCTTGAATTGGGAAAAGTGCCACTTTATGGTTAATGAAGGTATTGTCTTGGGGCATAAAGTTTCTGAAAGAGGTATTGAAGTTGATAAAGCCAAGGTTGATGCTATTGAAAAGATGCCATCTCCCAAGGACATCAAAGGTATAAGAAGTTTCATTGGTCACGCCGGTTTTTATAGGAGGTTCATTAAGGACTTCTCGGAAATTTCTCAGCCTCTGACTAATTTATTACAAAAAGATATACCATTTGTTTTTGATGATGATTCTGTAGAAGCATTTGAAATACTTAAGAAGGCATTGATCTCTGCACCTATTATTCAGCCACCTGATTGGAATTTACCCTTTGAAATTATGTGTGATGCTAGTGATTATGATGTAGGTGTTGTTCTAGGGCAAAGAGTTGATAAGAAATTAAATGTTATTCAATATGCTAGTAAAACTCTAGACAATGCTCAGAGAAATTATGCTACTACTAAAAAATAATTCTTAGCAGTTGTATTTTCTTGTGATAAGTTCAGACCTTATATTGTTGATTCTAAAGTAACTATTCACATTGATCATGTTGCTATTAAATAGCTTATGGAAAAGAAAGATGCTAAACCTAGACTTATTAGATGGGTTCTCTTGCTACAAGAATTTGATTTGCACATTATTGATAAAAAGGGAGCTGAGAACCCCGTTGCAGACAACTTGTCTAGGTTAGAGAATGTTCTTCATGACCCACTACCTATTGATGATAGCTTTCCTGATGAACAGTTAAATGTCATAAATGCTTCTCATACTGCTCCATGGTATGCTGATTATGCTAATTATATTGTTGCTAAATTTATACCACCTAGTTTCACATACCAGCAAAAGAAAAAGTTTTTCTATGATTTGAGACATTACTTTTGGGATGACCCACATCTTTATAAAGAAGGGGTAGATAGTGTTATTAGACGTTGTGTACCTGAGCATGAACAGGAACAGATCCTGCGCAAGTGTCACTCCGAGGCTTATGGAGGACACCATGCTGTGATAGAACTGCACACAAGGTATTGCAATCCGGTTTTTATTGGCCTACTCTCTTCAAGGATGCCCGTAAGTTTGTCTTGTCTTGTGATGAATGTCAAAGAATTGGTAATACTAGTAGACGTCAAGAAATGCCTATGAATTATTCACTTCTTATTGAACCATTTGATGTTTGGGGCTTTGATTATATGGGACCTTTTCCTGCCTCCAATGGATATTCACATATTTTAGTTGTTGTTGATTACGTTACTAAGTGGGTAGAAGCTATTCCAACTAGTAGTGCTGATCATAACACCTCTATTAAGATGCTTAAAGAAGTTATTTTTCCAAGGTTTGGAGTCCCTAGATATTTAATGACTGATGGTGGTTCACATTTTATTCATGGTGCTTTCTGTAAAATGCTTGCTAAATATGATGTTAATCATAGAATTGCATCTCCTTATCACCCCCAGTCTAGTGGTCAAGTAGAATTGAGTAATAGAGAACTCAAATTAATTTTGCAAAAGACTGTCAATAGATCCAGAAAGAATTGGTCCAAGAAACTTGATGATGCATTATGGGCCTATAGAACTGCATATAAAAATCCTATGGGTATGTCTCCGTATAAAATGGTTTATGGAAAAGCATGTCACTTACCTCTAGAACTAGAACATAAGCCATATTGGGCTATTAAAGATATCAATTATGATTTCAAACTTGCCAGTGAGAAGAGGTTATTTGACATTAGCTCACTTGATGAATGGAGAACCCAAGCCTATGAGAAAGCCAAATTATTTAAAGAAAAAGTTAAAAGATGGCATGACAAAAGAATACAAAAGCGTGAGTTTAACATAGGTGATTATGTATTGCTATACAACTCCCGTTTAAGATTTTTTGCAGGAAAACTTCTCTCTAAATGGGAAGGTCCTGACGTTATCGAGGAGGTCTATCATTCCAGTGCCATAAAAATCAACAACTTCGAAGGCACAAACCCGAAGGTGGTGAACGGTCAAAGAATCAAACATTATATCTCACGTAATCACATAAATGTTGAAACCAATGTTATTGAAACCATAACCCCGGAGGAATACATAAGGGACACTTTCCAGAATGTTTCAGACTCCGAAAAGGAATAGGTATGTGGTACGGTAAGTAAACCGACTCCAAAACAGTTTTTATGGCAATATTTCTCCGTTTTGGAATATTTAGAAAAATAGAAAAAATAAGAAGTAGTCCGGGAAGGACACGAGGCCTCCACGAGGGTGGAGGGCGCGCCCTACCGTACTGGGCGCGCCCCCTACCTCGTGGGCACCTCGTGTGCTCTCTGGACTCCGTTTTCTTACAGGACACGTATTTTTGTCAGTAAAAATTCATTATATAACCTCCCAAAGGTTTTAACCACCGTATCACGCAAAAATAGCCTGTCTTTGTTTCGAGTTGTCTTGCTACAGATTAGAGCAACATGTCGTCCCAGGATTTAGAAGGAGAAAGCTATGTGGCTGATTACCTTGCAGATCCTAAGGTCTGTGGGGATGTGGAGCATTGTGGTTGGACTACGGAAGAAGAAGAGGACTATGAACCCAAGGGAACGGAGAAGACAAGCTCAGAAGAAGATGAAGTCCCATTACCTCAACCTGGGGACATGCATGTGGAGTTCAAAAGGTCAAGCCTACCGGATAGAGTAAAGAAACCTAAGATCGAGTTTATCCCTTTTCGCCTCTTGCAGGAAAACAAACAAGACTATGCAAAAAGATATTGAGCCTGGAGTAGGAGATCGATGACCTAAGGGACCAAAATTCTATCCTCAAGCGCAAAGTAAGGAAGAAGCCTACGCCATCAACAAAACCATCATCCTCTCCACCAACAAAGAAGAATTGAGTATCTGGTATGGGCACTCCCCTTGGCAACTGTCAAGCTTGGGGGAGTGCCCCGGTATCGTATCACCATCACTTTTATCTTTCCCATTTTTCTTAGTTCAATCCTTTTGATAATATCTTGATCTAGTAGCATAAAGTTTTTAGTATGATCTAGTTGTGAGTTTTGCTTTATGATCCTTCTATGTAATCGAGTCCATGAGCTATATATAATAAAGATTAGTGTTGAGTCAAGGGCTTGATTATTTTGCCATGATCTTGAGTGAATAAAATAAAAGAGAAAGAATAAAAAGAAACAAAGAGATCATATGGATCTTATGGAGAGTAATGAGCTCACATAGAAAGAGTATGATGAATAAAAGTTGTTGAGAGTTGACAAACATAGTTTTGGTCATCGTTGCAATTAATAGGAAGTAATAAAGAAAGAGAGGTCTTCACATATAAATACACTATCTTGGACATCTTTTATGATTGTGAGCACTCATTAAACTATGACATGCTAAAGAGTTGACGTTGGACAAGGAAGACAACGTAATGGGTTGTGTTTTCTTACATCTGAGATAAATTATATTGTCATGGATCATCCAACATGATTGAGCTTGCCTTTCCCCCTCATGCTAGCCAAATTCTTTGCACTAAGTAGAGATACTACTTGTGCTTCCAAACACCCTTAAACCAGTTTTGCCATGAGAGTCCACCATACCTGCCTATGGATTGAGTAAGATCCTCCAAGTAAGTTGTCATCGGTGCAAGCAATAAAAATTGCTCTCTAAATATGTATGACTTATTAGTGTGGGAGAAAATAAGCTTTATATGATCGTGTGATATGGAAGAAATAAAAGCGATGGTCTACATAATAAAGGTCCATATCACAAGTGGAAACATAAAGTGACGTTCTTTTGCATAAAGATTTTGTGCATCAACCATAAAAGCGCATGACAACCTCTGCTTCCCTCTACGAAGGGCCTATCTTTTACCTTTATCTCCTGCCTTACATAAGAGTCATGGTGATCTTCACCCTTCCTTTTTAAATTTTATCTTTTGGCAAGCACAACATGTTGGAAAGATCCTGGTATATATGGCTAATTGGATGTGAGTTTTCATGAACTATTATTGTTGACATTACCCTTGAGGTAAAACATTGGGATGCAAAACTATAAGCCCCTATCTTTCTCTGTGTCCGATTAAAACTCTATACCCATAAGTATTGCATGAGTGTTAGCAATTGTGAAAGACTATATGATAGTTGAGTATGTGGACTTGCTGAAAAGCTCTTATATATTGACTCTTTCCTATGTTATGATAAATTGCAATTGCTCCAATGACTGAGATTATAGTTTGTTAGTTTTCAATGAAGTTTATGATTCATACTTGAAATTGTGATTTAATTGTTACTCTAGCATAAGAGATCATATGACAAGAATTATAAGTTGTTGTTCTAAGAATGATCATGATGCCCTCATGCCCGCATTTTATTTTTATCGACACCTCTATCTCTAAACATGTGGACATATTTTTCGATTTCGGCTTTCGCTTGAGGACAAGCGAGGTCTAAGCTTGGGGGAGTTGATACGTCCATTTTGCATCATGCTTTTATATCGATATTTATTTCAATATGGGTTGTTATTACACATTATGTCACAATACTTATGCCTATTCTCTCTTATTTTACAAGGTTTACATAAGGAGGGAGAATGCCGGCAGCTGGGATTCTGGGCTGGAAAAGGAGCAAATATTAGAGACCTATTCTGCACAGCTCCAAAAGTCTTGAAACTTCACGGAAGTCATTTTCAGAATATATGAAAAATACTATGCACAAGAAGTTCACCAGGGGCACACCCTACCCACGAGGGTGGGGGCACGCCCTACCCCCCTGGGCGCGCCCCCTACCTCGTGGGCCCCCTGGTGGCCCTCCGATGCCCATCTTCTGCTATATGGAGTCTTTCAATGAGGAAAAAATCATAAGCCATCTTTCCGGATGAGACTCCGCCGCCACAAGGCGGAACCTTGGCGGAACCAATCTAGGGCTCCGGCGGAGCTGTTCTGCCGGGGAAACTTCCCTCCGGGAGGGGGAATCATCGCCATCGTCATCACCAATGATCCTCTCATCGGAAGAGGGCAATCTCCATCAACATCTTCACCAGCACCATCTCCTCTCAAAACCCTAGTTCATCTCTTGTATCCAATTCTTGTCTCCAAGTCCAGGATTGGTACCTGTAGGTTGCTAGTAGTGTTGATTACTCCTTGTAGTTGATGCTAGTTGGTTTATTTGGTGGAAGATCATATGTTTAGATCCTTTATCCATATTAATACCCCTCTGATTATGAACATGAATATGCTTTGTGAGTAGTTATGTATGTTCCTAAGGACATGGGAGAAGTCTTGCTATTAGTAGTCATGTGAATTTGGTATTCGTTCGATATTTTGATGAGATGTATGTTGTCTCTCCTCTAGTGGTGTTATGTGAACGTCGACTACATGAAACTTCACCATTATTTGGGCCTAGAGGAAGGCATTGGGAAGTAGTAAGTAGATGATGGGTTGGTAGAGTGACAGAAGCTTAAACCCTAGTTTATGTGTTGCTTCGTAAGGGGCTGATTTGGATCCATATGTTTCATGCTATGGTTAGGTTTACCTTAATACTTTTATTGTAGTTGTGGATGCTTGCAATAGAGGTTAATCATAAGTGGGATGCTTGTCCAAGTAAGGACAGTACCCAAGCACCGGTCCACCCGCATACCAAATTATCAAAGTACCGAACGTGAATCATATGAACGTGATGAAAACTAGCTTCACGATATTCCCATGTGTCCTCTGGAGCGCTTTACATCATATAAGAGTTTGTCCAGGCTTGTCCTTTGGTACAAAAAGGATTGGGCCACCTTGCTGCACTTTATTTACTTTTGTTACTTGTTGCTCGTTACAAATTATCTTATCACAAAACTATCTGTTACCAATAATTTCAGTGCTTGCAGAGAATACCTTGCTGAAAACCGCTCATCATTTCCTTCTGCTCCTCGTTGGGTTCGACACTCTTACTTATCGAAAGGACTATGATAGATCCCCTATACTTGCGGGTCATTAGTGAATAGGGACGACATAATCCTCGATAAGTGGCCCAAATCTACCTCCTTCAAACCAGCAGACGAAATAGTTAAATTTCAAGTTCACCCGACGGACCCCAAGAAGACAGCTTCCATCGGAGCATAGCTAGACCCGACGATCGATGTCGCATTATGCGCGTTCCTGCATTTGAACTTGGACATATTCGTGGGGCGCCCTTATGATATGCCAGGAACCCCACGTAGATTGGCCGAACACAGTCTCAATATATTAAAGGGATACAAGCCGGTCAAGCAAACACTGCGGTGCTTTTCCGAACCCAAACGACAAGCTATGGGGGAGGAGCTAGCCAAGTTAATTGAGGCCGGGTTCATGAGAGAAATAAAACACCCGGACTGGCTAGCAAACCTGGTGATGGTACCAAAGAAGGATAAATCATGGCGCCTATGCGTTGATTTCAAAGACCTCAACAAGGCCTGCCCCAAGGATCCCTTCCCCCTCCCCCGCATCGATCAGATCATTGATGCTACTGCAGGACACGACTCACTGTGTTTCCTCGATGCGTACTTCGGATACCATCAAATCAAAATGAAGGAGTCTGATCAAGCCGCAATGGCATTCGTTACCCAATACAGGCCTTTCTGCTTTAACACTATGCCCTTTGGGCTGAAAAACATGGGCACCACCTACCAACGCATGATTCAAACATGCCTGGAGAAAAAAATCAGCAAGATGGTCGAAGCATATGTGGATGACGTCGTCATCAAAACTAAGCATGTCGAGTCAATAGTAGATGACCTGCGTCTCACATTGGACAACCTCCGTACATATGACATCAAGCTCAATCCGAAAAAGTGTGTCTTCGGTATCCCCGTCAGAAAACTGCTAGGCTTCATCATTTCCAATAGAGGAATTCAGGCAAACCCAGCCAAAGTCCAAGCGTTGTCACAATTGGCTACACCAACAGACCTCAAATAGGCCCAAAAACTAGCCAGATGCATGGCAGCTTTAAGCCGCTTTATCTCCAGATTAGGAGAAAAGGCATTGCTACTATATCGCCTGCTCCGACGCACCGACCACTTCGAGTGGACGGGCGCAGCAACGGCCGGACTGGAAGAAATAAAAGCTCTTTTAGCAAGCAACCCAATCCTGGCCACGCCAAACATCGGTGAATCCATGTTATTATACATCTCTGCAACACACCAGGTGGTGAGTGCGGTGCTCGTCGTCGAACGAGAGGAGGACAGACATAAATTCCCAATTCAGAAACCGGTATATTATGACCACTATCCTCACACCATGCAAATCCCGGTACCCTCGTTACCAAAAGATAGCATATGCGGTCTTCATGGCATCCCGGAAGCTACGACACTACTTCCAAGAGTGCTCGATCACGATGGCTTCCGAAGTACCACTCAATGACATAATAAACAACCACGAAGCTACAGGCCAGATTGCCAAGTGGGCCATTGAGATCTTGCCATTTGATATAACATACAAACCACGCCGAGCCATTAAATCCCAAGTATTGGCTGACTTCGTCGCCAGATGGACAGAGGCCTAACTCCCTAAAGAGTATGGTACATATTCCAATTGGGTCATGCACTTCGATGACTCTAAAATGCTGGCCGGTTTAGGAGCGGGCGTTGTCTTGACGTCCCCCATAGGAGACACAGTCCAGTACGTACTCCAAATATTATAAACAGACTCCGGTAACATAGCCGAATACGAGGCCTTACTGCACGGTCTTCGGATGGCTGTCTCCATGGGCATACAACGCCTGGAGGTGAGCAGGGATTCAAACCTCGCAATATCCCAAATAAACGGAGACTTGAACACCAAAGATCCAAAGATGGCAGCCTATCGTAATGTTGTACTCAAAATATCAGCTCGGTTCGAGGGACTCAAGTTTCATCATGTGGCTCGAGAAAGTAATCAAGCGGCGGATGTCCTTGCTCGCATGGGCACCAAGCGTGACCCCGTCCCGCCTAACATCTTTTTGGAAAGGCTTTTCAAGCCATCCGTGGTATGGCAGGATGAGAGCGGCAACACTAGTCCGAATTCAATTATACCCCCAGATTCCGAACACAATACCGATATCATCGGGGGCTCAACCACCGAAATAACACCATCGGCCCATCTAATAATGGCAGTAATTGCCCCATGGACTGAACCCTTCTTGGCCTACCTTAATAGGCGAGAGCTCCCTGAGAATCAGAATGAGGCTCGATGCATCATTCGGCGTTTGAAAGCCTACAAGGTTCATGAAGGAGAGCTCTACAAGAAGAGCGCTACCGGAATACTTCAAAGATGTATCTCCGAAGAAGAAGGACGGCAGCTCCTGGCCGAAATCCATGCTGGTCTTGGCGGTCACCATGTTGCGGCTTGGGCTCTTGTAAGCAAGGCCTTCCGTACCAGTTTCTTCTGGCCAACAGCCCGAGCAGATGCACAGGACCTTGTCCAACGTTGTGTGGGATGTCAGCTTTTCTCCAATCAAAGCCATATGCCGCCTACCGCATTACAAACAATCCCAATTACTTGGCCTTTCACGGTCTGGGGGCTTGATATGGTCGGACCCCTTAAAGGGGGAAGCCATAAGAAAAAATATCTGCTGGTCATGGTAGATAAATTCACTAAGTGGATAGAGGCCAAACCAGTTAAAACGGCCGAAGCCGGACCAGTGATAGACTTTATATCCGGTGTCGTACACTGTTATGGTGTCCCACACAGCATCATCACCGATAACGGCTCTAACTTTACAGCCGACGAAGTGAAAACATGGTGTGCTAATCTGTGCATCAAGCTTGATTATGCCTCCTTCTATCACCCCCAAACAAACGGTCAAGTCAAATGAGCTAATGGTCTTATCATGAGTAGCATTAAGCCTAGACTAGTACGGTCTTTAAAAGAGTCAGACAAACACTGGGTCGAGGAGCTCGACTCCGTACTCTGGGGGCTACGGACCACGCCCAATCACACTACCGGTTACACACCATTCTTCATGGTGTACGACGCGGAGGCTATTTTTCCCTGGGACATCATTCATGACTCACCTCGAGTGCGCATGTACGAAGAGAGAGAAGTCGAGCTTGATCGGCAGGACAGTCTAGATGCGCTGGAGGAGGAGCGCCATGTTGCAAAAGCCCGTTCCGTATTCTATCAACAACAAGCTCGCATATACCAAAGCAGAGAAGTGCGGGCCAAGACTTATAATGTTGGTGAACTCGTTCTACGCTTGCCAGAAAAGAAAAAGGACAAACTCAAGCCCAAGTGGGAAGGTACCTTCATTATAGATGAAGTTCTCACTGGAGGTGCGTATCGTCTGCGTGATGCATCGGATAATCTCTTAGAGCCGAAGCTGTGGAATGCCGCCAGACTCCGAAGATTCTACGCCTAGAGCTGGACTCATTGTTTGTTTTCTTTTTCTCCTCTTTTCATTTTCTCTCTCTTTAAATTTTTTCTTTAGCTTTATAGCTCTTTGTGGCTAGACCGCACACTTATGAGGTACACATCCTTAAATGTATATGCCCATAATACCTGGGGGCTTCTTTTACAGAAGCTTATTATCATTTTCCGAGCATCAAGCTCACCATATAGATGTGTCATCTATCGATATATGTCTTTTCTTCACCATTATATGCACCTTTATGACTTAAGGTTTTGCCAAGCTGGGTTGACTGGCTCCTGTGCTTATGCCCTACGTTCCCGTTTGTTCGGCCAGGGCATAAAGGGAGCACCTCTGCGATTGTTACAGTCGGGTCATCCAGACTTGTATCTCAGACTGGGTGAAGCCGAAAGCTAGCGTTCTTAAGGGAATAATCGGTCGGCGGACTAAAGACGTTTTACCTTTGTTGCATCACAAACCCCCAGATATTATATATACTGTGATTTTTTCGAATGACGGTTTGGGCACGCACACTAACGCATGTTCACCCAGGGAAAGGAACCCTTAATGGAACTATTCTCTCTGGAAGATGTTTCTTACAATCAGTAAGTAATATAACATAGCTAGCTGAATACAACTTGTCGGTTCAAGCAACTATGACCCCTATGCCTGGTTTCCACACATGCCCTGGTATTTATCGTCGGTCCGATATTCGGAAACACTCCGCATCTTCGGGACTGGAGGTCGAAGCGAAAAGGTCGGCCATGACAATCTTTTTACAATTCGGCTAGGGATAAATTTGTCAATTGAAGTACATAGTCACTTGGAGTCGAAAGCTTCTTCGTCTAACAAGTTGTCTAGCTTACAATCTTGTTGTGAAAACTTGGCGGCTATCTTTACTTGGTCATATACCAAGCTCACTGGAATCTCTTGTCCATCTGACCCCCGAGGTCCGAGCCGGGCCATATGATTCGGATCAAGTCCGGTGTACCACGTTTTCACCATGGCCCAGGCCTCTCGTGCGCCTTCCCGGCAAGCCGATATCTTCCATAATCTAAAGCGGCGCCGAGCTCCCTTGAATAGCTTCACAAGCTCCTCCATACTTCCTGGAGGGGATGCGTATGGCCATAAAGCCTTGGCAACACTCTGCATTGCTTTCTGAGCTTGCTCGTGCATTTGTGACAGCTCTTGCAGCAGATCGCCTTGAGATCCAGACATTTCCTCGTTGGGTCGGCCTGTCAGCATACCTACAGACATAAATCTGTTAACTCATTTTTACCACACTACACAAAGGTAAGTTCAAAAGCATACTGAATATGCCGCCCCATAACTTCCTGTTCTCTTTTACGGCGTCCACTAGCTGGGCTCGCACATCTTTTAGCTCTTCGCCCAGCAGGGTGTTGGAATCCTGCAGCTTGTTCTTATAATCCCTGGTTCGTGTCAACACATGCTCGCCAGCGGCCAGTTGCTTTTCGGCCTGATGTTTACCCGCATGTGCGACCTTCAGTTCCTCTTTCAGTTGATCTAACGATCCTGCCATGGGAAATACAACGGTGTTAACATTACTGGTAAATGATTAATATTTTTCGGGGCGGAGGAGAACATTACCAGGCGGTGCCTCCTTGGATTTCTCCAGTTCGGCGGTAGCAACAACTAGCTGGGTCCGACACTTTTCCTTATCATGAGACAACATGTTGTTCTTCTTCGTGAGTGCCTGATTATACAATAATCCTTAAATTAGTTGTTTCAACTGCTTCAAGTCTCGGGGGCTACTGGTGTATGATTACCAGTTCTGTACAATGCATGCTTACCAGCATATCTTTCAAATACTGGTCAGTGGCTCTGGCAAGCCCATCCCGAGCAGCTCGGATGTACGGATCGGCTGAGCTGAAGGCATCGAATGCCTCTTTAGTAAAGCTGGGGTCGGGAAGAGCGGCCCTTTGTCGCCGATGATTCATGGCGCTCTCTACTTCAGAGTTCATGATGGATACATCATCCGAATCCTCTGAAGAAGGACAATCCGGCGTCACTCCCGTGTCAGCCTCCGCCCTAGAGGCAGGGTCTGGAACCTAATTGGTGGAGGCGCGACCGGCAGGATCCCCGGACATAGTCCGGCGAACACTCTTCCTGATAAAACACAACAGACAATGTCACAGTTCGGTATGACTGCCAAGGGGCGTATTCAAAGCCATACCTCTTTAATGAAGGCTTGGTCGGGTTGTCATTTGCCTTCCTCTTCAAAGATCCGCCCGGCGCGGGCGCCGCTCTCTTATGAGACGCCTCTGGTGTAGCATGGCGCGCCGAGTGCCTCCCCTTTGGAGCATGAGACAGTGCGGTGGGTGAGGCATAATGAGGAAGCTCTTTCGGAGGAGATGTCTCCTGACTACTTACATATGAGGTAGGAAGGAGGCTAGGATAATCAGCCATGATGGCCACTTCTGTGCCATCATAGCTCGCCTGGTAGAAGACTCCCTCCTTGAGCTCTACAAATATGTTCGAATCTAGGATGGAGGTCCTAGTTGTGGTTCTCTAGCTGTGGAGCGGGGCTATGGATCCCCGCGATAACCTTCTGCCATTCCTGTAAAAAATGGATGGGTTAATGTTAATTAAACATGACTCAAGGAGAGGATTGAGTAAGGTGGTGGGATTAAAACTTACCCAGTTAGGGGGATTGTACATGGAGAATCCCTCTCGGCGCTTAAGACAAGTAAATTCCTCTTTCTCCCCTTTGTACAGATCGGCCAATATTGTGGCCAGGGCGGCAGGGGTGTCCGGGCCCTTTCGTCCGCAACATGAGGCGTCGTCTTCCCCGTTGTAATGCCACATAGGGAGCCCTCTGAATTGGAGTGGCTGAACACCTCACGCTATGGAAGTCGCCATTACCTCGATTATTGATAATCCGGACTGGGCGAGTGTCCTTATCTTGCCCATTAATTGTTGAACTTTCGCGCTATCTTCCTCCTCGAGGCTCCGAGGGCGCCAGCTGTGGCATTTCCTCAGTGGAGCGCTGGAAAATTCGGGAAGGCCCATTCAGGCTGGGTCGGGGAGAGCGACATATTCAATATAAAACCACTCCGAGGGCCACTCTTTGGACGCCTTGTTCGGCACAGCGGACAGGTATCCGGTCCCGGCTATATTCCATATCTCGGTGCCACCCACCTCGAATATAGATCCCTTTTGAGAGCGAGGGACAAGGCAGAAAAGCTTCCTCCATAACTCAAAATGGGCCTCGCAGCCCAAGAATAGCTCGCAAAGAGCAACAAAACCCGCAATGTGCAGGATAGAGGCTGGCGTAAGATTGTGCAGTTGGAGGCCGTAGTACTCCAGGAGACCTCGGAGGAAAGGGTGGATTGGAAATCCGACGCCTCTTAATAAAAAAGATGTGAAGCACACTCATTCCCCCTGGTTGGATTGGGGAAATTTTCCACCACGGCTTTGCCAGTGAAAAAGGTTAATCCTGCTCGAACGGGGACTAGATTCGTGGGGGGAAGCAATCCCTGTGTTTGGAGCTTAACCAGCTGGTCATGCGATACTGAACATCTCTCCTGATTGCCTTTTTCGGAGCCATGAGGGCGGGAGGAGGAACTGGGAGCGCTAGCCATGTTTGAGTGGTTTCTCCTAGCGAGCTCTAAGGATTTTCTGCCTGGTGTGGAATGGCATCTGAGATCCAATCCCTTTAAATAGACGCCTTTTTTACATGGTCGGGGTGTTATGTGCAAAAAATACTCTGACCTTTTGTATTCGCTCGACACGTGGAAGCGGAAGCAACGGAGGTGCAGAAGCTGAAGGATATGACATTAAATGAAAATTCGAGTATAACTCTTCTGGTCAGATGCTTTGAAGTATTTGGAGGAGGAACCCACCTTGCAATGCTGAAGACAATCTACACACCGGACACATCATCATTGAAGCCTGCTTCGGGGGCTACTGAGGGAGTCCTGGATTAAGGGGTCCTCGGGCGTCCGGGCTATATGATGTGCCAGACTAATGGGCCATGAAGATAGAAGACAGAAGACTTCCTGCCGTGACCGGATGGGACTCTCCTTTACGTGGAAGGCAAGCTTGGCACTCGGATATGAAGATTCCTTCCTCTGTAAACCAACTCTGTACAACCCTAGGTCCCTCCGGTGTCTATATAAACCGGAGGGTTTAGTCCGTAGAGGAAATCATAATCATACAGGCTAGACGTCTAGGGTTTAGCCATTACGATCTCGGGGTATATCAACTCTTGTAAACCCCATATTCATCCAAGATAATCAAGCAAGAAGTAGGGTATTACCTCCATCAAGAGGGCCCAAACCTGGGTAAACATCGTGTCCCTGTCTCCTGTTACCTTCGATCCTCAGACGCACAGTTTGGGACCCCCTACCCGAGATCTGCCGGTTTTAACACCGACACCTACCTCACTAGGAATGAGCTCCCTGAGTATCAAAGTGAGGCCCATCGCATCATTCCACATTCGAAAGCCTACAAAGTTCATTAAGGAGAACTGTACAAGAAAAGTAATACCGGGGTCCTTCAACGATGTATCTCCGAAGACGAGGGACGGCAGCTCTTGGCTGAAATACACGCTGGTCTTGGTGGCCATCATGCCACAGCCCAGAACCTTGTAAGTAAAGCCTTCCGCATGGGTTTATTTTGGCCCACAGCCCAGGAAGATGCACAAGACCTCATGCAGCGCTGTGTTGGATGCCAGCTTTTCGATAACCAAAGCCATATGCTGCCCACTACCCTCCGAACAATCCCTATTACTTGGGCCTTTGCGGTCCGGGGGCTCGATATGGCCGGACCTCTTAAAGGGGGAAGCCATAATAAGAAATACTTGTTCATAATGGTCGACAAGTTCACTAAGTGGATAGAAGCCAAACCAGTTAAAACGGCTGAAGCCGGACCGGTGATAGACTTCATATCCAGCATCGTACACCATTACGGTGTCCCACATAGTATTATTACTAACAACGGCTCTAACTTACAGCCGACGAGGTGAAAACTTGGTGCCCCAACTTGGGAATCAAGCTTGATTACGCCTCCGTATACCACCCTCAGACAAATGGCCAGGTCGAACGGGCTAATGGCATGATAATGAGCGGCATCAAAACCAGACTAGTGCGATCTCTACAAGAATCAGACAAACACTGGGTTAAGGAACTCGATTCTGTACTCTGGGGGCTACTGACCATGCCCAATCGCACGGATATACACCCTTTTTCATGGTGTACGGTGACTCACCTCAAGTGCGCATGTATGAAGAGAGAGAAGCCGAGCTCGATCGGCAGGACGACCTGGACGGCCTGGAGGAGGAGCGCGATGTCGCGAAGGCCCATTCTGCATTTTATCAACAGCAGGCTCGGCGATACCAAAGCAGATAAGTACGGGCAAAGACCTACAATGTTGGTGAACTAGTTTTACGCCTACCAGAAAAGAAAAAGGACAAGCTCAAGCCCAAATTGGAGGGTCCCTTCATTATAGATGAAGTTCTCAGTGGAGGAGCCTATCGTCTTCGCAATTCTTCGGACAATCGCTTGGAGCCAAACCCATGGAATGCCGCAAGGCTCCGAAGATTCTACGCCTAAGTCCGCACATATACCTTTTTTTCTCGTTCTGTCTTTTCTCCTTTTTACAGTTTTCCCTTTTTTGCCTCGTTTCTATACGACTTCTAGTTCGTTTTCGGATAAACCGTACACCTGAAGGGTAGACATCCTCAAATGTACTTACCCCACAATACCTGGGGCTTCTTTTCACAAGAAACTTATTCTTGTTATTATTATTTGAGCATCAAGCTCACCATATAGATGTGTCATCTATCGATATATGTCTTTTCTTCACCATTATATGCACCTTTATGACTTAAGGTTTTGCCAAGCTGGGTTGCCTGGCTCCTGTGCTTATGCCCTACGTTCCCGCTTGTTCGGCTAGGGCATAAAGGGAGCACCTCTGCGATTGTTACAGCCAGGTCATCCGGACATGTACCTCAGACGGGTGAAGCCGAAAGCTAATGTTCTTAAGGGAATGATTGGTCGGTGAGTAAAAGACGAACTGCCCTTGTGGCACTACAAAACCCCAAGTATAAACGCGTACTGTGATTTTTTTTAGCATCACAGCTTCGGTATGCACAAAGAACCGCATACAAGCCCAGGGAGAGGAACCCTTAACGGAACTATTCTCTTTGGAAGATGTTTCTTACAATCAAATATAATATAACATAACTCCCCGAATACAACTTGTCTATTCAAGCAATGATGACCGGACTGCCTGGTTTCCGAACATACTTTGGTGTTTACCTATGGTAAAGTATTCGGAAACACTCCTAACCTAGGGTTTTCGGAGGTCGAAGCAGAAAGTCTGCCATGATAATCATTTTACAAATTCCGGGCCATATGATTGGGATCAAGTCCGGTGCACCATGTTTTTACCATGGCCCAGGCTTCCCGAGCACCTTCTCGGCATGCCGATATCTTACATAGCCCAAAACGGCGCTGAGCTCCCTTGAATAAATTCACAAGGTCCTCCATACTTCCTGGAGGAGAATCGGCTGGCCATAAAGCCTTAGCAATGCTTCTCATTGCCTTCCACGCTCGTTCAAGCACCTTGGACAGCTCTTGTAGCAGGCTGCCTTGAAATCCGGACACCTCTTCTTCGGGCCGCCCAGTCAACACACCTACAGAAATAAACCTGTCAGGATTCGCATCAGCGAACTATATGTCAGTAAGTTAAAAGGCATACTGGATATGCCACCTCTCAGTTTTCTGTTCTCCTTTAAGGCGTCTGCCAGCTGGGCTTGCACGTCTTTCAGCTCTTCGCTGAGCTAAGTATTGGCATCCTACAGCTTGTTCTTTTCCTCCCTGGTACGCGTCAGTACGTGTTGACCAGTGGCCTCTTGCCTTTCGGCATGTTCTTTGTCCGCCTGCGCGGCCTTTAGTTTCTCTTCCAGCTGATCCGACGATCCTGCCATCATCAAATGCAAATAGTGTTCATCTGAATAGGCATGATTGGCACATGATTATATTTTCTCGACAGCATGAGACATTACCAGTCGGTGCCTCCTTTGGACTTCTCCAGTTCGTCGATAACAGCAATTAGCTAGGTCCGGCACTGTTCCAGCTCCCGACATAGCACGTTGTTCTTCTCCGTGAGTATCTAATTATACATCAATCCTTAAAATCAGTTGCTTCAATTGTTTTCAAGTCTCGGGGGCTACTGGTATAGGACTATTAAATCCACACAAAATCATCTTACCCACATATCCTTTGAAAGCTGGTAAGTGGCTCCAGCGAGCCCATCCCGAGCAGCTCGGATATAAGCATCCGCCGAGCTGAAGGCATTGGATGCCTCTTTAGTAAAATTGGGATCCTGCATAGCTGCCCTTCGGCGCCGATGGTTCATGGCGCTCTCCACTTCGGAATTGGTGATGGACACATTATCCGAATCACCAGAGAGAGAGCAATCCGGCATTGCACCCGTATCGACTCTGGCCCTAGAGGCAGGGTCCGGGGTCGGATTGGCGGACATATGTCTGGCAGGATCTCCGAATATAGTCCGGTGGATGCTCTTTCTGAAATACAATGCAGCAGAAAACGTCACAGTTCGGTATGCTTGCTACATGGGCATATTGAGAACCGTACCTTTTTTAGGTGGGTGTCGGTGTCAAAACCGGCGGATCTTGGGTAGGGGGTCCTGAACTGTGCGTCTAGGATCGATGGTAATAGGAGACAGGGGACACAATGTTTACCCAAGTTTGGGTCCTCTCTATGGAGGTAATACCCTACGTCCTGCTTGATTGATATTGATAAATATGGGTGTTACAAGAGTTTATCTACCACGAGATCATAATAGCTAAACCCTAGAAGCCTAGCATGTATGACTATGGTAATGAATATATCCTTTCCAGACTATCCCCTCCGGTTTATATAGACAGCGAGGGGATCTAGGGTTTACATAGAGTCGGTTATATAAGAAGGAATCTTCATAGTTAGTCGCCAAGCTTGCCTTCCACGCCAAGGAGAGTCCAATCCGGACACAGGTACAGTCTTCGGCCTTCATGTCTTCATAGCCCATCAGTCCGGCCTAATAGATAACAGGTCGGACGCCCGAGGACCCCTTAGTCCTGGACTCCCTCAGTAGCCCCTAAACCTGACTTCAATGATGAGGAGTCCGGCACGCAGATTGTTTCCGGCATTGCAAGGCGGGTTCCCTTTTATCCGAACTTCAAGATAGTCTCTGGATGCGATGATAGTATCCGGACCTGTCACCATACATAACTGTAGAGAGAATATATATTTTTACACGAGTCTAATCCACTGACAGCTTTTACAATATGACATCACGTTTGTTCGGTCATAATCTCAAACCATTTTTCGTCGGTCGCTCCACATTTGAGACGCGGTTGCCATTGGCACGTCTTGTCGAAGCAGAGATCATGCCCCCTTATTATGGGATTCTCATCAATACGGGCATGGGTGACCCAAACGTGCCGTTTTGCACGGCCCTTGGGAATAGGCGAGTTCAAGGCGGTGGGGAGACACCTGATATTCGCGGCCTTTATAAGGGGATAGGGATTACCTACCTTCACCCCCACCTCAGCTCCTCCTTAGTCCTTCCGTCCCTGAGCTCCAGCGCCCAAGCTTCTAGCTTTTCCCTCAACCGAGAAAGCACTCCAAAAATGTCCGGATCCGGAGCTGGGGGTAAGCGGATGGCCTCCTCCGTCAAGAAGAAGGATATCAAGGTGCTCCGGGAGGCCAGATATCTGGCCAAGGAGATCGCTCACCGACTCCCGGATAAGGGACAGATCGTCCCTACTCCAGAGCCCCACGAGAGGGTTGATTTTCTCACACATTTCGTCTGCGGGATGGGTTTCCCTCTCCACCCCTTCGTCCGTGGACTGATGTTTTACTATGGGCTAGACTTCCATGACCTAGCCCCCAACTTCATCCTCAACATCACGGCATTCATTGTCGTGTGCGAGGCCTTCCTCCGCATCCTGCCTCATTTCGGCCTATGGTTGAAGACCTTCAACGTGAAGCCGAAGGTGGTGAGCGTCCAACAAGCAGAGTGCGGAGGCTCCATGGTGGGCAAGATGCCCAACGTTACCTGGCTCGAAGGCTCGTTCGCGGAGATGGTGAAAGGGTGGCAATCGGGGTGGTTATATATCACTGAGCCGCGCGACACCAACTGGGTGGCGGCCCCCGAATTCAGATCTGGATTCCCGATGCGGCTCACCTCCTGGAAAGAGAGGGGCCTAACCTGGGGTCCGTCGGACGAACTGACTGGGCTCCAGACATGTGTCCAGAATATGATGGATAGGAAGATCAAGCTCGTCAATGTGGTCCGGGTCATGCTCATTCGCCGGGTCCTTCCGTGCCAATGTCCGACTTGCTATCTATGGGAGTACGATCCGGCCAAGCACCAGACGCTACAAGAGCTCTTCAGCACAACGCATGAAGAAATCTAGAAAGTGCTCTTCAAGGCCCGCGAGATGCCACCGCCCAAGACCGAGGATCGCGGGCTTAGCTTAAAACGCCAGGCTAACCCGGTAAGCTCTTCTAATGTTTTCAAGGCATACCTTTTACTAGCATATTTTGAGGAAAAAACTAAGCCTCCCTACCCGTGTTTTCAGGCCTGCATCAAGATAGCGGAGGGGATTAACAGTCCGGCTCCGCTGCCCGAGGACCAAGAATTCCCATTGTTGACGAAAATGCTTTTTCTAGCACCTTATGAGGTGCCAGAGAAGACGGCCAAGAAAGCGGCCAAAGGGGCCAAGAAGGGCCCTTGCCGAAAAGGCGCTCTGGACATGATGTCCGAAGACGAAACTTCCTCTTCGTCCGCTGACGACGATGAGGAAGAGGAAGAAGAAAGCGACTCCCCACCTGAAGTGGGAAGGAAGAAGAGAGCGGCCTCCACAAATCTGGAGGCAGAAGCGCCTAAAAGGGTTAGAGGCTCCCACGCGGATAACTCCCTGTGGGATGTTGACAGCAGTCTGGAGCGACCTCGATGGACCAAGCCTCAGGCCGCCTCGTAAGTTCCAGGATCCGAAAACATCTAGCTTTCCCTATTTGTAATATTGATATACCTTAAACCTTGTTATTGCAGTCCAGCACGCGATGGCTCCCCGTGATCCTCGTTAGAGGGATCGCTAGACTCAAAGGAGATGGCTAGCATGTCTCCGCCACCTGCTCATTCCGTCTCTCCTAAGGTGACGACGAGGTGGTGTCGCAAAAGACCTTCCCCGACTGGGGGGCTTTCGGAGATCGTCGGGGCGGTGCCCCAGGACGATTCCTCAACTGCCGGACGCAGGGGGGAAAAAGCCCCTGCAAGGACTAGCGACGGGGGCCGGGTTCCCTTCAGGCCTGAGCCGGATACCATTCCGAAAACCTATGTGGCTCCGGAGTCCAGCGAGCGGCATGCTCCGAAAGGAAGGAATGTGCATGTTCTGCCGGTGACCTCTATCCAACTAGAGGCACCGGATAACCTGCTGGAGGCGCTACGAGGCGCCTCTATTGTGGATGCACACCACACCCTTATGGGCATGGTAATAGAGAAGGTCCAGTTCGTGAAAAGCGGACTGACTGAAGCCTGCACTAGCCTTCTATCAGGCTTTGAGGTAAGTAATGCGTTTGTAGGAAGAATAGCATAGTATAGATAGTAGCCCCTGATGCTCTGTTTGGTGTTCGGAAAGAAAAGGGTGAACAGAGGATCGAAAAGAAATATCACAGGAGTCTAACATAAGTTGTCTTGGTGAATAAACAGGTGTCGCTGTAGGCTGCCACCGCTCATGCTGCAGAGGTCTCCGGACTGAAGCGGAAACTAGAGCGGGCCGAGGAAGAGCTCGGCCTCGTAAGCAGCTAGAGGATAGCCAAGGTATGTGCTGTCCTGCTGGTACCTTTTAATAAAAAATAAAAAGTCCGTCCAGACTGAGTTGTCATGAACTTTATTAGGGGCCACGACCGATGTGGGAGCCCTCAAGAAGGCGTTGGCTGAGGCCGAGGACAAAGTGGCCAAGGAGCGTGCCACGCGCGAGAAGCACGAGGCCCAGGTCGGCGAGCCGCGGCAACAGCTCCAGGACGCGATCAAGAGATTTGAGTCTGTGGAGCGCAATTGCAAGGCGCAAGAGTCCGAACTGGCGAAGGCCCTCCGGAGCACACAGGATGCACGAGCCAAAGCCCAGAATGCCCTCCAGGAAATTCAGGCGGCCAAGGAGATTGCGGCGGGTAATTCTTTCACCGTGCAAAGCAACTATGTAAAAGAAACGTTCCTTGTACTTATTCGAATTCAGGTTTTCCAGGGGCGTTTACGGATCTGCCGCGCAGTATATTGGATGCTGCCGAGCATTACAGATCCAAAGAAGGGATGTCTAGGAGAAGCTATTCTAGTCCCAGTATCTTGGACCCGAACATCCGTTGCCCTTCATCGACCAGCTGAAGCAGTTGGTCGAGCTGCACAAGTCGGTGGAGCTAGCCATGAAGGACCTGATAGTCCGGTTGTGGCCTACCGAGCCTGTACCTAGCAGCTATTTCGGACTTGTTAAGCGTCTTGTAAATGCCTGTCCGCGGCTTGAAACCGTGAAGCGGTCGGTCTGCATTGAAGGTGCGCATATGGCCTTTGCCTGCATCAAGACGCATTGGGAAAAGCTGGATGCCAAGAAGCTGATGACCGAGGGGCTAACGGAGAGCAAGGAGCATCGTCGACCCGAGCTCTATTTTGATGGCGTCCTGGAGGGGTCCCGCCTTGTGGCGGAACAATGTTCGAAGGATATCATTTTCCCATGAGAACATTTGTATTATCTCGTCCTATAATATGGAATAATGATGTTATGTATTATAATGCTTGTGATTTACATTTTACCTCCTGTGCGGCCGTTTATGAAATCTGAGGGTTGACCAGTCGTCGGCTTCTGCCCCCACGTAAATAGTACGGAGGTGTTCGGGATAAATCTAAACACTCTTCCTCCACATTCTGGTCCTTAAAGGAGGTGTTTAGCGCAACGAACAAGGCAATCAGACTATGCGGCCTTTACCGCCCTCACTTAGCCATAGGAGTTTGACAATTAAAAAAGCTGGCGAAGCCCCTGGTATTCGGACGGCCGAACTAGGGGCGTTATACATGCCTAATCAGAGGGACCGATTCTTCGCACGAAGCGGAAAAAATCTCTAACGATTTGGAACCTCTCGAACAGCTGACCGGCTCTCGCCGCATCATGACAGTCAGTTTTCGGCTTTCTCTACTGAGGTGCTCATCCGGAAGAACCGAGACACAATCGTAGTAGTTCTCCCTTTACTACCCTAGCCGATATAGCGGAATGTAAGGTAGTAAGCACAGGAGCCGGGCAACCCAACTATTGACCAAAGACATGATTCGAAGCCGATGCATATAATGTTATAAGTTCGGGGTGCCGAACTGTACTAAAAAAGTGTTCAGACTTTTATTGCCGTAGAACGGGGTGTAATGAAGCCCCTTGCGAAGTAATACGTACCATAGTGTACGCGTGTAATATATAATATACACAAAGGTGAGGAAACAGGAACAGTTAAGTAATAAGCTAACGTCACCATTTATTCACCATTGTGATGTAATTAGTACGTCGAGGCGTACTTTGTGCGAGTAATGCGATAAGCAAGTAAAGCTATTTAACATGTCGCAACCAAGGGCGAGCTACGTGCGGGTATGTAAAACAAGTATGGCGATCGTTTAATAGAGACCACCTGGGGATTCCCTTGTATGCCAGAGCTTCTTGCCTCCTTGGTGTGTTCTGTAAGCGGGTCGTCCATATAGACCTCGAAAAGAGAAAAGACCCGTGATAATAAAAATAAAAAATAAAGGCGTGTGAATCCCAGGGTCGGTCAAGCCGCACTGTGGATAGCGAGCGAGTTGTGCCTCCATCGGTACCCATGAGGTTTTGAGTGCGTAATTATGTACGCGCGGCACGGATGCCCCTTTCCTCAACGGGGCTGGGACAAAGGCCGAATTTACTAATTCAGCTCTTGACGAACCGAGCTGCCCTTTTGCAGTGTAGTCCGGACCTTCTTGACGATGTCCAGGGGTTCGGCGGCCGGATTATGGTGCCGCTTGAGAAGGCCGCTCTGTACTTCTGCTGCTAGGGTTGCGGTATGCTCCTCTGTGCGGAGGGAACATTCCGTGTTTCCATTTACTGTAATGACGTCGCGTGGACCGGGCATCTTGAGCTTGAGATAAGCATAATGAGGCACCACGTTGAATTTAGCGAACGCGGTTCATCTGAGCAGTGCGTGGTAGCCGCTGCGGTAGGGGACGATATCGAAGATTAGCTCTTCGCTTCGGAAGTTATCCGGGGAACCAAAGACCGCCTCCAGCGTGATCGAGCCCGTACAACGGGCTTCTATGCCTGGTATAACTCCTTTAAAGGTAGTTGTCGTGGGCTTGATTCATGAGGGATTAATGCCCATTTTGTGTATTGTATCCTGATAGAGCAGGTTGAGGCTGCTACCACTGTCCATTAGGACTCGTGTGATGTGAAATCCATCGATGATTGGGTCGAGTACCAATGCGGCCGAACCGCCATGACGGATGCTAGTTGGATGATCACTACGATCGAAGGTGATCGGGAATGACGACCATGGGTTGAACTTTGGGGCGACTGGCTCTACCGCGTAAACATCCCTAAGTGCGCGCTTGCGCTCCCTTTTGGGGATGTGCGTAGCGTATATCATGTTCACCGTTTTGACTTGAGGCGGGAATTTCTTCTGCCCCCCAGTGTTCGCCTGCCGGGGCTCCTCGTCTTCGTCCTCGCTCTGCGATTCCCCTTCCTTGTTTCTGATATTTACCTTGTTGTATTGCTTAAAGACCCGGCAATCTCTGTTAGTATGGTTGGCCGGTTTGTCTGGGGTGCCATGTATCTGGCAAGGATGATCAAGTATGCGGTCCAAGCTGGATGGTCCTCCGCCGTTCTTTTTATAGGGCCTCTTTCGCTGGCCGGATTTGGAGCCGCTGAATCCGACATGAACTATGGTGTCATCGGTGTTATCGCCATTGCTTCGGCGTTTGTGTCTGTTGCGCCGGAGCTTGCTGGTGCTATTTTTGGCCTCGGAGGGGCCTGCTTCGTTGGCTGTGTTTGTACTGTGATCCATCCAACTATCTTCTCCCGCGCAAAAGCGGGTCATAAGTGCCATGAGGGCTGCCATAGACCTTGGCTTTTTCTGGCCGAGGTGGCGGGCTAGCCATTCGTCACGGATGCTATGTTTAAAGGCCGCTAGGGCTTCAGCATCCGGACAGTCAACAATCTGGTTCTTTTTGGTTAGGAACCTAGTCCAGAATTTTCTGGCTGATTCTCCGGGTTGTTGAACTATGTGGCTTAGGTCATCGGCATCGGGGCCGGACATATGTACCTTGGAAGTTGTCAAGGAAGGCTTCTTCCAAGTCCTCCCAGCTACCAATGGAATTTTCAGGTAGGATGTTCAGCCAGTGGCGAGCTGGTCCTTTGAGCTTTAATGGGAGGTATTTGATAGCGTGGAGGTGATCTCCTCGGGCCATGTGGATGTGGAGAATAAAATCTTTGACCCACACTGCGGGATCGGTTGTTCCGTCGTATGATTCAATATTGACGGGTTTGAACCCCTCGGGGAATTCGTGATCCAGCACCTCATTTATGGAGCAGAGAGGGTGTGCGGCGCCTCTATATCGAGCCGTGTCACGGCGCACCTCCGATGAAGCTCGTCTGCGGTTATTGGCCCGGATGTGACTAGGTTTGTCACGTCCGAATAGGTAGCCGTCGTCCCGAGTCGAGAAGCGTCCTCGCGATCCGTAGATTGATCTGGTGTGTCCTGCTCTATTGTCTAGATCCCACTGAAGGTCGTGTGTATGGTCCCGAGCTGTTCTATCCATGTTTTTTCAAAGTGGTGGGGCAGGCTCTTGTTCGGCCTGAGTTGCCGCTTTATCCCGACCTTGGGGTGGTCGGTCCGCCGTACTATCCTGACCACGTGGTGGTCGATCCGCATTGTGTGAGGGCGGTATGGGATCTGGTGCTTCATCATCGAACTGAGGTAGCAGTCTGCGCTTTGGGTAACTCTTGACTGGGCGCTCGAGGCCGTATTCTTCGGCTGCCAGGACATCTGTCCACCTGTCGATGAGCAGGTCTTGATCGGCCTGGAGCTGTTAATGCTTCTTTTTTCAGGCTTCTAGCAGTAGCTATTAGCTGGCGCTTGAAGCGTTCCTGCTCTAGGGGTGCCTCAGGTATGATGAAATCCTCGCTACCGAGGCTCTCCTCATCTCCGAAGACTGGACGATAACTATCATCATTGGAGTTATTGGGCGTGGCCTGTTTATCAGGGTCATCTTGCCCGTTGTCTTGTTCCTCCTGTTCGGACGTAGCTCCAACAGGGTCTTTATTTTTTTCGGTCGTCGCCCGGAGTACCATTTTCTCCGGTGCCAGTTTTGTCATCTTTTGAGCGACGAGCCTTAGAGTGGCGTTTAGGGCGCCGACGCTTGGACTGTGTCTCAGAAGGTTTATCTGCGATTGGATCCCTTTTGTCATCGTCGCTAGCTTCTTTAGGTGTGTCGACCATGTACACATCGTATGAAGAGGTGGCTGTCCAATGTCCAGTAAATGGCGGGTTTTGGCCTTGTTCCTGGTCGGCATCGTCGTTCATACCGTCGATGTTTTTGGAGCCGTAATCGAGCACGTCGGTTAATTCATCGACAGTGGCTATGAAGTGGGCGGCGGGTGGGAAACAAAATTTCCCATCATCAGCCTCTGGCTCGAACCGAACATAGTTTGGCTGTGAGTCCTTCTCCAAGGACAAGTTCTTTAAAGAGTTTAGCACATCACTCAAGGGTGAGTGCTGGAAGATGTCTGTGGCACTAAATTTGAATATTGGTAACCGATTCAGCTCGGTGTCCGCAGGCGTGCCCGGTCCGGGACTCATAGCCGGAGATGAATCCTGAGTTCTATTGGTGCAAATATCGTGAGGTGTCGAGTCTGTGTGCGGCTCCAACGCCAGGGACTCTCTGGCTTCAGGTGGCATGATTTTCTCCGGCTCTAAGGCCGTTGCAGCAACAGGGACCATCCGTTGGACTTGATCCGATGACAGATTTAAGTCATGTTCATCGGAGCGAGGGGGAGCGATCGCTGCGGTCTCAAATCCATTGAAGATCAAGTCTCCACGGATATCCGCGACGTAGTTCAAGCTTCCAAATCTGACCTGGTGGCCAGGGGCGTAGCTATCGATCTGCTCCAGATGGCCGAGCGAGTTGGCCTGCAGTACGAAACCGCCGAACACGAAAATCTATCGCGGGAGGAAGGTTTCTCCTTGGATAGCATCGCTATAGACGATTGAAGGGGCCATCGAACCTTTCGTCGACGGCATAGTGGAACTCTCAATGAATGCACCAATGTCGGTGTCAAAACCGGTGGATCTCGGGTAGGGGGTCCCGAACTGTGCGTCTAGGATCGATGGTAACAAGAGACAGGGGACACAATGTTTACCCAGGTTCGGGCCCTCTCTATGGAGGTAATACCCTACATCCTGCTTGATTGATATTGATGAATATGGGTGTTACAAGAGTTGATCTACCACGAGATCATAATAGCTAAACCCTAGAAGCCTAGCATGTATGACTATGGTAATGAATATATCCTTTCCGGACTATCCCCTCCGGTTTATATAGACACCGAGGAGATCTAGGGTTTACATAGAGTCGGTTACATAAGAAGGAATCTTCGTAGTCGGTCGCCAAACTTGCCTTCCACGCCAAGGAGAGTCCAATCCGGACATAGGTACAGTCTTTGGCCTTCATATCTTCACAGCCCATCAGTCTGGCCCAATAGATAACAGGCCGGACGCCCGAGGACCCCATAGTCCAGGACTCCCTCAGTGGGGGCTTGGAAGTATCGCTGTCCGCCTTTCTTTTTGAAGACCCACCTTGTGTCAGCGTCCCCTTTTTAAGGGACGATCCCGATGCAGCATGGCGAGATGAGCGTCGCCCCTTTGAAGCATGAGACAGTGCAGTGGGTGAGGCACAATGGGAAAGCTCTTTTGGAGGAGATGCTCCCTGGGCACTTACATGGGAAGATGGAAGAAGGCCAGGGTAATCGGCTTCGATGGCCACTTCCGTGCCATCGTAGCTCACCTGATAAAAGACCCCCTCCTTAAGCTCCATGGATATATCCGGATCCTCCTCGAATCCCAGATCCAGGTCCTGGATATGGTCCTCCGGCTGTAGAGCGGTGCTGTAGATCCCCGCAGTGACCTTCCTCCATTCCTAGTAAAAATGGTTGGGTTAAGATTGACTAATTGCAACTCGGGAAGAAGATTGAGTGAGGTGTTGGGTTGAAAGCTTACCCAGCTAGGGGGTTGTACATGGAAAAGCCATCTCAGCACTTGAGGCGAGTGAATTCTTCTTTCTCCCCTTTATAAAGGTCAGCCAACATGGCGGCCAGGGCGGTAAAGTTATCCGGACCCTTGCGCCCATAGCGGGATGTATCATCCTCCCCGTTGTAGTTCCACATGGGGAGTCCTCTAGATTGGAGTGGTTGGACACCGCACATTATGGAAATCGCCATGACTTCAATTATGGATAGTCCGGACTAAGCGAGTACCTTTATCCTGTCCATTAACTTCTTGACTTCAGCACTTTCTTCCTCCTCGGGGCTCCGAGGGCGCCAGCTGTGGCGTTTCCTTAGCAGGCCATGGGAAAATTCAGGTAGGCCACATCGGATTGGGTCCGAGAGGATGACGTCTTCAATATAAAACCACTCCAAGGGCCACTCCTCCGATGCCTTTTTCGGAGTGCCGGACAGATATCCTGTCCTGGCTATGCCCCATACTTCGGTGCTGCCCACCTTGAATATGGATCCCTTTTGGGAGCGAGGTACGAGGCATAAAAGTTTCCTCCATAGCTCAAAATGGGCCTCACAGCCTAGGAACAGCTCGCAAAGAGCGACAAAACCCGCGATGTGCAGAATGGAGCCCGGCATAAGATTGTGCAGTTGAAGGCCATAGTACTCCAGGAGACCTTGGAGGAAAGGATGGATTGGAAATCCAACACCTCTCAAAAGAAAAGACACGAAGCACACTCGCTCCCCTTCTGAGGGATTCGGGAAATTTTCTACCAGGGCCTCGCCAGTAAAGGATGTTAATCCTGCCCGGACGGGGACTAGATCTGCAGGGGGAGATAGCCCTCCACCTGGAGCTTGGCCAGTTGGGATATAGAGCGGCTCTCCCAATCACCTTTTTGAGGGTCGTAGGGGTGGGAGGAAGAACTAGGAGCGCTAGCCATGGTTGCGTGGTTCCTTGAGGCAAGTTCGAAGAATTCTCGCTTGGCGTGGAATGGTATCTGAGATTTGATCTCCTTAAATAGACACCTTATGTACGCTGTCGAGGGGTTATCTATAAAAATGTTTGGGCCCTTCGTATTCGTTTGTCACGTGGAAGCTAAGGCGGCGGAAGCACAGAAGCCGAAGGGTGCGACATTTAATGAAAACCAAGTTGTTCAAAGAATTCACTTTACCAAGATCGGAGATGTAAGGGCCGAATATGGCCCCTCGGTTCGGATGCTTTGAAGTATTCGATGGAGGAACCCGCCTTGCAATGCCGAAGACAACTTGCACGCCGGACACGTCGTCATTGAAGACTAGTTCGGGGACTACTAAGGGAGTCCCGGATTACTGGGTCCTCAAGCGTCCGGGCTATGTGACATGGGCCGGACTGACGGACCATGAAGATACAAGATGGAAGGCTCTTTCCCGTGTCCAGATGGGACTCTCCTTGGCGTGGAAGGCAAGCTTAGCGTGCGGATATGAAGATTTCTTTTTCTGTAAACCGACTATGTACAACCCTAGCCCCCTCCGGTGTTTATATAAACTGGAGGGTTTAGTCCGTAGAGGCAATCTCAATCATAATCATATAGGCTAGACATCTAGGGTTTAGCCATTATGATCTCGTGGTAGATCAACTCTTGTAACCCCTATACTCATCAAAGTCAATCAAGCAGGAAGTAGGGTTTTACCTACATAAAGAGGGCCTGAACCTGGGTAAACATCGTGTCCCCTGTCTCCTGTTACCATCAATCCTTAGACGCACAGTTCGGGACCCCCTACCCTAGATCTACCGGTTTTGACACTGACACCCTCCATTTTCTACACATCGGATCTATATTTACTCTTACCATAAGGTTGGATAACACCAATGGTCCTGAAGAAGTTTAACTCTGCATTGCTCTTGGATGTACCTTTTGCCTGTATCGTTGTACTTAAATTTATAGCTACTTGGTTATGTAGCATCACTCTTAATCTTATCTTAAATATTCTCCATTTTTCTTGTATTATCACATCTATATTTACTCTTAACAAAATGTAGAATAAAGGCAATGCTTATGAAGAAGATTTTGTGGTAAACTTCTTGAATTGCCCCCCCCCCCCCATCAGCATGGACAAGGGCTTTATAGAGCCTGTCTTCACCAATAATGTAAGTTTGTCCTTCTCAAGCCTTCAAACTTTGTTGTGTATATTTGGTTAGGCACGACTGCAAAAGCTGTTTATTTTTGGTGTTTGCATCAAATTGCATGTTTAAAGTTTATTATGTAGTTCATAAACAAAAGTTTGTCCTTCTCAATTTAAGTTTTCAGTTGCACAACCAAGTTCCTTCTTCATACCATGTAAATTAAACTATACAGAGCAAGTGATCTTCTTTTGCACTGCATGTATGCTTCTGTTCTTGATCCGTAATCCAGTGGTGTGGTGAACCTACCCACTACAACACAATGTCATATTCTGCAATGTCTTAACTATGAACAATGTCATATCATTCTACTATTATTTAAACCGTCTCTTTATTTGCCAATCTGAAATGGGATAAATTGACAGCACACTAACCATTGGTTCTTATGAGTTCTTGATTTGTAATCTAGTGGTGTCGTGAAGTTGCCAACTCCTTCACAATGTCATTTCCTGCCATGTCTTAACCTGAACAATACCATATTGTGTTAATGCTATTTTAAACGGTGTCACTTTATTCGTCCGTAAGAAATGTGATGAATTATCAGCACTGATACTTATATGTGCAAAACTTGTCATCTGTCTGCTTGTTTATCTTTCAGAGTGAGGAGGATATAAGTGTCAAACAAGCGTAGTCTCATCAGCTTGCTCAACGTATTGTGTTGCAGCTCCCAACCAGGGCTAACCTTTCTTGAACTCTATTGAAGTGCTGTCGGTTTTGTATATTATTTTCTCAGCATGTTTATTTGCACTAGTGGTGATCTTTGATGCCCAGTGTATGTAATCTTCTGTCTGGTTGTGCTTTATTATCATAGTGACAAACTTTGATGCCCAGTGGATGTAATATGTCGTGATTTCTTTATTGTATAGTCTAGGTTTTTCTTATTCATGATGTTGCAGTTATTTTACTGTATATATATCCTTTCTTCGCAATAAACCGGCCAAACCGTAAAATTACTGTACATAATCGGGTCGTCATGCAAATCACTACATAGTCGGTCCGTTAACAGGCCTAAATGTAAACTAGCCCACTAGTAGATTCGGACCTCTAATAGGCCGAGTAAACTGCCGGTCCTATTTTCACAAGAAAACTCAATGGGCTTTTAGGAGGCTAAAAAGTAGGTTGGGCCCGAAGCCGAACAGCTCATGGGCCGGCAGCAGGCTGAAATAGACCCTGGCCCATTATTGTGCCAATCACATCACGGGTCATTAACAGGCCAAAATTGTCTCGGTCCTTGTTTGGCCCAATCAGATTATCGGTTGTGAGCAGGTCGGATGCAAACCGGGCTGTAGTTAGGCCCAACTATATGGCGGGCTTTTAACAGGCCGAAATAAATATAGGGCCGAAATGTTAAATAGGCCTTTAATAGGCCGAAACTAATATCAGGCCGAATTACTAAATGGGCCTTTAGCAAGTGGGTCCGGAAGCATAGCGTCCAGTTGATGGGCCAAATCTGATATGGGCCATAATTTAGCCCAAAGCCTCTTAAAGGGTCGGGTCTGATCTGGGACGTAATTTGGCCCAAAATATGGTAGGCTTTTAATGGACCGGATCTCATATGGGCCTTTATTAGGCCCGGAACGTGGCAGGCTGTTAATGGACCGGATCAAATATGGGCCGGTATTTGGCCCAAAACATGGCAGCCTGTTAACGGGCTGGCCCACTAGTGTCCTCAAAATCTTGTGGGCCTTTAGCTGGGCCGGCCCATTATGGTCGCCGAAATCTCGTGGGCCTTTAGCTAGGCCGGCCCATTATGATCTGCAAAATCTTGTGGGCTTTTAGTTGGGCCAGCCCATTTAATCTTTATGGGCCACTTTTAGGCCGGTCCACATGTCAACATATCATAGGCGCATCTCGCCCATTGGATGAGTGACACATGTGCCAACGCGGAGCTGACATGTGGTTCCGTCGGCCAATGAGAATTTTACACATGGAAAATCGTCATTGGTCGTGGCTGTTAGCGGGTTATGGGATCCAAAACCGGACCCGATAGCTTAACGGCGACCCGTTACGGTGGATGCCACGTGTCGGTCACCCTTGATGAAAGCACTTCCAAGACACGGCATTTATCATCGTGGAAGTGAACACTTCTGTGATGATAATTTTGGTAATGTCATGGAACACTTCTACAACAGCACAGGTATGACTATCTTGATTCTGTCATAAATTCGTCATGGATGTACATGCATGACAGAAAACATGACCTACTGTGACAAACACGTATCATCACACAAGTTTATTTTTTTGTAGTGCTCCTCGGGATGGCTCCTGAGGAGCAGAGATCTCTATGCAAGCCTCCACCTCGTGAGGTTCGGATGACGCAAGCCATGACGACCAAGGCCAGGCGAGCGCCAGTGGGCGCGGTACAACAGTTTCCTCTTTGGTGCTAAGGAGGCAAGCACAGGCACGGAGTCCCGAGGAATCAACCAAAGGTTTCCATTCTCATCCAACAAGACCAAGACCGCCAGGATGGCAGGACGGAGGTCATCACCGAGCCCACCACGGCGTCACGACCATAAGCTTTGCAGGCAAAGATCACCTTTCCTCAGGATAAGATATACTAGTTGTCTCCCTTCGAATTTGGCCGTTGTGGGATCCCTTCCCGCCTACATTTCGGGGGAAGAGGACCAAGGCCACTATAAAGATAGCCTAGCCACCACCATACAAGGGGATGGACGGAAGGATCATTCAGATCATCCTCTTCCTCACCAGCTCAAGAACACGCCTCCTAAGGTTGTTCTTCCACTGTACTACTTCATCCTCAGCCTACCTCGAGGCTAACCCACCACAAAGTAGGAGTAGGGTTTTACACCGCAAGGTGGCCCGAACCTGGGTAAACTGCTCTGTCCCATTTCTTTCTAGTTCATCGAGCTAAGCCATGAGAGGGGTGAGTAGGCAGACCGAGGAGGTCGAGTTCTTCGCACGCACCCCAGAGTTCAAATCTATCGAGGGTCTGCGGAGCCCAGAATCCGACATTGTCTTTTCTTGTTATTTTTCTTTATGCCATCATATGTTGCATCATGGTCATATCAAGTGTTGCATTGTGCTGATGTCATTTTGCATTCTCATAATCAGCATGTGCATTGTGCTATTCATGCATGAAATTTTGTTGCATGCCCCATGTGTGATCCATGCATCACCACCTCTCCTTCCTTCTCTTTCTTTCTTTTTGCAAGTGCCATCTTGCCCTCCTCCATAAATGTTCAATTTCTGACCTAACAATCTTACTCCATGTCCTAAACCTCTCTGCCAAATTTCATGCTTGGTTAGATTAAAAAATGTCCAAACCAATTTTATTAAGTATGAATTTAATTTGGTTAGATTAAAAAATGCCTCAAGTTTTGGTTAGATTAAAAAATGCCTCAAGTTTGAATTTAATTCAAACTTGTTTTATTTCTCTACCTCTAAAAATGTCCAAACCAATTTTATTAAGTAGGGCATAATTCCAGGAGTCTAGACATATTTTTATTTCTCTCTAGTTCATCCTCTTTTTATCTAGCCTTTTCCTTTTTTACTAGATGTTTATTTGATAAACAGAAGGAGAAAGAAAATAAAAGGGCAGAACCCCTCCATAACCTGGGCCTTTCTTCCCTCCAACCGGCCAGCCCACTTGCTCCTTCAGGCCCATCAAGCCCACCGGCAAAAGGAGAGTCGTCCTCCTTTGTATGGCGCACATCCAGGGCACCATGTCGACGAGCTCATCGATTTGACGGTCGTCTAGCGTCCCTAGCCCCTATTTAACCTATCCTAGACCTAGCCCTAACCTCCCTCGATGTAACATCCCAAATTTTCAATTTGGAATGTTATACACTATATCATCTTTGCATATCATATTTTATTGCATTTTGGCTGATCCTAGAAATTCTACGCAACTCAAGGACCCTCTGAGAGAGTTGGGGATTTCACTATTTTCATATTTGAGTTTTCTCAAATTTTGAAAATAGGATCATTTGATTTTATTTATTTTATCTTCAATTATTTCTATTACAAAAATATGAGAGAGAGAATAAAATGATTTTCCCAAAATAAAGAAATATTGAGGATTTAATAAAAAAATCAAATAAGATTATATTTTGGTTTTATTTGCTATTTTATTCGAATTTAGGAAAAATGCGTGTTTTTCAAAATTGCATTTAGGCCCAAATAAATGTTCATCCTGTGCGGCTTGATTTTAGAAGCCGGGGAAAATTTATTTCGAGATTTTTGGAGTCCGTTTAGTATTCCTTTTGTTTTTTCTGAGTGTAACTATTTAAAAAAATCCGAACCGACTTTGGACCATAACCGGCCAGGACTCCGCCTGGCCGGGGCTTTAAATAGCCGCGCCCCAGGCCGCCTCAGCCAGCCCAGCCGCTTCGCGCCCCACGCCCAAACCCTAGCCGCCACCGCTTGTAGCCGCTGCCGCGCCGCCGCCGCCCCGCCGCCGCCGGAGTTCGCCGCCGATGAGGTCGAGCCACTGGTTTTTTTAGAAAACTGTTAGGTTTTCACCTGTTTTTTTGGTTTTTTTAGATTCGTTTTTTAGATAGATCGGTTTTTTTAGTTTAGTTATTTGGCGAGCGTTCGCTCGTTCGTTTTAACGAACACGTTCTTCATTTAGATCCAGTTAACGAACGTCCGTTCGTTAATCTGTTCGTTGTTTTCTTTTTCTCGGATTAATTCCGCGATTTTTCTGATCGCGATTCCTGATCCGTTTTTCGTTCTAGTATAACTTTTCGCTCGTTTATTGGAATCAGGCGATTCAAGCGCCTGGAGTTTCGTCTCGAAACCCTCTTTCCGTTTAACCAACTCAAACAAGTTTTTGCCACTGTAAAAATTGCCCTAGATCCAGAATAGTAAATGAAGCTTGTTTCTTTTGCCGTTTGTCTTTCGTTGCTTCGTTCGATTTGATTCTTTTTGCCAACCGGAGTTCATAAGTTGAAATTTCTGGTTAGATCTCTTATTTGAGTTTTACCTGTGCATTAGTTGAGTACTCATTGTATGCTTGTTTGTTTGCAATAGAGTACCCGGAGTGCGCCGCTTGCTACTTCGAATCGCTAGGTTTTGCGGATCATCAGCAAGGCAAGTAACACTTTGATCATACTTCCAATTACCCAGTTTTATTGCATTAGATCAACCCTCACACATTGCATGATTAGGATCTAATTAAATTATGGGTTTGGGAAGTAGTTGAGGCAGTACCTATTACCTGTTATTATCAAACCTTTGGGAGTTACTTCTACGTTTGCTTATTATGCCATGCTATGCTAGTAGACGTGGATTGGGTGAGTGAAATCCATGACATATGTGACATTGTTAAATTAAAAGGTTTATCTAAGGTGGCAACTTAAATACACATCTGGGTGGATTGAGGCACCTGGGTATTCCAGCGATTGCTTGTTTTCTTTTGGACCGCCACCCAGGCTCAAAGGGATCATGAGATTATTCATGCTAGAAACTTTCGTGTGCAGCCACAAGCTACTACGGGCTCTAGCATGTTTGAGTAAGTCGTGCGAACTCTTAAAGTGGTAGACTAGCAGATGTAGGGGAAAGTAGGTGTAACGGTCTAGCCGATCGTAAGGTGCTAGCGCTTCTGAAAGACTATGTCTAGGTCATCCGTTTCTCAAACAACATGTAGTGCGAGAATCCCAACGGAGAAGATCGAGTCTTGTGGGGAAAAGTGCGCAAACCTCTGCAGAGTGTATAAACTAATCATGGTTAGCCGTGTCCCCGGTTATGGACATCTTGAGTATCTAGTACCTGGATTATCATGTGAATCTCATCATGTTACTCTAAAATCAATTTTGTTGGGTTTTTGATGATGCTTAATTGGGATTGAGAATGCTGTCAACCATTCTCAATGTTTAACAACTACCATGATAGTTAAATAAAATTTATTTCTTTGCAGTAGGGAAAAATTGGCTTTACGCAAAACTGTAACCATAGAGCTTTCCATCAGCCAAATATGCATGTAGTATAGCCTATTTCTTTCATTGCTCTCTATGTGTTACATTGCCAGTATATTCCATGTGCTGACCCGTTTCGGGCTGCAACGTTAATGTTGCAGACTATTCAGACGACGATTAAGGTGCTTTTAGGTCGTGGTTCTATACTTAGTGATGTCGTTGGAGTTGATGGACTCACTTATCTTCCAAGCCTTTCGCTGTTATCGTTATTAGATGGCCTTAAGCCATATTTATTGTAATAAGCTCTCTTTGGAGACACTCGATGTAATAAGTGTGTGATTGCTACTCTGTTATAAATCCTTTAAGTACTGTGTGGTGTCAGCATTACTGATCCAGGGATGACACCTGAGCTCAGAGATTGGACCGTTTGAGGTCTGGTCGCTACACTCGACCACTTCCACCCCTCTCCTTCCCTCAGCGCCGCCATGTAAGGCTAGTCCGCACACACCGTCGCCATGTCCTCCATGACCCGAGCAAGCTTCAGCTCGAGCTCGGGATCATCCATCTTATGATAGTTTGGGAGGGAGGAGGTTTTGCCTTGTCGTTGTTGATGACCATACAAGATATACATGAGTGTTCTTTCTCAGGAGTAAAGATGAAACAACAACAGTAGATTTAAATATGGAAATGACACCGAGTTCAAGAATTACACAATGGATGATTTCTTTAGTGATGAGGGGATCAGACATTAGTATGCCACATCACACACCCCTCAACAAAATGGTGTGATAGAGAGGAAGTGGCACCCATAGAGATGAAAAGTACCATACACTCAATGAATATAAACCTCCTTAAAGCTTTGGGTTGAAGCCATCAATACCGTGTGTCATGCATCGAACCGGCTCTATCTCTGCATGCTCAAAAACAAGACTCCATATAAACTCAGGACTAAAGACTCCATTAAATACTTTATTGTATTCAGAAATGGGTGTTTCATTCTCAACAAGAAATCTCAATTAGCTAAACTTGATCCAAAAAATCACAAGGGCATCTTTATTGGATATGGATCAAAATTCATATTGTCGTGATGCAACATAAAGAATTTTGTTGCTAAAAAGGAAAATTTTGCTCACATGTTAGTGAAGTTGACATGCTGCAGCATGCTCAATTGCCATGCTACACAGGAGTTGCCATACTACAACAGGTTGAACATGCCAAATTGCCATGCTAATCTTAGGTTGCCATCGTTACACATGAAATTCATTCTAGATGGTGTATGAGGGTGCATGGATTGCCACGTCTGTTGCTTTAAGATTTACACATGAAAACTAAACGTGCCAGAGAACGTTTCTAAAAGAATCGCTCATGGTCAATGTGTTCAATAGCTTCTTCGTATTGCAATGGATCTGATTGAAGATGCTCTTAGAGCAACCATAGTCGGGCTCCTCAAATGCCATCTATACGTCTGACCGGACGGTCAGGTGAGTGACCGGTCACAAAATCGTGACCCAGATAGGCTCCTCAAAACCGGCCCTATACGTTTGGGCAGACCGACACCCCTCATATCTTCGACATATATGGGCCAGCTTGGACACACCCCGATGCATCTGCCATGTTAGACCAGATAGACCAGGCCCACCTCATATTCCACCAAATTGACCAAGTCCAACATACCCACCGCCCTCCTCATGCGTCTGTCCTTCATTTCCCGTGTTCGAGTCGTCTCCGTCCTCCACCCTTCCTCCCCCATCCACGCCACCGCCCTAGATGTCGACCTCAAGTACCTCGTCCCCCGCTGCCAGCATGGATGATGCATCGGTGTCGTCTATGGGGGTGAGCTGCAAGGCGGAGAACGTTGCCCGAAGGGAGCAACGAAGGAAGCAACATGAGCGGGCTAGCGGCGAAGGAGGTTGTGGACACCAAGGAGGATCTGTCCCTTCTCCCACGCCTAGTCGTCCCCCGCGCGTCTGGCCTGGCACCAACGGGGAAAGCCACCACCCGCTCCACCCGCGATCGACGATGATCTAGTGTCCGGATGGGTGATTGCAGACAGATTTAGGCAAATGGAGGTGGCCGAGATGGTATGCGACTCGTCGCAACTGCAATGGGTGCAGACAAGTGGGCAGCACCGACACTTGTTCTATCCAGGTCTTGTTCCACAAAATGTCCCGGCAAGACATGATACTTTTTTTGATCCATTTTGTATCGCTTCATTCATTATTTGCTATGTCATTATATCAATTAGTTTCATATGTCATTACACCAATTAGTTGCATATGTCCTTGGTTTGTTTGGAATCATGATCATTTTATGATAATATCATGTTGGACATGATCAATGAGGGTCAAGAGCTTATGGACCCTATGGAATATGACCTGGGGGGGGGTCCAAATTGTCCTATGTTTGATGTTGGGGGAACATCGGGCACTACCAAGAAAAAGAAGGCAAAGATACCCAAGGCAAGATGTCTGACATTCACAACATTTGAGGATATTTTATTGGTTGAATCTTGGTTGGCCACAAGCATGGACCCTATATGTGTCATAGAGCAAAAGGGCAACCTGCATTGGGAGAATATCGACAAGCACTATCATGAACACAAGGAATACGTGGAGCCGCAACCTATCAATACCACCCCGCAATGTGACCTATCTCCAACATAGATGGTCCACCATCCAAGACAACGTAAACAAGTTTGTTGGCCACTATGCTTTCGTGCTACAATAGAATCAATGTGGGATTGTAGTCACAAGCCATGTAAGTTGAATTGCTTCGTTTTGCCATAATTTGCTTTCCTAGTTTTTTATGTTACATTCTCATGATTAATTTGTACCAACAAACTGAAAAGAAGCCATTTGGTTTTCGCCATCATTGGATGAAATTGAATGGCAAACTAAAGTGGATACAACTTGTGAAAGATCTCAAAACCGGCAACGAGATGTTGAAGGAAATTGATGGCTCAAGCTCCAAACCAATCCATTGTATTGGATGACAAAGCAGAAGAAGTTGTTGGGGAGAATGGCTGAGCTACCGTGTCAATGAATAACTGGCAAGTGATGGGAAACAAGTGGGAGAAGGGTAGAGCCACCCGTGATGCTGCGGCGACAAAAATGTGCACCATGTAGCCAAGCATTTTTTCACGAGGGAGGAGAAGAAAGAGGAGATGTACAAAGTCATGTTGAATGCGAAAAAGAGAGAACGGATTGGGACCGAGAGAGGGCGAACCACAAGTTGCAAATTAAGAGGAAGAAGATAGAGTTGGAGAAGAAATAGACGTGTGTCAAATGGGAGATCGAGAAGGCCCAGATTTTTGGATCAATAGAGCTTGAGAAGGAGAGGTTGCAACTTGCTCGAGACATCAACGAGTCGAGAATAATGTTGGTCAACGCAAGTCTCTTGGATGCTGAAGGTAAGAAGTGGCTTGAGGGAAATAAGAAGGAGATCAACCCGCGTAATGAGTACGGGACACCGAGAGTGGGCATCGAAGCAGCGAACAAGACATGGATGGCGGCCATGACAGAGCATGCGACACGAATGGCGTCCGACAAGTGATTCACCACGTCGGACAGCCGTGGTCCAGACATTTAATTTCATTATAGCATGTCTGGATTGTAGAATTGTGATTTAGTTTGCTTCGTTGCATTGTTGAATTGTAATAAATTTGAGCTATATGATGGACATGCGTGGATTTAAGGGTTTATATACAAGGAGCGTAGCTGTCCGATGGTAATTTACGCCGCCGGTGGTTGTGTCCAGACGCGTTCATAGATTTTTAGGGGGGCGGATTTGCCAAATGTGGATGTAGATGTAGTATGCTTTCCGTTTAGTTTCGGTAGATATTTAATTTCGGCTTGTATTGAACTCTCCTATGCTATGTAGTAGATGAACTGCCTTATGCTATGTTTGATGAACTCTGATGATCTATGTTTCCGTACAAACTAGAAGTTTGAATATGCGGTATTAGTTGTAGGGTCTGTTTTGGATGCACGTCCGGTGTCCTACAAAAATCATTTTCGGGATGCCGTAAACGATTTTTGCGAGACGGCGAGTTGCGGAATCAGCTAGTTATACCGGTAAAAAGAAGGAAACGAGTTTTTTAGGGGTAGAAGGAAAGCCAAATGTGGATGTAGATGTAGTATGCTTTCTGTTTAGTTTCGGTAGATGTTTAATATCGGCTTGTATTGAACTCCCCTATGCTATATAGTAGATGAACTGCCTTATGCTATGTTTGATGAACTCCGGTGATCTATGTTTCCGTACAAACTAGAAGTTTGAATATGCGGTATTAGTTGTAGGATCTGTTTTGGATGCGCGTCCGGTGTCCTAAAAAAATCATTTTCGGGATGCCGTAAACGATTTTTGCGAGACAGCGGGTTGCAGAATCAGCTAGTTATACCGGTAAAAAGAAGGAAAATAGTTTTTTTAGGGGTAGAAGGAAAGCCAAATGTGGATGTAGATGTAGTATGCTTTTCGTTTAGTTTCGGTAGATGTTTAATTTCGGTTTGTATTGAACTCCCCTATGCTATGTAGTAGATGAATTGGCTTATGCTATGTTTGATGAACTCCGGTGATCTATGTTTCCGTACAAACTAGAAGTTTGAATATGCGGTATTAGTTGTAGGATCTGTTTTGGATGCGCGTCCGGTGTCCTACAAAAATTATTTTCGGGATGCCGTAAACGATTTTTGTGAGACGGCGGGTTGCGGAATCAGTTAGTTATACCGGTAAAAAGAAGGAAAAGAGTTATTTGTAGGGGTAGAAGGAAAAGAGGTGTCCTCTTGTGCACGAACTTCCTGGATTGAGGCGGCCCATGGGCTTCTCTTTCCGCTCACACTCTTCTTTGCCCCAGCCACCAAGATTCAGTCAGTAATAGGTACACATCTCCTCTTGTTCCAGCATCTCCCGAACCCGAACCACGCCGTCCGGTCCACCCCGAGAGGAGAGCGCAGCGACATGCCGGCGACGCCGACCATCATCGGTGCCCTGCTGGGGCTGGGCACCCAGATGTACTCCAACGCCCTCCGGAAGCTCCCCTACATGCGCCGTATAGCCCCTTTCCCATCCATCCCTCCCTATCCGCCTTCCCCTTTCCTTTGTTGATTTCTTGATCTGTCCTCACGATGCATCCTGCCATCCATCGGCAGTCCCGGTTCCTTATTTCGTCTGATCTGTAACCCTTTATATGCCTGCAAGTATGTGTTGGTCTGGGCGCCTTTGTTGGCCGTAATAGCGGTAGATTTAGGGTGTGGTTCTTGATTTATGTTTAGTACGTTCTTAGATTGGGATTCGGTCACTACCTTGGCCTTGACAAGACCGAATGGTAGGATTTTCTGTAGAAAGTTCGCGTAATTTTCGGTTGCAGTACTACAGTATGTTACCACAATTTTACTGTTTGACTTGATTTATGAACACATACTGTCGAAATAGTAGTTCCTTTTGTTCTGATCCCCTCATTTCCTTGATTTTATTATCTGGCTTTGTAACGTTCTAGTTGTAGGTTTGATTCCTTCTCATGTGATTTTCCCTTTTTGTTTCAGATCCCTGGGAGCATGTGCTGGGAATGGGTCTGGGTGTTGTGTTTGTAAACCAACTGGTGAAGTTTGATGAGAAGGTAAAGGTGGACCTTGACAAGATGCTTGAGCGTGCGAAACACGCCAATGAGCAGCGCTACTTTGGTTTGTGCTTATTTCCTCCCAACATTTTGGAATCCTGATTGTATGCTACTCCCTCCTTCCATGTTTAATTGTTTATAAGTCCCGAGGCGCGCGCACAATTTTATGGTAAACTTTGACCGATGTTTGCGCAAATGATATTTGGTTTATCTGCACAAAAGTTATGCCATTACGAAACATTCTTCAATACGGGTCCATGGCATCACTTTTCTGTCACGGAAACCTTATACTAGTAGTATTGTTGTTGGTCAAGGGGCTCTTAGGATGATGATTAGTGCTGTTTGAAGAATTGTTACATACTTACATTATCACAGTAATAGCCTTTATATGCCTTCATGAAATCTATTGTGGTGAACTAGTGATCTTTTTACCAATCAGCTTGGTAAACTGTGCACTATTGATTCAACCAGTGTTGCTCACAGTAATGGTACTAGATTTGCAGAATGACTGAGCAGCATACACATATCACTACTTAAAACATGGAGGTCTTTTCTTGATTTTGTGTTGATTTTTCGAATGAAAGTTGGTAGCTTATGAGGTAGATTCGCAAAATTCACTCTTGCCCTTGTTTAAACTGTGAATGGCATATGAATTCGAAGGGTTTCAAAACTCTGGGATTTTTTCATATGACATCCGGGATGTAGGTTGAACTAGCTTTCTGAGAAACATCCAGATCACTTTCCCTGAAACTATAGGCCTCCTCTGTCGAAATCCAATTTCACCTAACCCGCTTCACTGTTTTCACCTGAATTTAGTAGATAGCCGCGAACCACAGAGGGCGAGGGTTTTTGGAAACTTATCCAGATGGAGCCCAGTGCATAACTTTAAGTCCTAAATTCATTTCTTCTGATGGGGATATACCTATGTTCGTCCTTGTATAGGACATGCTGTGCATAGTCGTTATTTCATATAAGAAGCTTCTAGCAAATAAATAGGATAAATCAATGCACTGTTGGGTTAGAGATCTATGTACTTTACAAAAATATTAGAGACCCTGACAGTAATGCATTAAACAGATCTATATCCTTTGTTGCTCCCTAGTAGCATATTAAGTGGTCAGCCCCCCTGGCCCCCCTGGCCCCCCAAACACGCACAAACATAACCCTTACTACTACCCCCCTGGCTATTAGTACCTTGCAGAGGTGTGGGTTTTGCTCTCTGCTACCTTCCATCTCGATTTTCATTCTAATCTAGTGTGTTAGCATGCATATATGCAAGTTTCAACTTGTCTCCTGATTGTGTATTTGTGAAGATTTTGCTTCATTGATATGTTAGCCATTTTATTTCCAGTTTTCTTTTTTTTTCTTATGTTTAATCAAGCCGTAAAACTTGATTATATCTGCCATCACCTGTGATAGTCCTTAATTTCTACTCTCAAGCTTAATATTTCTGCTCCTTGCATGCATTTTAATTCTTACTGGACTATTGTTTTTTGCAGTCTTTATTAAGTTATTGACTACTATAAAACTTCAATTAAAGAACTAATAGTCATCACATTTTTTAGAGCATAATTTACTATGAATCACCGTATGCCGTGTGCGGCTGTTGCTCTGTAATGAGATACCTATCATATGTACCCACAAAGTGAATACCGTAACAAGAATCAATATTGCCATTACCTTTTTTGGTGGTAAAACAACCAGATAGGTGGTAGTTTCCCTCCTATCATTTCAGATATGGAGGGAAAAAATCATGGATCGAGAAATGGAGATTATGCGGAAACAAGGCAATATGCTGGAAATGTTAGGGTGAAATAATGAAACAGAAATCTGTGAACATATCAGATCAAAACTTGATTGATTTTGTGACTGCCTTTTTATCAAGTTATACACTGTTTACTGACTTGGTGCTAAAGCAAAGAGGGAGAAAGAGAGAGAGAGATGGCTGCACCGCCTGCACGTGATATGACCAATCTCCAGTTGTAGCTTTACTGAACTACACATGACATATATGTAGTGCATCTCCATTTGCTTGTCTCGTCTCTTGCCTTTCTTTATCTTCTAGTGCTGGTAAGGTGGGAATTAAACACAAAATTATATGTTATAACCATGACATCTGACTTTTAGTGGAGGCCTGGAAGATCAGTATGAAGAGACTTGGTTTTTTTTCTTCTTGAAACTGCCTGACTGTATGAACTCTTCCTGTAGAAATGACCAGAGCAGTTCAATATGTTTGATACCAACAGTTGTAATGCTGCATAGTGAATAAATGTTTGTACCATGGTTGATAGTGCGCGCAAGTAATCTAACATGTGCTATGTAACTTGAGAATTTTGTGCACATCAAAAGCTACTTATATGATACTCTATTTGATATTGTTGTGCTCATAGACTTTTGTTCAAATTTTCTACAGACGAAGACGACGATTAGCTGTTCAAATTTGTTTGGCGGCAACCGGGGTTTTTTCAGTTTGCTTTGGTCAGAAAAACTGGCTCCGCATTTCATCTGCGGTAGTGTAATAAACTGATGTTTCACAGTACTTGGGTTGTACTTGTACGGGAGACCTTTTTATGGTACTTGAATCTGATTGATCACCTTGTCTGAAGCATCGTTATTCAAGTTCAAATGATGACTTATGGTACCTGTTGATTGTGCAAAGCAAATGATCAACTTATCTACCTCATCCTTTCTTCTTGTTTTATCATCCTTCTGATTGTCAGCAGGAATGATGACTGACAAATTTTGTTTTCGAACTATTTTTGTTTCTTAGAAATTTGCATCGCTGGTACAAACAATCTCCAACAACAACAACAACAACAAAGCCTTTAGTTACAAACAAGTTGGGGTAGGCTAGAGGTGAAATTCATAAGATCTTGCAATCAACTCATGGCTCTGGTACATGGATAGCAAGTTTTCATGCACCCCTGTACATAGCTAACTCTTTGGTGATACTCCAACCCTTCAAGTCTCTCTTAGCAGACTCCTTCCATGTACCTGCTCTCTCTACATTTTTCACACGCTTTAGTCATCCGCCCGCTATGCACTGGAGCTTCATGGAAGCCAGTCATACAGGCTGCCGTTCTTCATATTATTCCTAATAAACCCCAACTTTTGGTGCCTCTTTTCATGCCAGAAAACCAACCCAAATTAGATGAAACAAGAAACATGTAAAAGAAGAAGTTCCTAGCGCTTCTGCTCGCCGGCTCGGTAGTAGTCGAGCGTAACGTGGAGCAGCAGATCAGAGATCTGGCGCGCCGTCGGCCTCTCCCCTGGCGCCGGCCTGGTGCACCGGAGCGCCATCTCGAGGACCTCCGCCATCGACGACTCCTCGCGCGGCGCCAGCGGCTTGAGCGCCGGGTCGAACAACTGGTCCCTGGCCGGCGACGGCGCGTCAACCCGGGACTGCACCCATCGCACCAAGTCCACGTCGCCGCCGAAGGTCTTGTCCGTGGGCAGGAGGCCGGTGACGAGCTCCATGAGCACGATGCCCGTGCTGTAGACGTCGCTCTTCTCCGTCGCCTTGAGGCTGTAAGCACACTCTGCACGAACATGCAGGCAGATGGTCAGCAGTTGATATATGACTGGGGTCTATGTGCAGACCTATTTGAGTGTCAGTGTTCACAAATATAAGGTGCGTGCAAGTCAACCATTTGAGTGTCAGGTACCTGGTGCCATGTAGCCGTATGATCCGGCGAAGAGAGAGGCCGACTCGGTGCACTCCTTGCCGCCGTTGCGGTTCTCGGCGATGGCCTTGGCCAGGCCGAAGTCGCCGAGGTGCGCCTCCATGTCGCCGTCCAGGAGAACGTTGCTGGACTTGATGTCCCTGTGCACCACCCGCGGCACGCAGTCGTGGTGGAGGTACTCCACGCCCTGCACCAGGCCCGCCGCGACCTTGAGCCGCGCGTCCCAGCTCAGCACCCGCTTCTTGCCCTCGCCGGCGCCGCCGTGAAGCCATTCGTACAGGCTGCCGTTCTCCATGTATTCGTAGATGAGCATGCTGCCGCCGTGGTCGCTTTGGCTGACGAACCCGAGGAGCTTCACCAGGTGGCGGTGCCGCACCCGGCCCAGGATCTTCACCTCCCTCGCGAAGCTCTTGTCCTGCAGCAGCATGTCGCTGTCCACGTGCACGAACCTCTTCACGGCCACCGTCTCGCCGGTGGGCAGTTCTGCCCTGTACACCGTCCCCGAGCCCCCGGAGCCGACGGCGAATTGGTCGCTCAAGTTCGCCGTCGCCTCCATGATCGCATCCCACCGGAACTCCCGCCGCGCCGAGCCCTTGATAATCAGCTGCCGGTTCGTGTTGCCCTGGGTCGACGAGAACACCGTGCAGTTCACCTCCCCGGAGTGCCGCCCGCGCCGCCGCACTGCCATCAGCACAAGCACGATCACTAGGAGCACAATCGTCAGTGTCACCGCCGCGGACACCAGCGCGATCGACGCGGAGTGCATCGTGGACCGGCCGCTGCCGCAGCCTCTCAGATGGCTGCCGCAGAGCGCAGCATTGCCGGAGAAGGCGTCCTGCGGCCACCGGGAGAACTCGTCCCCCAGCCTACCATCCAGCCGATTGCTAGACAAGTCCAGCTCCACCAAACTGCTCATCCTGGCGAGCTGCGACGGCACTGTTCCCACCAGAGCATTGTGAGAGAGGTTCAAATCTTCCAGCTTGGAGAGAGACCCAATCGATGCAGGGATTATGCCCACCAGATTGTTGCTGCTCAAATCCAGCAAGCTCTGCAACTCTTGCATCTTGCCGATGTCAGGTGGAATCCCGCCCGACAGGTGATTCTGCGACAAGTTCAGCTCATACAGGTTGCTCAGTCTTGCCAGGGTCGCCGGTACCGGACCTGAGAGCTGGTTCTGCGCCAGATTCAGCACGTTGAGAGAAGCCAACCTGCCGATTTCAGGCGGCACCGTTCCATTGATCTGGTTGCCGTCGAGCGACAGCTTGAGGAGCTTGGAGCACTTGGTGAGCTGGACCGGCAATGCGCCGGTGAATTCGTTGGCGGAGAGCGTCAGCTCCCCCAGCTGCGGCAGCGTGCCCAGCCAGGCCGGCACGGGGCCTGACAGCCGGTTGTGATTGAGGACGATGTGGCTGAGCTGCGTGCACCGGGAGAGCGCGTCCGGGATGACGCCGGTGAGCGCATTGTTCGACACATCCAGCAGCGTCAGCGCGGCGATGCCGCCCAGCGACGGCGGGATCGGCCCGGACAGGGCGTTGCTCCCGAGGCGGACGCGCTGGAGCGACGATGACCGCCCGAGCTGCGCCGGGATCCCGCCCTCGAACGAGTTGTTTGTGGCGTCGAACGATAGCAGGCTCGCCGACCCGCAGAGCGGCAGGAGGCTGCCGCCGAGCCGGTTGTGCGCGATGTTCACCCTCGTGATGTTCCGGCACTCAAACATGCCATCCGGGACTGCGCCGGACAGCGAGTTGTTGTACAGCATGAACTGCTGGAGCGATTCGAGCTTCTCAAACGTCGCCGGGATTTCACCGGACAGAGCATTGTCCGCCAAGTCGAGAACCTGGAGCTGATGGCAGTCGCCGAGCTCCGGCGGAATCAGGCCCGACAGCTCGTTCTGCCGGAGGTGAAGAAAGATCAGCTCGGACAGATTCCCGATGGACGCCGGTATGCTCCCGTTGAACTGGTTCCCAAAGAAGTCGATCATCTGCAAGCTCGAGCACTCCCCGATGGTCTCCGGTATCTCGCCGGAGAACTGGTTCTCGTACAAGTACAGTTCCTGGAGGTTCTTGAGATTGCCGATGGCGTCCGGCAGCTGGCCAGTGAGCTGATTGTGGTACAATGCAAGGCTAGTGAGCTCAGTGAGGTTAAAGATCTCCGGCGGCAGCTCGCCTGAGAGGCTGTTGTTATTGAGCAGCAGACCCGTCAGGTTCCCGAGCTCGCCGAGGCCCGGCGGGATGGCGCCAGAGAGGCTGTTGTTCGCCAGGTCGAGCTGCGTCAGCGCACGGCACCGCGACAGCCCGTCCGGTATCTCCCCGGTGAAGTTGTTGGTGGAGAGCAGGAGGTGCTCGAGGCTAGTGGATGGCTCTGCTTCATTGCTGCCGCTGCACATGTTGCCCGGAAGGCGGCCGCTGAGGTGGTTGTCGGCGAGCACAAGGAAGTTGAGCTGCGGCAGCCGGCCGAGCTCGGCGGGGAGCCCGCCAGTGAGCATGTTACCGGACAGGTCAATCGTGTGCACGCGAGAGAGCGCGGCGAGAGCGCGCGGCACGCGCCCAGAGAGGCGGTTGTTCATGAGGTTGAGGTAGAGGAGCTCGCCCAGAGCTCCGAGCTCCGGCGGTATGGCGCCCTCCAATGAATTGTTCCCGAGGTTGAGCTTCTGGAGGTAGGAGAGCTTCCCAAGCTCCGGCGGTATCTCGCCGGTGAGTTGATTCCCAGCGAGAGCAAGCGCCTGGAGGCTTGGCATGGCGCCGATGTCCGCTGGTATCGGCCCGGACAAGGAGTTCTCTTGCAGGTTCAAGGCCGTGAGCGCAGCGAGCCTCCCAAGGCCCCCCGGTATCGCTCCGGTGAGGTTGCACGACGCGAGCCCGATGACGGTGAGGTTCCGGAGCTCCCCGAGCGCTTTGGGGATTGGCCCCGACAAGCCGAGGTTGTCGCCGAGGCGCAGCACCTGGAGCGCGGCGAGTCTGCCCAGCGACGGCGGGATCCCGCCGGCGAGCTGGTTGGAGTAGAGCATGAGAAGCTGGAGCCTTCTGAGGCGCCCGAGAGCCGCCGGGATGGGGCCCGTGAGGCGGTTGGACGACAGGTCGATGACCTCGAGCGCGTCGAGCCGCGCGAGCGCCCCGGGCACCGGCCCGGCCAGCCCCGCGCCGGACAGGTTGAGGCCGGCCACCCTGAGCCCCGCAGGGTCGCACGTGACGCCGGACCAGGAACAGAAGTCCGACGAGCCGCCGCCATCGCCGGACCAGCCCTCCAAAACTCCCTCCGGGTCTTCCGCGAACGCGCTCTTCACCTCCAACAGCACGTCGCCATCATCACCCGCGGCCGCCGCCACGCGTGAAAACAGAACCAGCAGCAGCAGCCACGCGGCCGGAATTACGGAGAACCGCCGCACGGCCCGCGCCGTTACTCCTGCGCCCGTCATCTGCGCTTCTTGCTGCCAGCCTACCACTACGCGTCGACTTGTGGGGAGCGGAGGAGGAGAGCAGCGGCCGCCTTCGTCACACGCACGCACGTATGCATCCGGGCGGCGGCGGTGGATATGTGCATGGGCGCATGCATGGGTTCCCGCGCGCGCTCTGTGCTTGGGAAGCGGAGGGAGAAAGAGGGGAGTTAAGAGGTGGCGGTATTCTGTGCCGTGTCAGTGCATGGCATTGAATGGCGCCGACCGCGTCCACCTCTAGAAGGAGTTGTTGCGCTTGCTCTGCTCTGCTCGGGGAATGGGCTAATGGAGGAGCTCAGAGCTCAATTGCAATTTGGTTGGAGGGAGAGAGAGAGAGGCGAGGGGATTTGGCAGTGGGACCGGAGTGAGTAGAGCAGAGTAGACTGGGGCCAAGCCAAGGAAAGGCAGAGAGAGAGAGGAGGCAGTTCGTAGAAAGAGAGTGGTTGGCGTCCCTTTTAGGGACAACTTTGTTTTTGCCACTCTAATATTTGCTCATTTTGCTTATGCCATTCTAGAATTTGATATTTTACTTTTGTCACTCTTAACTTTTGACAATACATCATAAATATCACTCAATGGCAAAAATGATAATTTTTTATTTCACTTTTGCCACTCTTAGGTTTTGCAATGTATCACAATTGCCACTCTGAAAATTTTGCTTTTGCCACTGAATGGCAAAATTGATATATTGTCAAAAGCTAAGAGTGTTAAAAGTGAAATGTTAAATTTTAAAATGACATAAGCAAAGTGGGCAAAAGTTATAGTGGCAAAAACAAAGTTTTCCCTTTTTTATGGGCGATGCGGTTCAGGATCCGCCGTCGCCATGGCCGTGGATTTTAACTTGTCGGGCCGAGGTGGGGTGGGGTGGCTTGGGTCGAGAGGTTTTGTCGCTGTCCGGGCTCCAATGGAATGGTTAAGGTTGACGTGCAGCGAATGGAATTAGCAGCGAGCGCCTCCCGACTGGTAGGCCTACGCTACGCACGCATGCAACGGCGCTGTCGCGCAGCCATTGCCAAGACCGAGCGCCTCTAGTCAGTACACTATCTTGTCTCTCGTTTTAACATCTTTCATGTTGTGCGCTACACTATATGTAAACATGGACCGTGTGTGGTGCCACAAAGGACTTGTTTTTCTTTTCCATAAATACATCGTACGGTTTTAATTCATACTATATATATCACTACCAAAAGATTACACAGGTGAATACTAAATGTATTTATAAACTTTGTCAACAGCTAATATTTTGCAGGATTTTAGGCCACAAAAATAGAATGAATTTCATTTCCACCCTCAGTCAAGGATGGCACGAATGAAACCATACCAAATTTAGAGGTTTTCTCATCAATGTATCCAATTTAAACACCGAATTAACATGATATGCCATGTTTTACCATCCTCCACTCGCACCGCTCTACTGCTCGGTTTTTTAGGGGTTCCTCTACCCAAGTTGATACGGCATGCGACTCACATGGCCAATGACTAAGATGACACATGAATTATATGGAGGTTCGGGCGTGGACATCCATAATTCAGTTACATCCACGGTCCCTAGAGCCGCACATCTTCAAATAACAGAAAGATAATGAACAATCGCAAGAGTTCGTGCACATCAACTAAAATATCAGGTAACTCCGTTTTATGATCTTGCTCTAAAATTCATGAGAATAGAATGATGCCTAAATCAAATATATTTGTATTATGAGGAGTGAATGACCTAGCATGGATGAGAGGGACATGCACGAGCAAGCATGGAGATGGAACAATCATACATGAAACGAAGATGGTGTTTCAATCGGAGTCATGATGCCGTAATGACGCATGAAGGCATGGACCAAATATACAAGATAATACTTCACAATTTCGCCCATGACCATATGTACGTGTTGCACCACCTCACTTTTGTCCCGACCCATGTATTTTTTTAATACAAGTCAATAGGCAGTTTTAGAGCCTGTATTAGCATAGGAATCAAATTTAGGGTTGATTTATGATCCCCTCCCAAGGCCGGCCGAATTAGCCTTCGTCCGTCCATAAATACTGCCTTAGGATGTCAAAATAAGGCTTGTGTTTCAGTTTCATTCAATTTTAGCGTTTGCTACTTTTTGTCGTAGACACGAGTAGGTGACACGTCACAAGTCATGCACCATGTGTGATTGAAACCTCACTGTGTCAATCAAATATTTCATCTTATATCTGGAATTCAGATTGCATATCTTAAATTCTTGCCTGTTCTTCAGTTGCATGTAGGAGTAGATCTTCATTATAAGGTTGACCGTGTTTTGAACACTGCCAATAATCATATTTGAGTTCTTTTAGCGCGTCGTTGAGTGTCCGATGTAGTTGGATCATCAAAGTTTCTTAAAAAAATTGATACTAATTCATCAAAACACCATGCCACCTGTACCTATCACGTGGTATAAGGTTCCGGGTTCCTTGATAAAATTTTCAGTTTTCCCTAGTATTGATTGCATCTGTTCTTCAAACATATAGTCCACGAAAAATCCGAAACAAATAGGGATAGATCAGCCTGTCCAAGCCAGTCTAAATTGTCGCATTTTTCTTTGGTGCATTGCATCGTTGACTTTACGTCTACATCATCATGTCGAATTGATGGTTTTAGAGTATAATCCTTTAGAGTTTTGAGTTCTGTTCACACTACATCACCGCACCATCACCCAATCCGCCGTCGACAACCAACATCCATCAATTTCCACTGCATCGCCACCACCGCCCTCTATAATTATGATATTTGAAGTCGCTTGCATCTTCCCTCAACCCATATGATGTTGAATGGTTTTGATTCGAAAAAGATAAATAAGCATTTTTTTTGGATTCGACTAGACTAGAACCCATCAGCGAATTTACATTTTTAACTTCTTCATATGAAGTATGTTTTGGTTGTTCAACCAGTAGATTCAAAGCTATCGATGAGCCACATCTAAAAATAGTGAAGCAAGTGTTGACATGAATGTGGACCCTTAAAATCGTCCTCTAAGTGGGATGTTTTGCCCATTCGAAGTTCTAGAACACCGTTCTCATAGTTTTCAGACTGAGACCAGAATTTATGTACCCCTCATTTGAACACAAACGTGAGTGATTATTTTTGAGTTTGAAGCTTAAGACGATAGGTATCATGAAAAACTCTCAAACAATGATAAAAACAATTCAAAGGAAAGTTGCATACAGAAGCTTCGGAGTACCCTAATTGTAGTTTATTCCTAGTCAGTGTCTCTACTTATTTTGTGGTCTTCACTTATATCTTACTATCAAGAGGTACTGCATATCATCTGTTGATTAGGTGTGTCATGCAGTTAACGGAGGTGCCAATGTGCACTAGGAACCCTTTGGGGCGCCCCAAGGCCCAGGGCTCCCAAGGGGGCACCTGGAGCCTACAGGAAGCTTCTGGGTCGCTCCCCAGTGTAATTTGTAGCAAGCAACTAGTTTTTCTCTCGGTGAGAAACCAAGTTATCAATCTGTGGAGCTGATGTACCTTGCAATAATGGTAACGTCTACAACATAAATAAAACTTCACCTGTATTCCCAATAGTTCTGACAAGTGTGTCAACCTTGCAAGTTTTTCTAGTTGCACAAGATAATTGAAATATAAAGTGGTAGATGATATTTTTTTTATTCTAGGAATAAAACAAACTAAAAATAAACGTGCGTGTAAAAGTTGCTAGAAGGTCATTCTTATGCTAAAAACTAGCCTAGGGTTCATAGTTTCACCAAGTGTAACTCTCCAATGCATGGAAGTGCGGTAAGTAACAAAGTCATGTGAAAAAGTGCACAATGGAATATTTCATGCTCATGCCAAATACATGCGACGTGTTTTTTCTTTATAGGCAGTACATACAAATTCAATAGACCGAGATACCCTCTGCATCCTATGGCTAACAATCCGTTTGTAGGTTACGATTCTCTCTGTCCAGACATGGAGTGTAAACACAGATAATTGCATTGATCATGATGGCATACTATTGTCTATATGACTCATTTTATTCCTCCTATAAACATTAATTCTTAATGGCAACAATACATTGCATGTTTTTTTCACTTTCTTTCACTGTGCCAGTTTACCTGCAAGATTGAATAGAACTAACACACACCTTCCCTCTACTGGCTATTGATCTAAAGTGGCCAAGAGTAAACAAGAAACTTGAGACAAATATGCATCTATACACCAAACATAAATGCATCCATAAATCTTAACATAAAGAAATAGTCCATCACAGGATCAACATCACCGCCAGAGATTACATCAAATTAAGCATACTCATATAGGGAAGCTCGCATGGCCATTGTATTGACCACAAAAAATGGAGCGATTATATCTTAACTAGTGTCATGAACCTGTAGTCCAGGGGTGGACTACTGACAACTCATCTTGGAGCACAAGGATCGATGCCGCTGATGATGGAGATGAGTCCCCCTCCTGCAGAGTACCAAATTAGGGCTAAAAATGTAGGTCGCCTGGGATTGCGAAGTGGTGGCGGCAGAAAAATGTGCGATAATTCAAGAAAAGGTTTTGAGGTATATATGGTTAGTAGGCACTAGATCCAGCCATGGGGAGAAGCCCCATAGGACCTTGGCGCCCTGCCATCTGGCACCAACACTGTGTGCCTAGGCCATGTGGGCCTCTTGAGGTGTGGGGTCCTCTTGTAATTCAAAAGCACTTCTCAATTTTTCTTGATTATTCTAGGACTTTGTATATAGTGATTTCCTGAAATAAAAAATACAATGGAAACCAGGAAGTGACATTCGGCACTACATTAATAGGTTAGTCCATCCAAAAGCTTTAAGAACATTGCAAACTTAAAGGACAATAGACATGCAGCATACACAAATTACAAGGACACTTATCAACTGGCTAGTGGCGGAGGTGTGCAGATTTGGGAGAGGAGAGGCAGCAATGTGGAGGTGTGGAGCTTGCATTTGCGCACTCAACTTAAATAGCCCAGGCTAGCAAACCAACGTTGCTTCAATGCAAGCCGAAGTGGCCTTCCTGGTCGCCACATCGGTGTGAATGTTGCACTGGTCAACATGCATGAATTCAGGGTGAAGGGTTCTAGAGCGAAGGGAGAGAGATGACATTTACGTGTGTCCTTGTATTGGATTCCAACATGGCAGGCGTCATGGCTCCCGCAAACCCCCCTCGATTTGACATTTGTTTGTGGGATGTCGTAACGTTAGGATTAGTCCAAAAACTTTTGATTATTGTCATTGGATGGCCTAAAATGTTCAAATTGTCTAGTTTAAACATTTCTAGGTGATTTAATGATCTGTGCTGGAGATGCCCTAAGATCATCTACAAGCACACTAGTCAAATCCAACCCCATAAACATCCGTGGGCGTGACTCGATGCACCTGCGAACAATGTCGATCGGCTTCTCATTTGTCCTCCTGGAAAACCATACTCCCTATGTGCCAACCCTCATATTCATGCTAATCCATCCACGTCCATCATATACATGCTAATTGTGAGTTGCGTAGGGATTTTCCCCGAAGAGGAAGGGTGAAGCAATATAGTAGCTAAAAGTGCAACTAATCCTTGGTTTTGGTAATTAATAACAACATATATGCATTGATCTAATGAACATATTGATGATAGATTTCAGAAAAGATCAATGATTGGCATGGCAAGGACTAATGGATGTGGACCCCTCAAAATGTCAAGGACAAATATTGGCTACCCCAAGACTCTACATTTTTTAATTCCGTGATCCAAGATCACATTGAGTCCCTTAGGAAAGTCAATACTATTAAAAGGGATGATGTATTGTTGATGAGCTTGTTGCTCAAGTGCTTAGCGATATTGCTTCAAAAAACCCTCAATCACTTTCTCGACACATCTGTCCAAAACCCTAAATCATCATTTCGGTCCCACCAATTTCACCTACTCCAGACACATCGAGATGATCATTTCATTGCCACAGCCAAAACCCTAGCAATTTGGTCTGACAAAAATGGTTCTCGGTCCCACGAAGACGGTCTGACCAAGTTTATGTGATGAAGTTGCTTCATTCCGGAATCACCGAGATGAATCGATCGGACTTACCGAAACGAGGTCTTTCCCTAGCCATTGCACTTTGGTTCCACCGAGTTGGTATAATCGATCTCTCCAAAAAGCATAATGATCAAGTCTTTTGCACTAGTCGGTCTCACCAAGATTATCATATCGGTGCCACCGAGTTGGGTCAAAGACTTGTGATATGTCTCCGTCGTATCTGAAGGAAATATGCCCTAGAGGCAATAATAAAATTGTTATTTATATTTCCTTATATCATGATAAATGTTTATTATTCATGCTAGAATTGTATAAACTGGAAACTTAGTACATGTGTGAATACATAGACAAAACGAGTGTCACTAGTATGCCTCTGCTTGACTAGGTCGTTAATCAAAGATGGTTAAGTTTCCTAGCCATGGACAAAGAGTTGTCATTTGATAAGCAGGATTGACTTGACCCATCTGTTAGCTTAGCACGATGATTGTTACAGTTTCATTGCTACTGCTTTCTTCATGACTTATACATGTTCCTCAGACTATGAGATTATGCAACTCCCGAATACCGAAGGGACATGTTGTGTGCTATCAAACATCACAACGTAACTGGGTGATTATAAAGATGATCTACAGGTGTCTCCGATGGTGTTTGTTGAGTTGGCATAGATCAAGATTAGGATTTGTCACTCTGTGTATCGGAGAGGTATCTCTGGGCCCTCTCGGTAATGCACATCACTATAAGCCTTGCAAGCATTGTGACTAATGAGTTAGTTGCGGGATGATGCATTATGGAATGAGTAAAGAGACTTTCCGGTAACAAGATTGAACTAGGTATGAGGATACCGATGATCGAATCTCAAGCAAGTAACATACCGATGACAAAGGGAACAACGTATGTTGTTATGCGGTTTGACCGATAAAGATCTTCGTAGAATATGTAGGAGCCAATATGAGCATCTAGGTTCCGCTATTGGTTATTGACCGAAGATGAGTCTCGGTCATGTCTACATAGTTCTCGAACCCGTAGGGTCCGCACGCTTAATGTTCTGTGATGATTTGTATTATGAGTTATGTGATTTGATGACCGAAGTTTGTTCGGAGTCCCGGATGAGATCGGGGCCATGACGAGGAGTCTCGAAATGGTCGAGACGTAAAGATCGATATATTGGAAGGCTATATTCGGACATCGGAAAGGTTCCGAGTGATTCAGGTATTTTTCGGAGTACCCGAGAGTTACGGGAATTCGTATTGGACCTTAATGGGCCATACGGGAAAGGAGAGAAAGGCCTCAAGGGTGGCCGCTCCTCTTCCCCATGGACTGGTCCGAATTGGACTAGGGAAAGGGGGTGCCCCCTTCCTTCCTTCTCCTTCTTCCTTCCCTTTTTGTCCTATTCCATGAAGGAGGTGGAATCCTAGTAGGACTAGGGAGTCCTAGTAGGACTCCACACTTTGGGCGCGCCCTATGAGGGCCGGCCTCCTCCTCCCTCCATCCTTTATATATGTGGCCGGGGGCACCCCATAGACACACAACTTGATCATTGATCCCTTAGTCGTGTGCGGTGCCCCCCTCCACCACAATCCACCTCGGTCATATCATCATAGCGCTTAGGCAAAGCCCTTTGACGGTAGCATCATCATCACTGTCATCACGCCATCATGCTGACGAAGCTCTCCCTCGACTTCATGGGACGTCACCGAGCCGAACGTGTGCAGATCACGGAGGTGCCGTACTTTCGGTACTAGGATCGATCGATCGTGAAGACGTACGACTACATCAACCGCGTTGTCATAACACTTCCTCTTATGGTCTACGAGGGTATGTGGATAACACTCTTCCCTTCTCGTTGCTATGCATCACCATGATCTTACGTGTGCGGAGGAATTTTTTTGAAATTACTACATTCCTAACAGTGGCATCCGAGCCAGGTCTATGCGTATATGTTATATGCACGAGTACAACACAAAGGATTTGTAGGCGTGGGTATATACATATTGCTTGTCGTCACTAGTTGTTTCTTGATTCTGCGGTATTGTTGGATGAAGCGGCCCAGACCGATATTACACGTACGCTTACACGAGACTGGTTCTACCAACGTGCTTCACACACAGGTGGCTGGTGGGTGTCAGTCTCTTACCGATTTATCACTATCGTTTTGGGGTTATGCATTAGATACAGATGCATTCACATTAAATAGGGCACCATCTAAATCCATTGAGATGACACCGTATGAATTATGGTTTGGCAAGAAACCAAAGCTGTCATTTCTTAAAGTTTGAGGTTATGATGCTTATGTGAAAAAGTTTCAAACTGATAAGCTCGAACCCAAATCAAAGTAGTGCATCTTCATAGGATACCCAAAAGAAACTGTTGGGTACACCTTCTATCACAAATCCGAAGGCAAGATATTTTGTTACTAAGAAAGGATCCTTTCTAGAGAAGGAGTTTCTCTCGAAAGAAGTGAGTGGGAGGAAAGTAGAACTTCATGTGGTAATTGTACCTTCTCCCGAATTGTAAAGTAGTTCATCACAGAAATTAGTTCCAGTGATTCCTACACCACTTTGTGAGGAAGCTAATGATGATGATCATGAAACTTCAGATCAAGTTACTACCGAACCTCGTAGGTCAATCAGAGTATGGTCCGCACCAGAGTGGTACGGTAATCCTATTCTGGAAGTCATGTTACTAGACCATGATGAACCTAGAAACTATGAGGAAGCGATGATGAGCCCAGATTCCGCAAAATGGATTGAGGCCATGAAATCTGAGATGGGATCCATGTATGAGAACAAAGTATGGACTTTGATTGACTTGCCCGATGATCAGTGAGTCATTGAGAATAAATGGATCTTCAAGAGGAAGACGAACACTGATAGTAGTGTTACTATCTACAAAGCTCGATTTGTCGCAAAATGTTTTCGATAAGATCAAGGTGTTGACTACGATGATATTTTCTCACTTGTATCGATGCTTGAAAGTCTGTCCGAATCATGTTAGCAGTTGCCGCATTTTATGAAATCTGGCAAATGGATGTCAAAACTGCATTCCTTAATGGATTTCTTAAAGAAGAGTTGTATATGATGCAACTAGAAGGTTTTGTCAATCCTGAAGGTGCTAACAAAGTGACAATCCCCAGCGATCCATCTATGGACTGGTGCAAGCATCTCGGAGTTGGAATATATGCTTTGATAAAGTGATCAAAGCATATGGTTTTATACAGACTTTCGGTAAAGCCTGTATTTACAAGAAAGTGAGTGGGAGCACTACAACATTTCTGATAAGTATATGTGAATGACATATTGTTGATCGGATATAATGTAGAATTTTCTGTAAAGCATAAAGGAGTGTTTGAAAGGAATTTTTCAAAGAAAGACCTCGGTGAAGCTACTTACATATTGAGCATCAAGATCTATAGAGATAGATCAAGACGCTTGATATATTTTCAATGAGTACATACCTTGACAAGATTTTGAAGTAGTTCAAAATAGAACAGTCCAAGAAGGAGTTCTTGCCTGTGTTGCAAGGTGTGAAGTTGAGTAAAGACTCAAAACCCGACCATGGCGGAAAAATAGAAAGAGAATGAAAAGTCATTCCCTATGCCTCAGTCATAGGTTCTATAAAATATGCTATGCTATGTACCAGACCTATTGTGTATCTCACCATAAGTTTGGCAAGAGGGTACAATAGTGATCCAGGAGTGGATCACTGGACAACAGTCAAAAATATCCTTAGTGGAATAAGGAAATGTTTCTCGGTTATGGAGGTGACAAAGAGTTCATCATAAAGAGTTACGTCGATGCAATCTTTGACACTGATCTCGATGAATCTAAGTCTCAATCTAGATACATATTGAAAGTGGGAGCAATTATCTAGAGTAGCTCCGTGCAAAGCATTGTAGACATAGAAAAATTGCAAAATACATACAGCTCTGAATGTGGCAGACCCGTTGACTAAATTTCTCTCACAAGAAAAATATGATCACTCTTTGGGTGTTAATCACATAGCGATGTGAACTAGATTTCTGACTCTAGTAAACCATTTGGGTGTTAGTCACATGGAGATGTGAACTAATCACATAAAGATGTGAACTATTGGTGTTAAATCACATGACGATGTGAACTAGATTATTGACTCTAGTGCAAGTGGGAGACTGAAGGAAATATGCCCTAGAGGCAATAATAAAATTGTTATTTATATTTCCTGATATCATGATAAATGTTTATTATTCATGCTAGAATTGTATTAACCTGAAACTTAGTACATGTGTGAATACATAGACAAAAAGAGTGTCACTAGGTCGTTAATCAAAGATGGTTAAGTTTCCTAGCCATGGACAAATAGTTGTCATTTGATAAGCGGGATCCCGTCATTAGATAATGATGTGATTAACTTGACCCATCTGTTAGCTTAGCACGATGATCGTTACATTGTCATTGCTACCGATTTCTTCATGACTTATACATGTTCCTCAAACTATGAGATTATGCAACTCCCGAATACCGGAGGAACACCTTGTGTGCTATCAAACGTCACAACGTAACTGGGTGATTATAAAGATGCTCTACAGGTGTCTCCGATGGTGTTTGTTAAGTTGGCATAGATCAAGATTAGGATTTGTCACTCCGTGTATCGAAGAGGTATCTCTGGGTCCTATCGGTAATGCACATCACTATAAGCCTTGCAAGCATTGTGACTAATGAGTTAGTTGCGGGATGATGCATTACAGAATGAGTAAAGAGACTTGTCGGTAACGAGATTGAACTAGGTATGAGGATACCGACAATCGAATCTCGGGAAGTAACATACCAATGACAAAGGGAACAACGTATGATGTTATGCGGTTTGACCGATAAAGATCTTCATAGAATATGTAGGAGCCAATATGAGCATCCAGGTTCCGCTATTGGTTATTGACCGGAGATGAGTCTCGGTCATGTCTACATTGTTCTTGAACCCGTAGGGTCCGCACGCTTAACGTTCTGTGACGATTTGTATTATGAGTTATGTGATTTGATGACCGAAGTTTGTTCGGAGTCCCGGATGAGATCGGGGACATGACGACGATTCTCGAAATGGTCGAGACGTAAAGATCGATATATTGGAAGGCTATATTCAGACATCGGAAAGGTTCCGAGTGATTCGGGTATTTTTCGAAGTACCAGAAAGTTACGGGAATTCGTATTGGGCCTTAATGGGCCATACGGGAAATGAGAGAAAGGCCTCAAGGGTGGCCGCGCCCCTTCCCCATGGACTGGTCCGAATTGGACTAGGGAAAGGGGGCGCCCCCTTCCTTCCTTCTCCTTCCCCCTTCCTTTTTTTCCTATTCCATGAAGGAGGTGGAATCCTACTAGGACTAGGGAGTCCTAGTAGGAGTCCACACTTTGGGCGCGCCCTATGAGGTCCGGCCTCCTCCTCCCTCCATTCTTTATATACGTGGCCAGGGGCACCTCATAGACACACAAGTTGATCATTGATCCCTTAGCCGTGTGCAGTGGTCCCCTCCACCATAATCCACCTCGGTTATATGATCGTAGTGCTTAGGCGAAGCCCTGTGATGGTAGCATCACCATCACGCCGTCGTGCTGACGAAGCTCTCCCTCAACACTCAGCTAGATCGAGAGTTCATGGGACGTCACCGAGCCAAACGTGTGCAGATCGCGGAGGTGTCGTACTTTCGGTACTAGGATCGGTCGATCGTGAAGACGTACGACGACATCAACCGCTTTGTCATAATGCTTCTGCTTACGGTCTACGAGGGTACGTGGACAACACTATTCCCTTCTCGTTGCTATGCATCACCATGATCTTGCGTGTGCGTAGGAATTTTTTTGAAATCACTACATTCCCAACAATATCTACTTTTCCAAACACTTTTTCTCTTGTTTTGGACTCTAATTTGCATGATTTAAATGAAACTAGCCCAGACTGACGCTGTTTTCAGCAGAGTAGCCACGGTGTTGTTTTTGTGCAGAAATCAAAGTTCTTTGATTGACCAAAAAAATTACGAAGAATATTTGTGGAATATATAAAAATATTGGTGGAAAAAGATACCAGAGGGGGGCCACCCAGGAGCCACAAGATCAGGGGGAGCACCTACCCCCCAGGGCACGCCCTCCAGGCTTGTGGGCCCCCTGGACCTTCGGCAACCCTAACTCCAACTCCATATATACCTATTCACCACACAAAAAATCAGAGAGATGGATTCATCGCATTTTACGATACAGAGCCACTATCACCTCTTATTCTTCATCGGGAGGCCTGACCTGGAGTCCGTTCGGGGCACCGGAGTGTGAAATTCGATGTCATCATCATCATCATCATCAACCTTCCTCCATCACCAATTTCATGATGCTCACCGCTGGGAGTGAGTATTTCCTTCGTATGCTTGCTGGACGGTGATGGGTTGGATGAGGTCTATCATGTAATCGAGTTAGTTTAGTTAGGGCTTGATGCCTAGTATCCACTATGTTCTGAGATTGATGTTTTTATGACTTTGCTATGCTTAATGCTTGTCACTAGTGTCAAAGTGCCATGATTTCAGATCTGAACCTATTATGTTTCCATGAATATATGTGTGTTCTTGATCCTATCTTGCAAGTTATATGCACCTATTACGAGTTATGATCCGCATACCCCAAGGTGACAATAATTGGGATTCTTTCCGGCGATTACTGTAGTTTGAGGAGTTCATGTATTCACTAAGTGCTAATGCTTTGTTCCAGTTCTCTACTAAAAGAAGGCATTAATATCCCTTAGTTTCCTTATGGACCCGGCTGCAACGGGAGGGTAGGACAAAAGGTGTCATGTAAGTTCTTTTCCATAAGCACGTATGACTATATACGAAATACATGCCTACATTACATTGATGAATTGGAGCTAGTTCTGTATCGCTCTAGGTTATAATTGTTACAGATGAATGCCATCCAACACAATTATCCATCACTGATCCAATGCCTACGAACTTTTCACATATTGATCTTTGCTAAGTTACTTTCACCATTGCTGCTGTTATAATCACTAAAAAACTGCTACTATTTTCGTTACTGTTACTATTGCCACAATTACCGCTACTATCAAACTATCATACGACTTTGCTACTGATCACCTTGTTGCAGATATTAAGTCTTTCAGGTGTGGTTGAATTGACAACTCAACTGCTAATACTCGTGAATATTCTTTGGCTCCCCTTGTGTCGAATCAATAAATTTGGGTTGAATACTCTACCCTCGAAAACTGTTGCGATTCATTATACTTGTGGGTTATCAAGACCTTTTTCTAGCGTCGTTGTCGAGGAGCATAGCTATATTTGTTGAGTCACTTGGGATTTATATCTGTTGATCAATGTGAAGAATCTTAAGGATACCAGAACCAAGATCATTCCCTCTAAGACGAAGGGAGGTAAGGAATTGCCATCTGGTTCTGCGCTTGATCCACCTTCTGTTTTGAGTAAGCTTGAGACACCACCACCTACTATTAATCTTGATATGTTGCAAGTAATTGATGATGCTACTTCTGCTATGAATGATGCTTATGATGATGCTAGTACTTTGCTTGATAAAACTGTGCCACTGGGTGAATTTCTAGATGAACAACTTGCTAGAGCTAAAGAAAATGAGAATGCTGAAACTGATGAAATTACTGAAACTGATGAAGTCTTCGAAACTAATAATTATGAAACACCTATTAGACCTAGATCTCCTAGATATGAATTTCCTGATATACCCAAGGGTTATGTTATGGATGGAGAGGTAGCTAGGGAATTTCTTGCTTGTAAGGATAGAGCTGATCTTAAGAAATTATTATGTAAGTTGAAAGAAAAATCTTTGAATGCTAGAATGAAATATGATCCTGAGTTTGCTACTTCACCTATATTTGTTACTGATAAGGATTATGAATTCTCTGTCGATCCTGAGTTAATTACTTTGGTTGAATATGACCCTTTCCATGGTTATGAATCAAAAACTGTTGTGGCACATCTAACTAAACTGAATGATATAGCCACTCTATTTGCTCATGGGGGGAAATTCGCTACTACTTGATACGTCTCCAACGTATCTATAATTTTTGATTGCTCCATGCTACTTTATCTACTGTTTTGGACTATATTGGGCTTTATTTTCCACTTTTATATTATTTTTGGGACTAACCGATTAACCGGAGGCCCAGCCTAGAATTGCTGTTTTTTTTGCCTATTTCAGTATATCGAGGAAACAGAATATCAAACGGAGTCCAAACGGAATGAAACCTTCGGGAACATGATCTTCTCACCGAACGTGATCCAGGAGACTTGGACCCTACTCCAAGAAGTTTCCGGGGAGGTCACGAGGGTGGAGGGCGCGCCCCTCCTGGGCGCGCCCCCTGCCTCGTGGGCCCTGTCGGTGTCAAAACCGGCGGATCTCGGGTAGGGGGTCCCGAACTGCGCGTCTAGGCGGATGGTAACAGGAGACAAGGGACACGATGTTTTTACCCAGGTTCGGGCCCTCTCGATGGAGGTAAAACCCTACTCCTGCTTGATTAATATTGATGATATATGTAGTACAAGAGTAGATCTACCACGAGATCAAGGAGGCTAAACCCTAGAAGCTAGCCTATGGTATGATTGTTGTATGATGAAGTTGTCCTACGGACTAGAACCCTCCGGTTTATATAGACACCGGATAGGGTTAGGGTTACACAGAGTCGGTTACAATGGTAGGAGATCTTGAATATCCGCATCGCCAAGCTTGCCTTCCACGCCAAGGAAAGTCCCATCCGGACACGGGACGAAGTCTTCAATCTTGTATCTTCATAGTCCTGGAGTCCGGCTGAAGGTATAGTCCGGCTATCCGAACACCCCCTAATCCAGGACTCCCTCAGTAGCCCCCGAACCAGGATTCAATGACGACGGATCCGGCACGCAGATTGTCTTTGGCATTGCAAGGCGGGTTCTTCTCCAAATTCTGTGTTCCTGTAGGAATAATGTCCGATTTTTGTAATGTAGCGCTCCTTGGCTTCCACGCCCAATAATGGCCGTCTTCCACGTGTCAAACGAATGTGAAAAGCCTGGGCATTTTTACATCCACACCCCTAGCCGCATAAACGAGCCGCCTATTTAACAGGATGGGGATTCAGATCCAAACCACACCTTCTCCTCTCCGCGAGTAATCATCAGAGCGCCTCCAGCAAAGGTCCATTCCAACATGGCCAGCCGTCGCAGCTCCTCCCCTCGCCCTTCCAGTCCTAAACCCGGAGACTGGGAGAGTTGCTGCATCCTGCACACCGAGTTAGTGTCGCTTCAGGCTAAGGGATTTCTCCCTCAGGCTTATATGGTCTCGGTCCGAGCCGGACTCGCCACCTATAATGGCGGAAAACAAGCGGAGAGCACCCCCAATCCCTCTAAGGGAGAGCGGGTGTGCTTCGTCCCTTATCTAGTAAGGGGACTGGGATTTCCAGTTCATCCGTTTCTCCGTGGGCTTCTGGAGTTCTACGGCCTCCAGCTGCACAATCTCACGCCCGCCTCTATATTGCATATCGCGGGCTTCGTCGCCCTTTGCGAGCTATTTTTGGGTGTTGAGGCTCATTTCACGCTGTGGAAGAGGATATTCTGCCTGGTGCCCCGTTCTCAAGAGGGGTCTATATATCAAGTGGGCGGAGCCGAAGTGTGGCGCATCGCCGGGACCAGATACCTATCCGGGACCCCAAAGAAGGCGTCCGAGGACTAGCCTTCTGAATGGTTTTATATAGATGATGTCCCGCTACCGAACCCTATCCGAGTCGGTCTCCCTGAGTTCAGCAATGCTCCATTAAAGAAACGCTTGAGCTGGCGTCCGCGGAGCTCTCAGAGAGAAAGTGACAGAGACGTCCTTTACCTGATGGGCCGGATAAGACTATTGGCTCATTCCGGACTAACCATGATTGGAGTCATGGCCGCATGCATCATGCGGGGGGGTGCAGCCGCTTCAATATAGAGGCCACACCATGTGGGATTTTAACGGGGAGGATGACGCCACCCGTTACGGTCGTAAGGGGCCAGCCTCAGCTGCCGCTCTAGTAAAGATCTTGTCCTCTTTGTACAAGGGAGAAGAGGAGGAATTCCTCCGCGTCAACCCACAGGGCGGATTTACTATGTACAACCCTCCAAGTTGGGTAAGTGGACAATTGTGCTTGCCCGTTCGTTTTATATTCCCATGATTAAGTATATAGTCTAACGACTTCAACGCAGGAACTACGTCAGGAGGTAAAGGATATAAACAGCCGTCCTCCATAGCCCGAGGATCCAAAATGGTCCCTCGATCCGGACTCCGAAGAGGATCCGGACATATCGGTGGAGCTTATTGACGGGGTGTTCCATCAGCTAAGCAAGGACAATACCTTGGTGGCCATTACGGCTGATTACCCAGGGTTAATCCCGGCCTCCCAGGTGACAGAGACCAGAGCCTCATCCCCTTGAGAAGGATTCCATTCTCACGTATTTCAGTTTTTCTGACGACAACCACGTTTTGCAGGGGAGATTTCCGAGGCGGGAGGCCGAACCTGCAGCGGCTAGCCAACGAGGGGCCGTAGGGCCCCGTGGGGTAAAAAGGAATGTGGTCCGGACTGAGATGCCGGTGCAAAGGTATAGCGCACCCTCTATTTACCTGGTGTTATTTCTTTAGGGCATATTAACATTCGTGCTATCTTCAGGACGAAGAAACCTCGCCGGACTATATCCGGAGAGGTTGCCAATCGCGCCTCCACCAGCCAGGCTCCAACGTCTGGCCCGGAAGCGGAGGTGAGCACAAGACGCGCACCGGACGCTCCTCCGACAGAGGATGCGGACAGGCTTTCTGCCACGAATTCTGAGGTGGAGAGTGCCATGAACCACAGGCGTCGCCGGACAGTTCTTCGCGACGCTTGTTTCTCCCAAGAGGCGTTAGATGCCTTCAATTCGGGAGATGCGTACCTCCTGCCGCTCAAAATGGTTTAGCCAGAGCCACGGAGTAGTATGTAAAAGACATACTGGTAAGAAAATTTTGGTCAAATATATATATACCAGTAGCCCCCGAGACTTGAAACAGTTAGATTAACTGATTTAAGGATCATTTGTTATGCAGGTTCTTACAGAGAAGAATACCGTACTGTCCCAGGAGCTGGAAGAGTGCAAAGCCCAACTGGAGGCCGCACTAGCCGCGGCAGGGGAGCCCAAAGAGACCCCCTCTGGTAAGATACACTTCGAAAGATTAGTATTTTGCGGCGTGGGTGCAAATCTGACAAATCATATTGTAGATGGCGCCATACTCGATCCGGAGAGACAACAACTCTTACGCCGGCTAAAGGCCGGTGAGAGTACGCTGACAAAGGTGAGGCGAGAGAAGAATGATCTTCAGGATGCCAACACCAAGCTGGACGTTGAACTTAGAGATGTTCGTGGCCAGCTGTCGGACTCCACTAAGGAGAATCAGCGGCTTCGACGCGGCATATCTAGTAAGTGCTTAAGCGAATCTTTTGAAAAAAGAGTTCGGTGAGGAAGTCGACTAACAGAGTAATGTCTGTAGGTATCCTAACAGGTCGTCCTGCAGAGGAGATGCCCGGTTCTACGGGTGACCTTCTTCCCGAGCTATTGCAACTGCACGAGCAAGTTCGGCAGGCAATGCGAGGCGTTGCCAAGCCTTATGGCCGTCCCACTCCATGCCCGAGGGCCTTGGAGAGCTTGCGGAGAAGCTTAAGGGAGCTCGGCGGCGCTTCCAGTTGTGGAAGATATTGGCCTGCCGGCAAGGTGCTAGGGAGGCCTGGGCCATGGTGAAGACCCGGTTTACGAGGTCTGACCCAAACCACATGGCCGAAGTCGGACCTGTGGGGCCTGATGGGAAGGTGATCCCTGTAAGCTTAGTATACGGCCAAGTAGAATTGGCTGCAAAGTATTCCCAACAGGACTGTAAATTAGACAGCTTGTTAGATGATATAGAAGAGGAATACAATCAGTCAGAGTGACTATGTAATTGTTAATTGACATGTGTAATGCCTTCTAGCCGGATTGTAGATCGTTTGTCATTGCCGACCTTTTCGCTTCTACCTCGGGACCTGACGGTCCGGAGTGTGTCCGAATACCCTACCGGTTATGTACGAACCAGGGTATGCATGGAGACCAGGCGTAGGGGTCATTAGTGCTTTATCAGACAAGTGCCCAACTAGTTATGTTATATTACATGGTTAGTAAGAAACATCTTCCAGAGAGAATAGTTCCGTTAGGGGTTCCTTTCTCTGGGAGGCATGCCCTAAAGTGCATGTCCGGACTGCAAATGCAGGAAAATCATCTGGGGGCATGTATATAAATAAGTAAAAAAGGTCGTCTTTTAGTTCACCGACCGAATATTCCCTTAAGAACGCTAGCTTTCGGCTTCACCCAGTCTGAGGTACACATCCGGCTGATCCGGCAGTAACAATCGCAGAGGTGCTCCCTTCACCGCCTAGCCGAACAATCGGGAACGTAGGGGTAAGCACAGGAGCCAGGCAACCCAGCTTGGACAAAACTTAATTCATATCGATGCATATAATGGTGAAGAAAAGGTACATGCGGAAGTTTGACGCATGTGTTGGGCGTGAAGCCCATATAAATAAGCTTCTGTTAAAGAAGCCCCCAGGTTTAATGAGCGCGGGTAGCGCGTCACTTAATGAGCCTTTAAGGGCTATAAGAGAAAAGAGGGGAAGGATAGAAATGTAAGACGGAAAATGTAAAAAATGGACAGAGGAAGGAGACAAACACAGAGTCCGGCGCTAGGCATAGAATCTTCGGAGACGGGCGGCGTTCCATGGGTTCGGCTCGAGTCGGTTATCCGACGCATCTCGCAGGCGGTACGCTCCACCAATAAGGACTTGGTCGATTATGAATGGACCTTACCACTTGGGCTTGAGTTTGTCCTTTTTCTTATCTGGCAGGCATAGAACTAGTTCGCCAACATTGTAATTTTTGGCCCGTACTTCTCTGCTTTGATATCTTCGAGCCTGTTGTTGATAAAATGCGGAACGGGCTTTTGCCACGTCACGCTCCTCCTCCAAGGCGTCCAAGTTGTCCTGCCGATCGAGCTCGGCTTCTCTTTCTTCGTACATGCGCACTCGAGGTGAGTCATGAATTATGTCGCAGGGCAGAACTGCCTCTGTGCCGTACACCATAAAGAATGGTGTGTATCCGGTGGTGCGATTCAGCGTGGTTCACAGTCCCCAGAGTACGGAGTCGAGCTCCTCTACCCAGTGCGTGTTAGATTCCTTGAGGGACCGCACTAGTCTGGGTTTAATGCCGCTCATGATAAGACCATTTGCACGTTCGACCTGGCCGTTAGTTTGTGGGTGATAGACGGAAGCATAGTCGAGCTTGATGCCCATGTTTTTGCACCAAAGTTTTACCTCGTCGGAGGTGAAGTTTGTGCCGTTATCAGTGATGATGCTGTGGGGGACGCCGTAACGGTGTACAACCCCGGATATGAAGTCTATCACAGGTCCGGATTCGGCCGTCTTAACAGGCTTAGCTTCTATCCATTTGGTGAACTTATCCACCATGACCAGTAAGTATTTTTTCTTGTGGGTTCCGCCTTTAAGGGGTCCAACCATGTCAAGCCCCCAGATCGCGAAGGGCCAAGTGATGGGGATAGTTCGGAGGGCGGTGGGTGGCATATGGCTTTGGTTTGCAAAAAGCTGGCAGCCGACGCATCGTTGGACCAAGTCCCGAGCGTCTGCTCGGGCCGTCGGCCAGTAAAAGCCCGTACGGAAAGCCTTGCTTACAAGGGACCGAGCTGCAGCGTGGTGGCCACCAAGTCCGGCATGAATTTCAGCCAGCAAGTTCCGCCCTTCCTCTTCGGAGATGCACCTTTGAAGGACTCCGGTAGTGCTTGTCTTATAAAGCTCTCCCTCGTGGACTTTATAGGCTTTAGATTGCCGCACTATGCAGCGTGCCTCATTTTCGTCCTCTGGGAGTTCCTGCCTAGTAAGGTAGGCTAGGAACGGTTCTGTCCATGGGGCGATGACTGCCATTATTACGTGGGCTGAAGGTGTAATTTCGGTGGCACGGCCTCCAATTATGTCAGATTGTTCGGCGTCAAGTGGTGCGGTTAGGTCCGGGCTGTTATCTGCGGGTTCCCCCTCCCATGCTACGGATGGCTTGAACAGTCTTTCTAAAAAGATGTTGGGGGGGACTGCATCGCGTTTTGCTCCAATGCATGCCAGGACGTCCGCTGCCTGATTGTTTTCTCGGGCTATATGATGAAACTCCAACCCTTCGAACCGAGCTGACATTTTTAGGACGGCGTTGTGGTAAGCTGCCATTTTTGGATCCTTGGCGTCAAAGTCTCCGTTTATTTGGGATATCGCGAGGTTTGAGTCCCCGCGTACCTCTAGGCATTGAATGCCCATGGATACTGCCGTCCGGAGACCATGTAGGAGGGCCTCATATTCGGCTGCATTGTTGGAGTCCGTGTACATGATCTGGAGCACATATTGAACTGTGTCTCCTGTGGGGGACGTCAAGACGATGCCAGCCCCTAGTCCGGCGAACATTTTTGAGCCGTCGAAATGCATGATCCAGTTTGAATATGTGCCATACTCTTTAGGGAGCTCGACCTCTGTCCATTCTGCGACGAAGTCGGCCAAAACTTGCGATTTAATAGCTCGCCGTGGCTTATAGGTTATATCGAACGGGAGGAGCTCGATGGCCCATTTTGCGATCCGGCCCATTGCGTCGCGGTTGTTGATAATATCGTTGAGTGGTACTTCCGAGGCTACTGTTATGGAACACTCTTGAAAGTAATGTCGTAGCTTCCGGGATGCCATGAATACCGCGTATGCAATCTTTTGATAATGCGGGTACCGTGATTTGCATGGAGTGAGGACAGTGGACACGTTGTACACCGGCCTTTGAAGGGGGAGTTTGTGTCCGTCCGTTTCCCGCTCGACGACGAGTACTGCGCTGACAACTTGATGGGTTGCTGCAATGTACAATAGCATTGGTTCGCCAGTGTTTGGCGCGGCCAGGACAGGGTTTGTTGCCAATATGGTTTTTATTTCATCAAGTCCGGCCATGGCAGCATCCGTCCACTCGAAGTGTTCGGTGCGCCGAAGGAGGCGATAAAGGGGCAGTGCCTTTTCTCCCAAGCGAGAGATAAAGCGGCTTAGAGCCGCCACACATCCGGTTAATTTTTGTATTTGTTTGAGGTCCTTTGGGATATCCAGTTGCGACAAAGCTCGGATCTTGGCCGGATTTGCTTCAATTCCTCTACGGATATAATGAAGTCCAAAAGCTTTCCGGCTGGAACGCCAAAGACGCATTTTTTCGGGTTGAGCTTGATGTCGTATTTTCGGAGGTTGTCGAATGTTAGCCTCAAGTCGTCTACTAGAGATTCAACATGTCTTGTTTTGACGACCACATCATCCACGTACGCCTCCACTGTCTTGCCGATCTGGTTTGCCAGGCATGTCTGAATCATGCGCTGATATGTTGCGCCGGCGTTTTCAGCCCGAAGGGCATTGTGTTGAAGCAGAATGGGCCGTATGGTGTGATGAATGCTGTTGCGCCTTGGTCTGATTCTGCCATCTTAATTTGATGGTAACCGGAGTATGCGTCGAGGAAACACAACAAATCATGTCCTGCGGTGGCATCGATAATTTGATCGATACGGGGGAGGGGGAAGGGATCCTTTGGGCAAGCCTTGTTAAGGTCTTTAAAATCGACACACAAGCGCCAGGATTTGTCCTTCTTTGGTACCATCACCAAGTTTGCTAGCCAGTTCGGGTGTTTTATGTCTCTAATGAATCTGGCCTCCAATAGCTTGGCTAGCTCCTCTCCCATAGCCTGTCTCTTGGGTTCGGAAAAATGCCGAAGGGCTTGTTTGACAGGTTTGAATCCTTTTAGGATATTTAAGCTGTGTTCGGCCAGCCTGCGTGGGATTCCTTGCATGTCTGAAGGGTGCCAGGCGAAGATGTCCCAATTTTCACGTAGAAATTCTCGCAGTGCGGCGTCCATATCAGGGTTTAATGATGCCCCGATGGATGCTGTTTTATTGGGGTCCGTTGGATGGACCTGGAACTTGACTATTTCGTCTGCTGGCTTAAAGGATGTGGACTTGGATCTCTTGTCGAGTATCACATCATCCCTGTTAACTGTGGAGCGCAGCGCAGTCAGTTCCTCAGCTGCTAAGGCTTCGGATAGTGCCTCCAGGGCTAATGCGGCTGTCTTGTTTTCGGCGCGGAGTGCTATGTCCGGATCACTAGCGAGAGTGATAATACCGTTCGGCCCGGGCATCTTGAGCTTCATGTACCCGTAATGGGGTATTGCTTGGAAAATTGTAAATGCTTCCCGCCCTAGTAGGGCGTGATATCCGCTGCTGAACGGGGCCACCTGAAATGTGACCTGTTCGGATCTGTAATTATCCGGCGTGCCGAACACCACATCTAGTGTGATTTTTCCTGTGCAGCGCGCTTCCCGACTGGGGATTATTCCTCTAAATGTTGTGCTGCTTCGCTCAATGCGGCTCCAGTCTAGTCCCATTTTTTGAAGAGTTTCCTCATAAATGAGGTTCAATCCACTGCCTCCATCCATGAGTACCTTGGTGAGGCGAAAGCCGTCCACTATCGGACTGAGGACCAATGCGGCTGGTGCTCGGGCTGTTCGAAATTTAGGTTCATCACTTGCGTTGAAGGTAATAGCCGTGTCGCTCCATGGGTTTATTGTTGCTACTTGATAGACTTCGGCAAGGCTGCGGAGTGTTCTTTTTCGCGTATTATTTGATGCGAAGGTCTCAAAGACTGTGAGAACGGTACTGGTGTCTCCGGGGTGGTTTTCTGTGGCCTTCGAAATTAAGAGGTCCTCCCCAATTTTGGCCACCTGCCGGAGTATCCAACATGCTCTAAGGCTGTGAGTTGGTGTGGCGTCCTGTGTACTGTGAATTTTACAGGGTCCATCAAGCCATCTTTCCAGTACGGTTCCATGCTCTGTAGAGGGTTGAGTAGTTGATTCTGAAACCTCGCCCAATCTAAGATTCAGAGGCCGAAGAGCTTCCGAACTCTGAGGTCCGGATTCTTGGATGTTGTCCAATGAGTCTAGCCCGTTGCCTGATTTTAAGCTCAGGTCTCGAGTTACATCCTCCCCTCCACGGGTATCCAGCTTGGAGGGGTCAGGAATTCGGACGTAACTAGTCCTTAGAATAGATGAAGGGTCGCCGCACTGCACCTCTACCATGGCGACGTGGTGGGTGGCCTGGGGAGAGTTAATTTCTCTTAGATCGGGTTTAAGCCCAACCTGGTCGTAATCCGTAGTGACCCCCAGGGCGGCAATGCGATCCAAGAGCTCGTTTACGGAAGAGAGCTCCATTGGATCTAACTGCTCGACGAGTTCCGAGCTGATGTGAAGATTGCTTTTGATGACCCGAGAGGTCATCGTCGGCGCAACAGCCAAACAGGCGGTCATAAGAAAACCGCCGAGCCGGAGAGTTTGGCCGACAGCCAAAGCTCCCTTAGCAACGGTGACGTCTTTAAAGACGGGAAGAGGCATCCTTCCTGATTGCGACGACACAGAGGAACTCTCAATTAAAGCACCAATGTCGGTGTCAAAACCGGCGGATCTCGGGTAGGGGGTCCCGAACTGCGCGTCTAGGCGGATGGTAACAGGAGATAAGGGACACGATGTTTTTACCTAGGTTCGGGCCCTCTCGATGGAGGTAAAACCCTACTCCTGCTTGATTAATATTGATGATATATGTAGTACAAGAGTAGATCTACCACGAGATCAAGGAGGCTAAACCCTAGAAGCTAGCCTATGGTATGATTGTTGTATGATGAAGTTGTCCTACGGACTAGAACCCTCCGGTTTATATAGACACCGGATAGGGTTAGGGTTACACAGAGTCGGTTACAATGGTAGGAAATCTTGAATATCCGCATCGCCAAGCTTGCCTTCCACGCCAAGGAAAGTCCCATCCGGACACGGGACGAAGTCTTGAATCTTGTATCTTCATAGTCCTGGAGTCCGGCTAAAGGTATAGTCCAGCTATCCGAACACCCCCTAATCCAGGACTCCCTCAGGCCCCTCGGAGCTCCATCGACGTGCTCCTTCCTCCTATATATACCTACGTACCCCCATTAGACCAAAGACGGATCCAAAAACCTAATTCCACCGCCGCAACTTCCTGTATCCACGAGATCCCATCTTGGGGCCTGTTCCGGAGCTCCGCCGGAGAGGGCATCCATCACGGAGGGCTTCTACATCAACACCATAGCCCTTCCGATGAAGTGTGAGTAGTTTACTTCAGACCTTCGGGTCCATAGCTAGTAGCTAGATGGCTTCTTCTCTCTTTTTGGATCTCAATACAATGTTCTCCCCCTCTCTCGTGGAGATCTATTCGATGTAATCTTCTTTTTGCGGTGTGTTTGTTGAGACTGATGAATTGTGGGTCTATGATCCAACTTATCTATGAATAATATTTGAATCTTCTCTGAATTCTTTTATGTATGATTGAGTTATCTTTGCAAGTCTCTTCGAATTATCCGTTTGGTTTGGCCAACTAGATTGGTAGTTCTTGCAATGGGAGAAGTGTTTAGCTTTGGGTTCAATCTTGCGGTGTCCTTACTTAGTGACAGAAAGAGTTGCAAGGCATGTATTGTATTGTTTCCATCGAGGATAACAAGATGGGGTATTTATCATATTGCATGAATTTATTCCTCTACATCATGTCATCTTGCTTAAGGCGTTACTCTGTTTTTAACTTAATACTCTAGATGCATGCTGGATAGCGGTCGATGAGTGGAGTAATAGTAGTAGATGCAGGCAGGAGTCGGTCTACTTGTCACGGACGTGATGCCTATATACATGATCATACCTAGATAACCTCATAACTATGTTAAATTCTATCAATTGCTCAACAGTAATTTGTTCACCCACCGTAGAATATCTATGCTCTTGAGAGAAGCCACTAGTGAAACCTATGGCCCCCGGGTCTATTCTCATCATATCAATCTCCATTACTTTATTTTACTTGTTTTGCTTTTACTGTTTACTTTGCATCTTTATACCAAAAATACCAAAAATATTATCTCTATCAGATCTCACTCTCGTAAGTGACCGTGAAGGGATTGACAACCCCTAAGCGTTGGTTGCGAGTTGCTACCGTTTTATGCAGGTACGAGGGACTTGCGCGTGACCTCCTACTGGATTGATACCTTGGTTCTCAAAAACTGAGGGAAATACTTACGCTACTATGCTGCATCACCCCCTCCTCTTCAGGGAAAACCAACGCTAGCTCGAGATGTAGCAAGAAGGATTTCTGGCGCCGTTGCCAGGGAGGCCTACGCCAAGTCAAGTCAAGATTTACTCTCCCGTCAATGAGCCATTTCTGGCGCCGTTGCCGGGGAAGCCTACGCAAAAGTCAACATACCAAGTACCCATCACAATCTCTATCTCTCGCATTACATTATTTGCCATTTGCCTCTCGTTTTCCTCTCCCCCACTTCACCCTTGCCGTTTTATTCGCCCTCTCTTTCCCAATCTCCTCCTCTTTTTCCCTTTGCCTTTTGTTTGCTTGTGTGTTAGTTTGCTTACCTGTCGCTATGTCGAATTCCTTATCCGCTCCTATGTCTCCCGAGTTTGAAGTTCTTCACTTCAAGCAACGGCAAGGAGAAAACTTAAAAGATGCTTGGTATAGGATGATGGAATCTTATCGTAAGTGCACCCTAGAGGTGAACTTTAGAATTCTTCTTCGCAATTTTTATGTTGGGTTAAATATGACGCATAGACAACTCTTGGATTGCATGGCCAAGGGAAATTTCATTAATATTGATCCCGGTATTGCGCATGAGATTATAGAGGGAATAGTGGGAACACCACCCCAAAAGGGAGGATTTCATCCTACCCGGGAAGAAACCCAAGTGTTTGAGAAGATTTGCGAAGTAACAAAGATTTTACAAAAGTCTCTTGAGCCTCTTAAAAATATTAGCGGAAATCTTAACCGTATGAATATGTTGATTACTCTTTGCAATAAACGGTTGGATTCTTTAGATCTAAAAATTTCCGAGTATGAAGGGAAGAGGGAAGAACCCCCCGGATTCGAGCATGACTCCGCTAAAAAGTTGAAAATTAAAGATGGCAATACCTAGATCTATCCTTGCTTTTATGCCTAGCTAGGGGCGTTAAACGATAGCGCTTGTTGGGAGGCAACCCAATTTTATTTTGTGTTTTTTGTTTTTGGTTCTGTTTAGGAATAAATAATACATCTAGATTCTGTTTAGATGTGGTTTTATCTTTTAATTAGTGTTTGTGCCAAGTTAAACCTATTAGATCTTCTTGGAAGATAGTTATTTTATCTTGCTGTAATTTTCAGAATCTTTGCGCTCAGTGCCCGAATTCTCAAAAATCACCAGAACGTGATAAAATAGTGATTCCAATTGCTGCTGATCAATAAATAAATTTCCCAGGTCGTCTAATTTTGGTAGAATTTTTTGGGTTCCAGAATTTGCGTTAGTAACAGATTACTACAGACTGTTCTGTTTTTGACAGATTCTGTTTTGCGTGTGTTGTTTGCTTATTTTGATGAATCTATGGCTAGTAAAATAGTTTATAAACCATAGATAAGTTGTAATACAGTAGGTTTAACACCAATGCAAATAAAGAACAAGTTCACTACAGTATCTTAAAGTAGTCTTTTGTTTTCTTTCTCTAACGGAGCTCACGAGATTTCTATTGAGTTTTGTGTTGTGAAGTTTTCAAGTTTTGGGTGAATTCTTTTGATGTATTATGGAACAAGGAGTGGCAAGAGCCTAAGCTTGGGGATGCCCATGGCACCCCCAAGATAATCCAAGGACACCAAAAAGTCAAATCTTGGGGATGCCCCGGAAGGCATCCCCTCTTTCGTCCACTTCCATCGGTAATTTACTTGGAGCTATATTTTTATTCATCACATGATATGTGTTTTGCTTGGAGTGTCTTGTATTATTTGTGTCTTTGATTTTTAGTCTACCACAATCATCCTTGCTGTACACACATTTTGAGAGAGCCATGTATGAATTGAAATTTGGTAGAATACTCTATGTGCTTCACTTATATCTTTTGAGCTTGATAGTTTACTCTATGTGCTTCACTTATATCTTTTTGAGCGTGATAATTTTTGCTCTAGTGATTCACTTAGATCTTTTAGAGCACGGTGGTGGTTTGTTTTAAAGAAACTTGATCTCTCATGCTTCACTTAGATTATTTTGAGAGTCGTTAATAGCATGGTAATTTGCTTAATGTTAATATACTTGGTATTCAAGATATGTGAAACTTTCTTTTTAGTGGGTTGAATAGTAAGATAAGTTTGATGCTTGATAATGGTTTTGAGATATGGAGGTGATAATATCATAGTCGTGCTAGTTGAGTAGTTGTGAATTTGAGAAATACTTGTGTTGAAGTTAGCAAGTCCCGTAGCATGCACGTATGGTTAAAGTTGTGTAACAAATTTGAAGCATGAAGTGTACCTGGCTTGTGCATCCTTATGAGTGGCGGTCGGGGACGAGCGATGGTCTTTTCCTACCAATCTATCCCCCTAGGAGCATGCGCGTAGTACTTGATTTTTGATGACTTCTAAATTTTTGCAATAAGTATATGAGTTCTTTTGACTAATGTTGAGTCCATGGATTATACGCACTTTTACCTTTCCGCCACTTGCTAGCCTCTTCGGTACCGTGCATTGCCCTTTCTCACATTGAGAGTTGGTGCAAACTTCGCCGGTGCATCCAAACCCCGTGATATGATACACTCTTTCACACATAAACCTCCCTATATCTTCCTCAAAACAGCCACCATACCTACCTATCATGGCATTTCCATAGCCATTCCGAGATATATTGCCATGCAACTTCCATCATCATCATCATCATCATCATGACATGCTTTACTTTTGTCATATTGCCATTGCATGATCTTGTAGTTGACATCGTATTTGTGGCAAAGCCACCATGAATTATTTTTCATACATGTCACTCTTGATTCATTACCATCCCGGTACACCGCCGGAGGCATTCATAGAGTCATATCTTGTTCTAGTATCGAGTTGTAATCATTATGTTGTAATCAATAGAAGTGTGATGATCATCATTATTAGAGCATTGCCCAATCAAAAAAAAGAGAAAGTCCAAAAAGAAAGGAAAAAAAGAAAGGCCCCCAAAAAAGAGAAAATAAAAAGGGCAATGCTACTATCTCTTTTTCCACACTTGTGCTTCAAAGTAGCACCTTGCTCTTCATGTAGTGAGTCTCATATATTGTGCTTCAAAGTAGCACCATGATTTTCATATAGTGAGTCTCATAATTTGTCTTGTTCATACTAGTGGGAATTTTTCATTATAGAACTTGGCTTGTATATTCCAACGATGGGCTTCCTCAAAATGCCCTAGGTCTTCATGAGCAAGCAAGTTGGATGCACACCCACTAGTTTTCTTTTGTTGAGCATTCTTAGCTCTAGTGCATCTGTTGCATGGCAATCCCTACTCCTTTCATTAACATCAACTTATGGGCATCTCCATAGCTCATTGATTAGCCTCGTTGATGTGAGACTTTCTCCTTTTTTGTCTTCTCCACACAATCCCCATCATCATATTCTATACCACCCATAGTGCTATGTCCATGGCTCGCGCTCATGTATTGCGTGAAGGTTGAAAAAGTTTGAGATTATTTGAGTATGAAACAATTGCTTGGCTTGTCATCGGGGGTATAGAAGTTGGGAACATCTTTGTGTGACGAAAATGAAGCATAGCCTAACTATATGATTTTGTAGAGATGAACTTCCTTTGGCCATGTTATTTTGAGATGACATAATTGTTTGATTAGTATGCTTGAAGTATTATCATTTTTATGTCAATATGAATTTTTGTCTTGAACCTTTCGGATCTGAATATTCATACCATGATTAAGAAGATTTACATTGAAATTATGCCAAAGTATCACTCCGCATCAAAAATTCTCTTTTTATCATTTACCTACTCGAGGACGAGCAGGAATTAAGCTTGGGGATGCCTGATACGTCTCCAACGTATCTATAATTTTTGATTGCTCCATGCTACTTTATCTACTGTTTTGGACTATATTGGGCTTTATTTTCCACTTTTATATTATTTTTGGGACTAACCTATTAACCGGAGGCCCAGCCCAGAATTGCTGTTTTTTTTGCCTATTTCAGTATTTCGAGGAAACAGAATATCAAACGGAGTCCAAACGGAATGAAACCTTCGGGAATGTGATCTTCTCACCGAACGTGATCCAGGAGACTTGGACCCTACTCCAAGAAATTCCGGGGAGGTCACGAGGGTGGAGGGCGCGCCCCCCCTGGGCGCGCCCCCTGCCTCGTGGGCCCCTCGGAGCTCCACTGACGTGCTCCTTCCTCCTATATATACCTACGTACCCCCATTAGACCAAAGACGGAGCCAAAAACCTAATTCCACCGCCGCAACTTCATGTATCCACGAGATCCCATCTTGGGGCCTGTTCCGGAGCTCCGCCGGAGAGGACATCCATCACGGAGGGCTTCTACATCAACACCATAGCCCTTCCGATGAAGTGTGAGTAGTTTACTTTAGACCTTCGGGTCCATAGCTAGTAGCTAGATGGCTTCTTCTCTCTTTTTGGATCTCAATACAATGTTCTCCCCCTCTCTCGTGGAGATCTATTCGATGTAATCTTCTTTTTGCGGTGTGTTTGTTGAGACCGATGAATTGTGGGTTTATGATCCAACTTATTTATGAATAATATTTGAATCTTCTCTAAATTCTTTTATGTATGATTGAGTTATGTTTGCAAGTCTCTTCGAATTATCCGTTTGGTTTGGCCAACTAGATTGGTAGTTCTTGCAATGGGAGAAGTGTTTAGCTTTGGGTTCAATCTTGCGGTGTCCTTACTCAGTGACAGAAAGAGTTGCAAGGCACGTATTGTATTGTTTCCATCGAGGATAACAAGATGGGGTATTTATCATATTGCATGAATTTATTCCTCTACATCATGTCATCTTGCTTAAGGCGTTACTCTGTTTTTAACTTAATACTCTAGATGCATGCTGGATAGCGGTCGATGAGTGGAGTAATAGTAGTAGATGCAGGCAGGAGTCGGTCTACTTGTCACGGACGTGATGCCTATATACATGATCATACCTAGATAACCTCATAACTATGCTAAATTATATCAATTGCTCAACAGTAATTTGTTCACCCACCGTAGAATATCTATGCTCTTGAGAGAAGCCACTAGTGAAACCTATGGCCCCCGGGTCTATTCTCATCATATCAATCTCCATTACTTTATTTTACTTGTTTTGCTTTTACTTTTTAGTTTGCATCTTTATACCAAAAATACCAAAAATATTATCTCTCTCAGATCTCACTCTCGTAAGTGACCGTGAAGGGATTGACAACCCCTAAGCGTTGGTTGCGAGTTGCTACGTTTTGTGCAGGTACGAGGGACTTGCGCGTGACCTCCTACTGGATTGATACCTTAGTTCTCAAAAACTGAGGGAAATACTTACGCTACTGTGCTGCATCACCCCCTCCTCTTCGGGGAAAACCAACGCTAGCTCGAGACGTAGCACTACTATATTCTTAAGTTGTTTCCTTTTTATTAATGGGTTATGTTGAGATATGGTTCAATTCTCTTGCTCCTAGTTGTGTGCGTAGTCCCCGGGATATGATATATAACTTCTTTGAAAAATATTTTCCTGCTCATAAGAAACAAGCTGCTTTACAGGAAATGTTTAACTTTGTGCAAATTGAAGAAGAGAATCTCCATCGAGCTTGGGGGAGGATTCTCCAATTACTTAATGCTTTACCTGATTATCCTCTCAAGAAAAGCGAAATACTTGATATCTTTTATAATGGACTAACTGATGCTTCTAGGGACCACCTAGATAGTGGTGTTGGTTGTGTTTTCAGGGAAGGAATTGTTGAAAAAGCTAAAGAACTATTGAATAATATATTGAGGAACGATAATGATTGGACTCTTCCTGAACCACCACCGAAGCCAACCCCGAAGAAGAGAGGTATTCTATTTCTCAGTCTTGAAGAAATGCAAGAGTCAAAGAAATCTATGAAAGAAAAAAGTATTAAAGCTGAAGATGTCAAGAATTTACCACCTATTGAATAAATACACGGTCTCGATACCCCGACACAGGTAGTAGAGGTAAATTCTCTCTATAGATTTGATTAAGGTGATATTCCTTATACTAATTCTGCTAGTCAATGCTTGGATGAATTGGATAACTTTATTGTTAACAAGAAAACTTTAATGCATATGTTTGTAGACAATTGAAATGAAATGCTTATTGATACGTCCATTTTGCATCATGCTTTTATATTGATATTTATTACATTATGGGATGTTATTACACATTATGGTACCATACATATGCCTTTCCTCCCTTATTTTACAAGGTTTACATGAAGAGGGAGAATGTCGGCAGCTGGAATTCTAGACTGGAAAAGGAGCAAATCTGAGAGGCCTATTCTGCACAACTCCAAAAGACCTGAAACTTCACAAAGAGTTATTTTCGAATATATATATATATATATATATAAAATATTGGGCGAATAAAGCACCAGAGGGGGCCACCAGCCATCCACAAGGGAGGGGGCGCACCCTACCCCCTGGGTGTGCCCCTGCCTTGTGGGCCCCCTGGCAGGCCTCCGGTGCCCATCTTCTGCTATATGGTGTGTTTTGACCTGGAAAAAAAAGAAGGAAGCTTTCGGAACAAAGCGCCGCTGTCTCGGGGCGGAACCTGGGGAGAACCAATCTAGGGCTCCGGCGGAGCTGTTCTGCTGGAGAAATTTCTCTCCCGGAGGGGGAAATCGAAGCCATCGTCATCACCCACGATCCTCTCATCGAGAGGGGGTCAAGATCCATCAACATCTTCACCAACACCATCTCCTCCCAAACCATAGTTCACCTCTTGTACCCGATCTTTGTCTCAAAACCTCAGATTGGTACCTGTGGGTTGCTAGTAGTGTTGATTAATCCTTGTAGTTGATGCTAGTTGGTTTATTCGATGGAAGATCATATGTTTAGATCCTTAATGATAATTAATACTCCTCTACTTATGAACATGAGTATGCTTTGTGAGTAGTTACGTTTGTTCCTGAGGACATGGGAGAAGTCTTGTTATAAGTAATCATGTGAATTTGGTGTTCGTTCAATATTTTGATGAGATGTATGTTGTCTCTGCTCTAGTGGTGTTATCTGAACGTCGACTACATGAAACTTCACCATGATTTGGCCTAGGGGAAGGCATTGGGAAGTAATAAGTATATGATGGGTTGCTAGAGTGACAGAAGCTTAAACCTTAGTTTATGCATTGCTTCGTAAGGGGCTGATTTGGATCCATATGTTTCATGATATGGTTAGATTTATCTTAATTCTTCTTTCGTAGTTGCGGATGCTTGCGAGAGGGGTTAATCATAAGTGGTAAGCTTGTCCAAGGAAGGGCGGCACCGAAGCACCGGTCCCCCCCATATCAAATTATGAAAGTAACAAACGCGAATCATATGAGCATGATGAAAATTAGCTTGATAGTAATTCCCATGTGTCCTCGGGAGCGCTTTGCTTCATATAAGAGTTCATCCAGGCTTGTCCTTTGCTATAAAAAGGATTGGGCCACCTTGCTGCACTTTATTTACTTTTGTTACTTGTTACCCGTTATGAATTATCTTATCACACAACTATCTGTTACCGATAATTTATGTGCTTGCAGAGAATACCTTGCCAAAAACTGCTTGTCATTTCCTTCTGCTCCTCGTTGGGTTCGACACTCTTACTTATCGAAAGGACTACGATAGATCCCCTATACTTGTGGGTCATCAAGACTATTTTCTGGCGCCATTGTTGGGGAGTGAAGCACCTTTGGTGAGTGGAATTTGGTAAGGAAACATTTATATAACATGCTGAAATTTACCATCACTTGTTATTATGGAAAATAATCCTTTGAGGGGTTTGTTCGGGGTATCTTTACCCCGACCAGAAGAGCACAGATTTTCCCCTCAACCTACTTCACCTACTGAAAATATTTATTATGAAATTCCATCGGGTATGATAGAGAAACTTCCCTTTATCTTTGTGGATGAAGTTTGTGGATTATTTAAGCTTGCAGGTTTGCCCAAGGATGAAGTCAAGAAGAAGGTCTTCCCTTTATCTTTGAAGGAGAAGGCATTGACATGGTATAGGCTATGTGATGATATTGGATCTTGGAACTACAACCAATTGAAATTGGAATTTCATCAGAAGTTTTATCTTATGCGTCTAGTTCATCATGATCGGAATTACATACATACATACATACATACATATATATATATATATATATATATATATATATATATATTGGCCTCGTGAAGGATAAAGTATCGCTCAAGCTTGGGGGAGGCTTAAGTGAATGTTATATTCATGCCCCAATCATGAGCTCTCAAGAGAAATTATTATTCAGAATTTTTATGCTCGGCTTTCTCGTAATGATCAATCCATGCTCGATACTTCTTGTACTGGTTCTTTTATGAAGAAGGATATTTAATTCAAATGGTATTTACTGGAAAGAATTAAACGCAACTCTGAAGATTGGGAACTCGACAAAGGTAAGGAATCAGGTATAAACCTTAAGTTTGATTGTGTTAAATCTTTTATGGATATCAATGCTTTTCGTGATTTTAGCACTAAATATGGACTTGACTCTGAGATAGTAGCTTCTTTTTGTGAATCTTTTGCTACTCATGTTGATCTCCCTAAGGAGAAGTGGTTTAGCTACCATCCTCCCATTAAAGTGAAAGTAGTGGAACCTATTAAAGTTGAAGAAGAAACTATTACTTATAATGTTGATCCTATTGTTCCTACTACTTATATTGAGAAACCACCTTTTCCTGTTAGAATAAAGGATCATGCTAAAGCTTCAACTGTGGTTCGTAGGAGTTATACTAGAACACCTACACCTCCTGAACAAATTAAAGTTGAACCTAGTATTGCTATGGTTAAGGATCTCTTGGTCGATAATATTGATGGGCGTGTTATTTATTTCTATGATGAAGCTGATAGAATTGCTAAACCCCATATTAAAGATAAACATAGACCCATTGTTGGCATTCCTGTTGTTTCTGTTAAAATAGGAGATCATTGTTATCATGGCTTATGTGATGTGGGTGCTAGTGTGAGTGCAATTCCTTTTACTTTATATAAAGAAATTATGAATGATATTGCACCTGCTGAGATAGAAGATATTGATGTTACTATTAAGCTTGCCAATAGAGATACTATATCACCAATTGGGATTGTTAGAGATGTTGAAGTATTGTGTGGGAAAATAAGATATCCTACTGATTTTCTTGTTCTTGCTTCCCCACAAGATGACTTTTGTCCCATCATATTTGGTAGGCCTTTCTTGAATAATGTTAATTCTAAGATAGACTGCAAGAAAGAAATTGTTACTGTAAGTTTTGGGGATATGTATCACGATTTTAATTTCTCTAAATTTCGAAGACAACCCCATGATAAGGAATTGCCTAGTAAGGATGAAATTATTGGTCTTGCTTTTCTTGTCGTGCCTCCTACTGATCCTTTAGAACAATATTTGCTAGATCATGAGAATGATACGTTTATGAATGAAAGAAAGGAATTAGATGAAACATTCTTTAATCAAGGGCCTGTTTTGAAACACAATTTGCCTGTTGAAGTCCTTGGGGATCCTCCTCCACCCAAGGGTGATCCCTTATTTGAGCTTAAACAATTACCTGATACTTTGAAGTATGCTTATCTTGGTGAAAAGAAGACATATCTTGTTATTATTAGTGCTAATCTTTCAGAGCATGAAGAAAAGAAATTATTGAAAACTCTGAAGAAGCACCGTTCAACTATTGGATATACTCTTGATGATCTTAAGGGCATTAGTCCCACTCAATGTTAGCACAAAATTAATTTGCATCCTAATGCTAAACCAGTTGTTGATCATCAACGACGGTTAAATCATACGATGAAAGAAGTGGTAAGAAATGAAATACTAAAGCTTCCGGACACAGGTATAATTTATCCTATTGCTGATAGTAGATGGGTGAGCCCCGTTCATTGTGTCCCTAAGAAGGGAGGTATTACTGTTGTTCCTAATGATAAGAATGAATTGATTCCACAAAGAATTGTTATAGGTTATAGAATCACTGGTACAACGGCGTGTTATAGAAATGGTTTTTAACCCCTTTCCACGATGACCTTTGGAGGCGTCGCCAAGTGAGTGTGGGTGATAGGGGGGTCCTTCCCACACAGCTCGGAAACCATTGGGGATAGGCCCTCCTAGCTCACTGGCTGGGGCAAAATGAGCTCGTGTGCGGTCTGGCGGGGCATCAAAACCCAATTGTTTTCGTTTGTATGTACATCCCTCGGTGAATCCTAGAAAATCATTTCCATTCGTATGTATATCACACACAGTTCTTTATGTGGAAACGTTTGTGCAAGGTGGCCTAACGCAAACAGTTCGCTGCCGGAAGCCGTGTGTGATTGTTAGTTGATCGAACATGCCTACTTTCTAGAAATCGTGCGGGTTGTTTGAGTTCATCGCCCATGGTGATGTCTGAGTAACCGTCTGCAATAGAAAACCCCAATAAGCAGGCTAATTAGCCTATTATTGATAATCCATGTACTAATCAAATTGAAATTTCTTATAAAACACACTAGATATTTCATATCCATATAACAGCAACCAGGATTTCATAATCGAATTACATCAGATAGCTTCGGCACTCAGTTACGCCATTACACAACAGCACCAAGTTTCACATGCAACATCAAAAACCTTTGGAAAGTAGCATCATAGACAGTAAATAGATAGATGAATCTCATCTAGGAAACTGTAGAAGCGGGAGGCAAATATTGGGCCTTCAGTGATGTTGAATGTCCTTGCAACTTTAGGCCAGTGGCTATGGATAATTGCCCTCCCAACCTTCGTCCTCTTTAGCAAGACTTCAATATTGTACTGTGGGTGTTGAATGAATACCTTCCTCGCCTCTTGACCATGCATGTGGTTTGAGAGGTAATCATCGGTGAACTACTTTGAAAAGTACTAAAAACAAAGATATACATAAATCACTGTTATAAATTTTGAAATGGCGCAAGGGGTAAAAACAAGGTAAGAGTTAGTACCATCCTATAGTTCACTGATGTCTTCTTGATTGTGCAAACAAAGATCTTGCTATTATTCGTCGCAAGTTTCTTCATCCTAACAATCTTTCTGAGTTTCTTGACTTGACTGATATTCATGGACATCTCATTTCCCCATATGCAAAATGGGTCGAACAGTGGGTCTAAGCCTCTGACAGCAGGACCTACATGTGCAAGACCAAATTGTAAGAAACCTAAATATTAGAATGATTCCTGCAACTGCATAATAATGTGCTATTAGCCAAAGGACCATGCTTGAACAAACCTTGATGGTAAACTACAGTGTCTCCCATTGCTTCCCTGCAACACACATAAGGAAGATCTTGATCAGGTTAACTGAGAGTTGCCATACTATTAGTAGAATATGTATTGAGTACAACCAAATTCAATTTATTTCACATGCATAACAATACAAAATTGTACCACATCAAATGAAAATCAAATTGCAGAACTGAATCAAATAGTTAAATGGACAGCAGATCAAATGAACCAAAATAGTTAACTGAGCACGACATTGCAGAACAGAAACATGTACTAGAAGATAAGACAGTTAACAAAACAAATAATGCTTGAGAACAGTACTACAAAATGTAGCAATTGTTGGACCAAAGTGTTAACTGAACATTACATTTCAGAGGACCAAACCGTTAACTGAACATCATATTGCATATTAACATTACAGAGGACAAATCACTAGAAGGCACAGGTGGTGGCCTCGAGAAAACAAGATGAACTATATTTTAAAGAAGACAACCATGTGGTGGTGTCGACGGTGACCTCAAAGACGAGGTGCTCCTCCAAGATCTGGCGGTCGGCACACATGGCAGCCATAATGACCTCATGCGCGCGTGCGACCATATGCTATTGAGATCCATGTTATACTGCGTGTAAAATGGCTGTGGGCGGCGCTTAATTGGAGGAGAGGGACAGCGATTTCGGCGGAAGGTAGCATCATTGGTCGGGGCATGTGGGATGGGAAAGGAGGAGGATGGTGTAGGTGGGGTGTGGATTACCTGACCATATTGAAGAGGCCGCGCAACAAGAAGAAGGGTCGGTGGCAAGGAGGCCGCGCAGCAAGAAGAAGGGTTGCTGGCGAGGAGGCGGCGCTGCAAGAGGAAGGGTCACCGGCGAGGAGGCGACGCTGCAAGAAGAAGGGTAGCTGGCCAGGAGGCGGCGCTACAAGAAGAAGGGTCGCCGGCGAGGAGGCTGAGCTGCCAGTAAGCAGCAATGAAGGTTTGAACTTGGAAAGCAAGGAGGAATAGTGGAAATGTGGCTTTTGGTGGGAGGGAGGGGGCAGGGAGATAGATCTTTCCGCGGTGGCAATTTTTTTTCGCTCGGTGCCGCGAGAAACTGGCGCACAAGTGTGGTTCAAGCGGGGGCGGTGGACTGTAGACGACGAAGCTTCCTGCGTAAGCCAGACAAGACGGTGCGCCAAGATATTTTATATCGCATCCCGCAAGATTCTTTCTAGTAAACTGTTTGTGGTATACCTGATTTTTCATTATGTTTTGAAAGACAAAATGGTGTTACGAAGGGAAAGGATGGTGTTTAAATTGCTAAAACATTTACGTACAGTGAACGTGCAACTAGTGCATGAGTGTCGTGTTTAAATTTTGAATTATTCCGGGTTCATTTGGCATTTTTATGCATTAATTGAGTTTCTGGGTATTTAATGTGCATAATTCAAATTAGAACTACAAGCACATGTTCCAGTGCACCAAAGTTTGTTGACAAATCACATGTGTGTCTGTGGGTGAATTTATAGGTCCCATGAAAGAAATGAGAATGAAATTCAAACATATGGGCATCGTGGCTCGGCTGGAAAGATCGATAAACTTGTTTATTTTAATTCCTATAAATCCAAAACACGCCTGAAAATCATGAAACTTGGCATGGTCTCATGACATGGCACCAACATGCCGCGGTAAATTTTTTGGCCGAATTGGGACAAGCTTTGGTGTAAGCTTCTTGCAAACCGGAGCTTCCCTCAAGAAGATTCGTGGTTCTGAGAGGGAACATGTCACCTCCATGAGCGAAACGACATACGTACACTGCCTTCTCCCGCCTTAATTTTTTACACAGGCAGATTAGACAAAATAGAAGTATTGTGCTAAATTTTAAATTATTCCGGGTTCGTTTGGCCTTTTTTATATATTAATTGAGTTTTTGGGCATTTAATGTGCATAATTCAAATTTGAACTAGAAGCACATGCTCCAGTGCACCAAAGTTGGTTGAAAAATCACATGTGTGTCCTTGGATGAATTTCTAGGTCCCATGCAAGAAATGGGAATGAAATTCAAACATCTGGGCGTCGTGCCTCGTCCATAAAGATTGAGAAACTTGATTTTTTAATTTCTGTAAATCCAGAACACGTCTGAAAATCATGAAACTTGGCACGGTGTCATGACATGGCACCAACATGTTGCGGTAAATTTTTTGGTCGAATTGGGACAAGCTTTGGTGTAAGCTTCTTGCAAACCAGAGCTTCCCTCAAGAAGGCTCGTGGTTCCGAGAGGGAACGTGTCACCTCCATGTGCGAAACGACATACGTACACTACCTTCTCCCCGCCTTAATTTTGTTACAGAGGAAGATTGGACAAAATAGAAGTATCGTGCTAAATTTTGGAATTATTCTGGGTTTGTTTGGCCTTTTTTATACATTAATTGAGTTCGAAGGCATTTAATGTGCATAATTCAAATTTGAACTACAAGCACATGCTCCAGTGCACCAAAGTTGGTTGAAAAATCACATGTGTGTCCTTGGGTGAATTTCTAGGTCCCATGCAAGAAATGGGAATGAAATTCAAACATCTTGGTGTCATGCCTCGGCCGTAAAGATTGAGAAACTTGGTTTTTTAATTCCTGTAAATCCAAAACACACCTGAAAATCATGAAAATTGGCACGGTGTCATGACATGGCACCAACATGTTGCGGTAATTTTTTTGGCCGAATTGGGACAAGCTTTGGTGTAAGCTTCTTGCAAACCAGGGTTTCCTCAAGAAGGCGCGTGCTTCTGAGAGGGAATGTGTCACCTCCGTGTGCGAAATGACATACATACACTGCCTTCTCCCGCCTTAATTTTTTTACCCAGACAGATTAGACCAAATAGAAGTATCGTGCTAAATTTTGGAATTATTCCGGGTTCTATTGGCCTTTTTATATATTAATTCAGTTTCTGGGCATTTAATGTGCATAATTCAAATTTGAACTACAAGCACATGCTCTAGTGCACCAAAGTTGGTTGAATAATCACATGTGTGTCCTTGGGTGAATTTCTAGGTCCCATGCAAAAAATGGGAATGAAATTCAAACATCTGGGCATCGTGCCTCGGCCGTAAAGATTGAGAAACTCAGTTTTTTAATTCCTGTAAATCCAAAACATGCCTGAAAACCATGAAACTTGGCACGATGTCATGACATGGCACCAACATGCTGCAGTAAATTGTTTGGCCGAATTGGGACAAGCTTTGGTGTAAGATTCTTGCAAACCGGAGCTTCCCTCAAGAAGGCTCATGGTTCCGAGAGGGAGCGTGTCACCTCCGTGTGTGAAATGACATACGTACACTGCCTTCTCCCACCTTAATTGTTTTACACAAGCAGATTAGACCAAATAGAAATATCATGCTAAATTTTGAAATTATTCCGGGTTCGTTTGGCCTTTTTATAAATTAATTGAGTTTCTGGGCATTTAATGTGCATAATTCAAATTTGAACTACAAGCACATGCTCCTTGGGTGAATTTCTAGGTCCCATGCAAGAAGTGGGAATGAAATTCAAACATCTGGGCATCATGGCTCAGCCAGAAAGACTGAGAAACTTGGTTTTTTAATTCCTGTAAATCCAAAACACGCCTGAAAATCATGAAACTTGGCATGGTGTCATGACATGGCACCAGCATACTATGGTAATTTTTCTGTCCCATTTGCGAAGGCGGACACATTAACAATCAACGAAGTCATTTTGGAACAAGTGTTGTCATGTTACAAATCAGAAACACAACTATTATTGAAACCATGGGCGTTCTACTTACCAATTACGTGCCGCCACGCGTCCCTTTTTTATTGGCTAGGAGGTGCCGTGCGGGTAGCTATTTGAGTATGGGAGGCGTGCGATCAGACCCCTGTGCGTGCTCATTGGGAGGAGAGCCCTTTGACCTCTACCTGCCGCGCATCTCCCTCTCAACGTCTCCATTAATGGCACCCGAGCCCCTGTTCTATGACGTGGCTATATGTCTCACTGGACAGAGATTTAAGAGAGAAAATGAAAATCTGAAAAGAAATTTTTGCACGGATCTTGATGTAAGATCCGACGGACCTATATAGCATCGACAACGACTTATAGCAAGCATGATGAATATAAGTACGATGACATTGGATAATAATTGTCTTACATATTTAGGAACATAATTAAAAAAGCCACATGCAGTAATGCCCGAAATACACAAGGGAAAAGAAGAAGGAAGACAACGATCTGGCTCATTGATCTCTACTTTCTTGATGCGTTGCTGCAGGCCGCGGGGATTATTCTCCGCAGCGAGCGGCGATGAGCTCTTTCTTGTCCTCAAGATGTTGCTTAAGAGCATCCACGAATTCCTCCACTAGCCTTCTGTGCTCGATGCGCAGCACGGCATTCTCGTCCATAAGTTTCTCGACGATGACGCCGGTCCTCTTCAACAAGGCAGTGGTCTCCTCCTGCTGCTCCGCACTTCCGACAATCTTCTCCCTCAGCAGGTCGCACTCAACCAGGAGATTCGCATTGCTCTCATTTAGTTGCTGGATGATGTCGGTAGCTTGTTCAAAATAGGCTTTCATGTCGTCCTGCAACCTCGCCCAGCCGGAGATCTGATCCATCTGGCTATGGATGATCGCATGCATGCGCCTGTAAGAGTCCTCGCTTGCCCGCAAGACATTTTCCTAGGCCACTGCAGCGCGGGTGGACATCTCTGCTACATTTGTGGCGCAGCGGGACATCTCTTCTGCTTCCGCGGCGCGGCCGGACCAGTCTGCTGCATCGACGGCCCAACGGGACCTCCGTGCTGCTTTTGCGGCGCAGCGGGACCTCGATGTTGCTATGACCGCGCGGCGGGACTTGCCGGCTGCATTCGCGGTGAGGCGGGACATCTCTCATGCTTCCGCTTCCATGCTCGCATCTCCCTGGTGGCAATCTCTCGACCCAGAACTCACGCTGGCCTTGGCAGACGTAAGGGAATGATGATGAATGACTTGTTTGTTTTTGTGGATGAGGAGTTGAGGAGGAATGTGCATTCATCTTGGAGTAGTAGTATTTATAACCGAGTACTAATACGCTCCTAAGTGGGAAATAGTTTAGGTTTTGATCGGTGTGAACAGGTTTGCAATTTGGAATGTGACGGGACACATGCTCAAAATTTATTGATGGTTATAAGCGCGACACTATTCCCGGAAGACATAAGGTGGGCATGCCTTCTCGTCCGCGTACGTGGTGTTTGCACCATAGGGTGCACCGCAATAGGCAATGTCAGCACACGTCTTGTTCCAACAACCGTGCATGCTCGTTATTACCACCGCACATGCTTCTTTTAATTAGAATGTGTGTGCCCTTCTAGCACACACACGTTGATCTATCTAACTGTTTCTGTTTGTTGTGGCTAACCACAAACAGTTCATCCGTGTGAAGTATATGCCATCAATCGCAGACACTTTGATCTGGCTGACCCGTTTCTGTTCTGTTGGCTAATCACAAATAGTTCATCCGAGTGACGTATGCTGTATATCGCACATGCTTTCATCTGTTTGCCCATTTCCTTTGTTTCGCCTCATCGCAAACAATTCATTGAACTGAACCGTGTTTGATGGCTTTGCCATCGCAAACGTTTTTTTACCTTTTTTGACGGTTCTTTTACACCACCGTTTGCGATTATTGCATTGCATACAGTTTCGCCGAAGGGTCTCTGATCGTAGTGTGGCGTTAGCAACATCCTGCAGTAGTGAATGGTAATTGATTTTCACAAATTAAACAAAGCTACTAGAAAAGATCATTACCCTCTACCTTTTATTGATCAAATGCTATAAAGATTATCCAAACATACACATTTTTGCTTTCTAGATGGTTACTCTGGTTTCTCTCAAATACCTATGTCAAAAGAGGACCAAGAAAAGACCACTTTTACTTGCCCTTTCAGTACTTTTGCTTATAGCCATTTGCCTTTTGGTTTATGCAATGCACCTGCTACCTTTCAAAGATGTATGACTGCTATATTCTCTGACTTCTGTGAAAAGATTGTTGAGGTTTCATGGATGATTTCTCCATTTACAGAACTTCTTTTGATGATTGCTTAAGCAACCTTGATCGAGTTTTGCAGAGATGTGAAGAAACTAACCATGTCTTGAATTGGGAGAAGTGCCACTTTATGGTTAATGAAGGTATTGTCTTGGGGCATAAAATTTCTAAAAGAGGTATTGAAGTTGATAAAGCTAAAGTAGATGCTATTGAAAAGATGCCATGTCCTAAAGATATCGAAGGTATAAGAAGTTTCCTTGGTCATGCTGGTTTCTATAGGAGGTTTATTAAAGACTTCTCTAAAATTTATAGGCCTCTCACTATTCTCTTGCAAAAAGATGTTCCTTTTGTTTTTGATCATGATTGTGTAGAAGCATTTGAAATACTTAAGAAAGCCTTGATTTCTGCACCTATTGTTCAACCACCTGATTGGAATTAACCTTTGAAACTATGTGTGATGCTAGTGATTATGCTGTTGGTGCTGTTTTAGGGCAAATAGTTGATAAGAATTAGAATGTTATTCATTATGCTAGTAAAACTCTAGACAGTGCCCAGAGAAAGTATGCTACTACTGAAAAAGAATTTTTAGCACCTGTTTTTGCTTGTGATAAGTTCATATCTTATATTGTTGATTCCAAAATAACTGTTCACACTAATCATGTTGCTATTAAATAACTTATGGAAAATAAAGATGCTAAACCAAGACTTATTAGATGGGTTCTCTTGATATAAGAATTTGATTTGCATATTATTGATAGAAAGGGAGTTGAGAACCCCGTTGCAGACAACATGTCTAGGTTAGAAAATGTTCTTGGCGACCCAATACCTATTGATGATAGCTTTCCCGATGAGCAATTAGCTATCATAAATGCTTCTCGTAATACTCCATGGTATGCTGATTATGCTAATTACATTGTTGCTATATTTATACCACCTAGTTTCACATACCAACAAAAGAAAAAGTTTTTCTATGATTTAAGACATTAGTTTTGGGATGACCCACACCTTTATAAAGAAGGAGTAGATGGTGTTATTAGACGTGTACCTGGGCATGAACAGGAACAGATCCTACGCAAGTTCCACTCCGAGGCTTACGGAGGACACCATGCTGGAGATAGAACTACACATAAGGTATTGCAATCTGGTTTTTATTGGCCTACTCTCTTCAAGGATGCTCGTAAGTTTATATTGTCTTATGATGAATGCCAGAGAATTGGCAATATTAGTAGACGCCAGGAAATGCCTGTGAATTATTCACTTGTTATTGAACCATTTGATGTTTGGGGCTTTGATTATATGGGACCTTTTCCTTCCTCTAATCGGTATACACATATTTTTGTTGCCGTTGATTATGTTACTAAGTGGGTAGAATCTATTCCAACTAGTAGTGCGATCATAACACTTCTATTAAGATGCTTAGAGAAGTTATTTTTCCGAGGTTTGGAGTCCTTGGATATTTAATGACTGATGGTGATTCACATTTTATTCATGGTGCTTTTCATAAAATGCTTGCTAAATATGATGTTAACCATAGAATTGTATCTCCATACCATCCTCGGTCTAGTGGTCAAGTAGAATTGAGCAATAGAGATATTAAATTGATTTTGCAAAAGACTGTAAAGATATCTAGAAAGAATTGCTTTAAGAAACTTGACGATGCATTATGGGCTTGTAGAACTGCTTATAAGAATCCTATGGGTATGTCTTCGTATAAAATGGTTTATGGAAAAGCATGTCACTTAGCTCTCGAACTAGAACATAAAGCTTATTGGGCAATCAAAGAGCTCAACTATGATTTCAAACTTGCCGGTGAGAAGAGGTTATTTGACAATAGCTCGCTTGATGAATGGAGAACCCAAGCCTATAAAAATGCCAAGTTGTTTAAAGAAAAGGTTAAAAGATGGCACGACAAAAGGATACAAAAGCGTGAGTTTAATGTAGGTCATCATGTTTTGCTATACAATTCTCGTTTAAGATTTTTTGCAGGAAAGCTTCTCTCCAAATGGGAAGGTCCTTACATTATCAAGGAGGTTTATCGTTCCAGTGCCATCAAAATCAACAACGCTGAAGGCACAAATCCGAAGGTGGTAAACGGTCAACGAATCAAACATTATATCTCAGGTACTCCCACAATTGTTGAGACAAATATAATTAATACCATAACACCAGAGGAGTACATAAGGGATACTTTCCAGAACGTTTCAGACTCGAAAAGGAATAGGTATGTGATACGGTAAGTAACTGGCTCCAAAACTGTTCTAACAACATTTTTTCTCCGTTTTGGAATATTTAAAAAATTAGGAAAAATTAAAAGTAGTCCGAAAGATGCACGAGGAGACCACAAGGGTGGAGGGCGCGCCCTACCCCCTGGGCGCGCCCCCTACCTTGTGGCCACCTCTGTGCCCTCCAGACCCCGTTTTGTAGCACAATACTTCTTTTCGTTGGTGTAAATTTATTATATAATCTCCTGAAGGTTTTGACCACCATACCATGACAAAATCCCCTGTTTTTGTTTTGATATGTTTTCTGCCAGAGTTTTCAAGGCCAGGCATCATGTCGTTCCCCTCCTCCAACAATGCGGACGGCGATGCTTGGTTGATGTAGATGGAACTTAGAAGGGAGGATGCCGAAGAAGCCATGATGGAGGAGGATGAAGGAGATTCATTACAGGAACAACCTCCGGCTTCGGAGAGAGGTACTCTGGCGGGCATCTCCACTATTCCAAATCCCCATCAAGCAGTAGGGACTACAAACAACCATGAAGACCAAGAGGTTCGAGAAGGGCTTCCCCCTAGGAGGCCCTTACACAAGTTACTGCTACCTCTTAAGCACCGCGTTGGTTTTCCCTTGAAGAGGAAAGGGTGATGCAGCAAAGTAGCGTAAGTATTTCCCTCAGTTTTTGAGAACCAAGGTATCAATCCAGTAGGAGACCACACGCGAGTCACCTCGTACCTACACAAACAAATAAGAACCTCACAACCAACGCGATAAAGGGGTTGTCAATCCCTTCACGGCAACTTGCAAGAGTGAGATCTGATAGAGATAATAATAATAAGATAAATATTTTTGGTGTTTTTATGATATAGATTGAAAGTAAAGATTGCAAAATAAAATAGATTGGAAACTTGTATGATGGAGAATAGACCCGAGGGCCATAGGTTTCACTAGTGGCTTCTCTCAAGATAGCATAAGTATTACGGTGGGTGAACAAATTACTGTCGAGCAATTGATAGAAAAGCGAATAATTATGAGAATATCTAGGCATGATCATGTATATAGGCATCACGTACGTGACAAGTAGACCAACTCCTGCCTCCATCTACTACTATTACTCCGCACATCGACCGCTATCCAGCATGCATCTAGAGTATTGAGTTCATAAGAATAGAGTAACGCCTTAAGCAAGATGACATGATGTAGACGGAAAAACTCATACAATATGATATAAACCCCATCTTTTTATCCTCGATGGCAACAATACAATACATGTCGTTTCCCTTTCTGTCACTGGGATCGAGCACCGCAAGATTGAACCCAAAGCTAAGCACTTCTCCCATTGCAAGAAAGATCAATCTAGTAGGCCAAACCAACCTGATAATTCGAAGAGACTTGCAAAGATAACCAATCATACATAAAAGAATTCAGAGAAGATTCAAATATTGTTCATAGATAATCTTGATCATAAACCCACAATTCATCGGATCTCAACAAAAACACCGCAAAAAGAGTTACATCGAATAGATCTCCAAGAGAATCGAGGAGAACTTTGTATTGAGATCTAAAGAAAGAGAAGAAGCCATCTAGCTACTAGCTATGGACCCGAAGGTCTGAGGTAAACTACTCACACATCATCAGAGGGGCCATGGAGTTGATGTAGAGGCCCTCCGTGATCAATGCCCCCTCCGGCGGAGCTCCTGAAAAGGCCCCAAGATGGGATCTCTTGGGTACAGAAGGTTGCGGCGGTGGAAATAGCGTTTCATGGTGCTCCTGGATGTTCTCGGGGTATATGAATATATATAGGAGGAAGAAGTAGGTCGGTGGAACAACGAGGGGCCCACGAGGGTGGAGGGCGCACCCAGGGGGGTAGGCGCGCCCCCTACCTGGTGGCCTCCTTGATTGTTTCTTGACGTCCACTCCAAGTCCCCTGGATCACGTTTGTTCCAAAAATCACTCTCCTGAAGGTTCCATTCCATTTGGACTCCATTTGATATTCCTTTTCTGCGAAACACTGAAATAGGCAAAAAAACAGCAATTTGGGCTGGGCCTACGGTTAATAGGTTAGCCCCAAAAGTAATATAAAAGTGTAAAATAAAGACCATTAACATCCAAAATAGATAGTATAATCGCATGGAACAATAGAAAATTATAGATACGTTGGAGATGTATCAAGCATCCCCAAGCTTAATTCCTGCTCGTCCTCGAGTAGGTAAATGATAAAAATAGAATTTTTGATGTGGAATGCTTTCTAGAATATTATTCAATGTATTTTTCTCCATTGTGGCATGAATGTCAGATCCGAAAGATTCAAGATAAAAGTTTGTTGTTGACATAAAAATAGTAATACTCCAAGTATGCTAATCAAGCAATTATGTCTTATCTAAATACCATAGCCAAAGAAAACTTATCCCTACAAAGTCATATAGTTTGGCCATGTTTCACTTTCGTCACACAAAATGCTCTCATCATGCACAACCCCGATGACAAGCCAAGCAATTGTTTCATACTTAGCCTTTTCAAACTCTTTCAACTTTTACGCAATATATGAGCGCAAGCCATGGACATAGCACTATGGGTGGAATAGAATATGATGATTGAGGTTGTGTGAGAAGACAAAAAGGGAGAAAGTCTCTCATTGACGCGGATAATCAATGGGCTATTCTGATAGCCTGGCTTATTAGGGATGATAGACTACTCATATCAATAAGGAATTGCTTCTTTTCCGGGAGCCCATTCGAAAAGAACTCCAAAGTTAAGCGTGCTCAGCTTGGAGTAGTTTCAGGATGGGTCACCGACCTGGAAGTTGCTTCTGGGTGCGCATGAGTAAGTACGAAGTGCGCTGAAAGGACTAGTATTGATCTGTGAGGCCAGTCTAGATCCCGCCATGAGTAACGACCACCGACGGGTGTGTCCGGGGTGTTACAAGTTGGTATCAGAGCCGACCCTCGCGGTTACATGGATGTTTGCGGACAGGTGCGCGGTCATGTTGTTCATGATGTTTGTGACCCGTCGTGGCACACGGCATGGCACATGTACCAGACTGGATGCACAGACGTATGTGCCAAGAGGGAATGTTCCTGTGGCCCGACGAGGACGTCGGTTCCTCTGAGTGGGGGTGTATGTGATAGCCTGGCTTATTAGGGATGATAGACTACTCATATCAATAAGGAATTCCTTCTTTTCTGGGAGCCCATTTGGAAAGAACTCCAAAGTTAAGCGTGCTCAGCTTGGAGTAGTTTCAGGATGGGTGACCGACCGGGAAGTTTCTCCTGGGTGCGCACGAGTGAGGACAAAGTGCGCTGAAAATACTAGTATTGATCTGTGAGGCCTGTCTAAATCCCGCCAGGAGTAACGACCACCGACGGGTGTGTCCGGGGCGTTACAGCTATGGAGATGCCCACCGATTGATGTCAATGCAAGGAGTAGGGATTGCCATGCAACAGATGCACTAGAGCTATAAATATGTGAAAGCTCATCAAAGAAACTAAGTGGGTGTGCATCCAACTTGCTTGCTCACGAAGACCTAGGGCATTTGAGGAAGCCCATCATTGGAATATACAAGCCAACTTCTATAATGAAAAATTCTCACTAGTATATGAAAGTGACAAAATAAGAGACTCTCTATCATGAAGATCACGGTGCTACTTTGAAGCACAAGTGTGGAGAAAGGATAATAACATTGTCCCTTCTCTCCTTTTCTCTCATTTTTTTATTTGGGCCTTCTTTTTTTCTTTTGGCCTCTTTTTTCGTCTAGAGTCTCATCCGACTTGTGGGGGAATCATAGTCTCCATCATCCTTTCCTCACATGGGACAATGTTCTACTGATGATCATCACACTTTTATTTTCTTACAACTCAAAAATTACAACTCGATACTTAGAACAAAATATGACTCTATGTGAATGCCTCCACGGTGTACTGGGATTGCGATGAATCAAGAGTGATATGTATGAAAAATTAAGCATGGTGGCCTTGCCACAAATACGATGTCAACTACATGATCATGCAAAGAAATATGACAATGATGATGCATGTCATAATAAATGGAACGGTGGAAAGTTGCATGGCAATATATCTCGGAATGGCTATGGAAATGCCATAATAGGTAGGTATGGTGGCTGTTTTGAGGAAGATATAAGGAGGCTTATGTGTGATAGAGCGTATCATATCACGGGGTTTGGATGCACCGACGAAGTTTGCACCAACTCTCAAGGTGAGAAAGGGCAATGCACGGTACCGAAGAGGCTAGCAATGATGGAAGGGTGAGAGTGCGTATAATCCATGGACTCAACATTAGTCATGAAGAACTCACATACTTATTGCAAAAATATACAAGTCATCAAAGCCAAGCACTACGCGCATGCTCCTAGGGGGATAGATTGGTAGGAAAAGACCACCGCTCGTGCCCGACCGCTAGTCATAATGAAAGCAATCAAAGAACACCCCATGCTTCAAATTTTTCACATAACGTTTACCATACGTGCATGCTACGGGACTTGCCAACTTCAACACAAGTATTCGTCAATTTCACAATTACTCAACTAGCACACCTCTAATATTACCACCTTCATATCTCAAAACCATCTATCAAGCATCCAACTTCTCTTAGCATTTAAAATTTATAACCAAAGTGAATTACCATGCTGTTCTAATGGGCTCTCAAAATGATATAAGTGAAGCATTAGAGATCAATTATTTCTAAATAGAACCACCTCCGTGCTCTAAAAGATATAAGCGAAGCACTAGAGCGAAAAATTATCCAATCTCAAAAGATATAAGTGAAGCACATAGAGTCTTCTAATAAATTCCAATTCATGTAAAGACTCAAATCATAAAAGACGCTCCAAGCAAAACACATATCATGTGGCGAATAAAAATATAGCTCCAAGTAAAGTTACCGATGGACGAGGACGAAAGAGGGGATGCCTTCTGGGGCATCCCCAAGCTTAGGATTTTTGGTGTCCTTGGATTTTACCTTGGGCATCCCCAAGCTTCGGCTCTTGCCACTCCTTGTTCCATAATCCATCAAATCTTTACCCAAAACTTGAAAACTTCACAACACAAAACTTAAAAGAAAATCTCCGTGAGCTCTGTTAGTAAAAGAAAACAAACCACCACTTCAAGGTACTGTAATTAAATCATTCTTTATTTATATTGGTGTTAAAACTAATGTATTCCAACTTTTTTATGGTTCATAAACTCTATTACTAGCCATAGATTCATCAAAATAAGCGAACACCACACGAAAAATAGAATCTATCAAAAACAGAACAGTCTATAGTAATATGTAGGTTTAGAATACTTATGGAATCCCAAAAAATCTAAAATACATTGATCGACATGAGGAATTTATCTATTAATAATCTTCAAAAATAATTAACTAAATAGAACTCTCCAGTAAAAAAATGCAGCAATTCTCGTGAGCGCTAAAGTTTCTGTTTTTCACAGCAAGATCAAAAAGACTTTCCCCAAGTCTTCCCAATGGTTCTACTTGGCACAAACACTAATTAAACACAAAAAATATAACCAAAACAGAGGATAGACAAATTATTTATTACTAAAAAGGAACAAAAATCAATGAGTAAAAATAAAATTGGGTTGCCTCCCAACAAGCGCTATCGTTTAACACCCCTAGCTAGGCATAAAAGTAAGGATAGATCTAGGTATTGCCATCTTTGGTAGGCAATCCATAGGTGGCTCTTATAATAGATTCATATGGTAATTTAATTTTCTTTCTAGGGAAGTGTTCCATGCCTTTCCTTCATGGAAATTGGAATCTAATATTCCCTTCCTTCATATCAATAATTGCACCAATCATTCTAAGGAAAGGTCTACCAAGAATAATAGGACATGAAGGATTGCAATTTATATCAAGAACAATGAAATATACGGGCACATAATTCCTATTTGCAACAATAAGGACATCATTAATTTTTCCCATAGGTTTCTTAATAGTGGAATCCGCAAGGTGCAAGTTTAAAGAACAATCATCAAATTCACGGAAACCTAGCAAATCACACAAAGGTTTTGGGATCGTGGAAACACTAACACCCAAATCACACAAAGAATAGCATTCATGATCTTTAATTTTAATTTTAATTGTAGGTTCCCACTCATCATAAAGTTTTCTAGGGATGGAAACTTCCAACTCAAGTTTTTCTTCATAAGATTGCACCAAAGCATCAACAGTATGTTTAGTAAAAGCTTTATTTTGACTATAAGCATGAGGAGAATTTAGCACGGATTGCAACAAGGAAATACAATCTATCAAAGAGCAATTATCAATCCAAGATAGTGGGTTCATTGCTGTTTAAAGTTTTGACCTCTTGAATCCCACTTTTATCAATTTTTGCATCAAGATCTAAAAACTCCGAATCATTGGGACGCCTTCTAACTAAAGTTGACTCATCTCCAGTCCCATCACTATCAAGATTAATATTGAAAAACAAGGATTTAATAGGGGACACATCAACCACTTTTAGATCTTCATCTTTATTATCATGAAAACTAGAAGAACACGCTTTTATGAAGCAATCTTTTTAGCACGCATCCTAGAGGTTCTTTCTTTGCACTCATCAATGGAAATTCTCATGGCTTTGAGAGACTCATTGATATCATACTTAGGTGTAATAGATCTAAGTTTCAAAGAATCAACATCAAGAGAAATTCTATCCACGTTCCTAGCCAACTCATCAATCTTAAGCAATTTTTCTTCAATCAAAGCATTGAAACTCTTTTGCGAACTAATAAATTCTTTAATACTAGATTCAAAATCAGAGGGCATCTTATTATAATTTCCATAAGAATTTTTGTAGGAATTACCATAATTATTAGAGGAATTACTAGGAAACGGCCTAGAATTAAAATTGCCTCTATACGCATTGTTACCAAAATTGTTCCTACCAACAAAATTCACATCCATAGATTCATTATTATTCTCAATCAAAGTAGACAAAGGCATATCATTAGGATCAGTGATGACCCACAAGTATAGGGGATCTATCGTAGTCTTTTCAATAAGTAAGAGTGTCGAACCCAACGAGGAGCAGAAGGAAATGATAAGCAATTTTCAGTAAGGTACTCTCTGCAAGCACTGAAATTATCGGTAATAGATAGTTTTGTGATAAGGTAATTTGTAACGAGTAGAAAGTAATAAAAGTAAATAAGGTGCAACAAGATGGCCCAATCCTTTTTGTAGCAAAGGACAAGCCTGGACAAACTCTTATATGAAGGAAAGCGCTCCCGAGGACACATGGGAATTATCGTCAAGCTAGTTTTCATCACGTTCATATGATTTGCGTTCGGCACTTTGATAATTTAATATGAGGGTGGACCGGTGCTTGGGTGCTGTCTTTACTTGGACAATCATCCCACTTATGATTAACCCCTATTGCAAGCATCCGCAACTACAACAGAAGTATTAAGGTAAACCTAACCATAGCATGAAACATATGGATCCAAATCAGCCCCTTACGAAGCAACACATAAACTAGGGTTTAAGCTTCTGTCATTCTAGCAATCCATCATATACTTATTACTTCCCAATGCCTCCCTCGAGGCCCAAATAATGATGAAGTGTCATGTAGTCGACGTTCACATGACACCACTAGAGGGATGACAACATACATCTCATCAAAATATCGAACGAATACCAAATTCACATGACTACTAATAGCAAGACTTCTCCCATGTCCTCGGGAACAAACGTAACTACTCACAAAGCATATTCATGTTCATAATCAGAGGGGTATTAATATGCATAATGGATCTGAACATATGATCTTCCACCTAGTAAACCAACTAGCATCAACTACAAGGAGTAATCAACACTACTAGCAACCCACAGGTACCAATCTGAGGTTTGGATACAAAGATTGGATACAAGAGATGAACTAGGGTTTGATATGAGATGGTGTTGGTGAAGATGTTGATGGATATTGACCCCCTCCCAATGAGAGGATCGTTGGTGATGACGATGGTGATGATTTCCCCCTCTCGGGGGGAAGTTTCCCCGGCAGAACAGCTCCGTCGGAGCCCTAGATTGGTTCTGCCTCGTGGCGGCGGAGTTTTGTCCCGTAAGCTTGTTTATGATTTTTTATCGGACAAAAGACATCATATAGCAGAAGATGGGCATCAGAGGGCCACCAGGGAGCCCACGAGGTAGGGGGTGCGCCCAGGGGGTAGGGCACGCCCCCATGCTCGTGGCTGGTGGGTGGCCCCCCTCTGGTACTTCTTGCGCTTACTATTTTTTATATATTTTGAAAAGTGCTCCCATGGAGTTTTAGGACTTTTGGAGATGTGCAGAATAGGTCTCTAATATTTGCTCCTTTTCCAGCCCAGAATTCTAGCTGCCGGCATTCCCCCTCTTCAAGTAAACATTGTAAAATAAGAGAGAATAGGCATAAGTATTGTGACATAATGTGTAATAACACCCCATAATGCAATAAATATCGATATAAAAGCATGATGCAAAATGGACGTATCAACTCCCCCAAGCTTATACCTTGTTTGTCCTGAAGCGAAAGCCGAAATCGAAAAATATGTCCACATGTTTAGAGATAGAGGTGTCGATAAAAATAAAATACGAACATGAGGGCATCATGATCATTCTTAGAACAACAACAAAAACAACAACAACACACACACACACACATATATATATATATATTCATATGATCTCTTATGCTAAAGTAACAATTCAACCACAATTTCAAGTATGAATCATAAACTTCATTGGAAACTAACAAACTCTAATCTCATTCATTGAGGCAATTGCAATTTATCATAACATAGGAACGAGTCAATATAAGAGCTTTTCAGCAAGTCCACATACTCAACCATCTTTTAGTCTTTCACAATTGCTAACACTCATGCAATATTTATGGGTATGAAGTTTTAATCGGACAAAGAGAAAGATAGGGGCTTATAGTTTTGCCTCCCAACATTTTACCTCGAGGGTAATGCCAATAATAATAGTTCATGAAAACTCACATCCAATTAGCTATATATATCTGGATCTTTCCAACACATTGTGCTTGCCAAAGGATAAAATGTAAAAAGCAAAGGTGAAGATCACCATGACTCTTATGTAAGGTAGAAGATAAAAGTAAAAGATAGGACCTTCGCAGAGGGAAGCAGAGGTTGTCATGCGCTTTTATGGTTGGATGCACAAAATCTTAATGCAAAAGAACGTCACTTTATATTGCCACTTGTGATATGGACCTTTATTATGCAGTCCGTCGCTTTTATTTCTTCCACATCACAAGATCGTATAAAGCTTATTTTCTCCACACTAATAAGTAATACATATTTAGAGAGCAATTTTTATTGCTTGCACCGATGACAACTTACTTGAAGGATCTTACTCAATCCATAGGTAGATATGGTGGACTCTCATGGCAAAACTGGGTTTAGGGATATTTGGAAGCACAAGTAGTATCTCTACTTGGTGCAAAGAAATTGGCTATCATGAGAGGGAAAGGCAATCTCAACATGTTGGATGATCCATGACAATATAGTTTATCTCAGATGTAAGAAAACATAACCCATTACGTTGTCTTCCTTGTCCAACGTCAACTATTTAGCATATCATACTTTAATGAGTGCTCACAATCATAAAAGGTGTCCAAGATAGTATATTTATATGTGAACCTCTCTTTCTTTATTACTTCCTATTAATTGAAACAATGACCAAAACTATGTTTGTCAACTCTCAACAACTTTTATTCATCATACTCTTTATATGTGAGCTCATTACTCTCCATAAGATCCATATGATCTCTTTATTTCTTTTTTATTTCTTCTCTTTTTTTTATTTTATTCCTTCAAGATCATAGCAAAATAATCAAGCCCTTGACTCAACACTAATCTTTATTATATATAGCTCATGGACTCGATTACATAGAAGGATCATAAAGCAAAACTCACAACTAGATCATACTAAAACTTTATCCTACTAGATCAAGATATTATCAAAAGGATCAAACTAAGAAAAACAGTAGAGATAAAATTGATGGTGATATGATACCGGGGCACTCCCCCAAGCTTGGCAGTTGCCAAGGGGAGTGCCCATACCAGATACTCAGTTCTTCTTTGTTGGTCAAGAAGATGATGGTTTTGTTGATGGTGTAGGCTTCTTCCTTAATTTGCGCTTCAGGACAGAATTTTGATCCCTCATGTCATCAATCTCCTGCTCTAGGCTTAATATCTTTTTGCATAATTCCTGCTCGTTTTCCTGCAAGAGGCAAAAAGGGATAAACTCGATCTTAGGTTTCTTTGCTCTATCAGGGAGGCTTGACTTTTTGAACTCCACATGCATGTCCCCAGGTTGAGGTAATGGGACTTCATATTCATCTAAGCTCATCTCCTCCTTTCCCTTGGGTTCATAGTCCTCTTCTTCTTTCGTAGTCCAACCACAATGCTCCACGTCCCCATAGACCTTAGGACCTGCAAGGTAATCAGCTACACATCTTTCTCCTTCCGAATCCTGGGACGACATATTGCTCTAATCTGCAGCAGGAATAGCTCGAAACAAAGACAGAGGATATTTGCGTGATACGGTGGTCAAAACCTTCGGGAGATTATATAATGAATTTTTACCGACCAAAAGAAGTATCGTGCAAGAAAACGGAGTCCAGAGAGCACACGAGGTGCCCACGAGGCAAGGGGCGTGCCCAGGGGGGGTAGGGCGCTCCTCCCACCCTCATGGAAGCCTCGTGTCCTTCCCGGACTGCTTCTTATTTTCCTATTTTCTTAAATATTCCAAAACAAAGAAATATTGCCATTAGAACTGTTTTGGAATCGGTTTACTTACCGTACCACGTACCCATTCCTTTTCGGAGTCTGGAACATTCCGGAAAGTGTACTTTATGTATTCCTCCGGGGTTACGGTTTCAATAATATTAGTTTCAAAATTTATGGGATTACCTAAGATATAATGTTTGATTGTTTGACCGTTTACCACCCTTGGATTTGTGCCTTCGAAGTTGTTGATTTTTATGACACCGGAACGATAGACCTCCTCGATAACGTAAGGACCTTCCCATTTAGAGAGAAGTTTGCCTGCAAAAAAATCTTAAACGAGAGTTGTATAGCAATACATAATCACCTACATTAAACTCACGCTTTTGTATCCTTTTGTCATGCCATCTTTTAACTTTTTCTTTAAACGATTTGGCATTCTCATAGCCCTGGGTTCTCCATTCATCAAGTGAGCTAATGTCAAATAACCTCTTCTCACTGGCAAGTTTGAAATCATAATTGAGCTCTTTAATGGCCCAATATGCCTTATGTTCTAGCTCAAGAGGTAAGTGACATGCTTTGCCATAAACCATTTTATACGGAGATATACCCATAGGATTTTTATATGCAGTTCTATAAGCCCATAATGCATCATCAAGTTTCTTGGACCAATTCTTTCTAGATCTATTAACAGTCTTTTGCAAAATTAATTTGAGCTCTCTGTTACTCAATTCTACTTGACCACTAGACTTTGGGTGATATGGAGATGCAATTCTATGATTGACATCATACTTAGCAAGCATTTTATGAAAAGCACCATGAATAAAATGTGAACCACCATTAGTCATTAAATATCTAGGGATTCCAAACCTCGGAAAATAAAATTCTTTAAGCATCTTAATAGAGGTGTTATGATCAACACTACTAGTTGGAATAGCTTCTACCCACTTAGTAACGTAATCAACAACAGCTAAAATATGTGTATACCCATTAGAGGAAGGAAAAGGTCCCATATAATCAAAGCCCCAAACATCAAATGGTTCAATAACAAGTGAATAATTCATAGGCATTTCTTGACGTCTACTAATATTACCAATTCTTTGACATTCATCACAAGACAAGACAAACTTACGGGCATCCTTGAAGAGAGTAGGCCAATAAAAACCGGTTTGCAATACCTTATGTGCAGTTCTATCTCCAGCATGGTGTCCTCCATAGGCTTCGGAGTGAAACTTACGTAGGATCTATTCCTGTTCATGCTCAGGTACACAACGTCTAATAACACGATCTACTCCTTCTTTATAAAGATGTGGTAATCCCAGAAGTAATGCTTTAAATCATAAAATAACCTTTTCTTTTGCTGGTATGTGAAACTAGGTGGTATAAATTTAGCAACAATATAATTAGCATAATCAGCATACCATGGAGCAGTACGAGAAGCATTTATGACATTTAATTGTTCATCAAGAAAGCTATCATCAATAGGTAGTGGGTCATCAAGAACATTTTCTAACCTAGACAATTTGTCCGCAACGGGGTTCTCAGCTCCCTTTCTATCAATAATATGCAAATCAAATTCTTGTAGAAGGAGAACCCATCTAATAAGTCTAGGTTTAGCATCTTTCTTTTCCATAAGGTATCTAATATCAGCATGATTAGTGTGAATAGTTACTTTAAAATCAACAATATAAGATCTGAACTTATCACATGCAAATACAATTGCTAAAAATTCTTTTTCAGTAGTAGCATAATTTCTCTGGGCATTGTCTAGAGTTTTACTAGCATATTAAATAACATTTAATTTCTTATCAACTCTTTGCCCTAGAACAACACCTACATCATAATCACTAGCATCACACATAATTTCAAAGGGTAAATTCCAATCAGGTGGCTGAACAATAGGTGTAGAGATCAATGCTTTCTTAAGTATTTCAAATGCTTCTACAGAATAATCATAAAAAACAAATGGTATATCTTTTTATAATAAATTAGTCAGAGGCTGAGAAATTTCTGAGAAGTCCTTAATGAACCTCCTATAAAAACCGGCGTGACCAATGAAACTTCTTATACCTTTGATGTCCTTGGGAGATGGCATCTTTTCAATAGCATCAACCTTCGCTTTATCAACTTCAATACCTCTTTCAGAAACTTTATGCCCCAAGACAATACCTTCATTAACCATAAAGTGGCACTTTTCCCAATTCAAGACAAGATTAGTTTCTTCACATCTCTGTAAAACTCGATCAATGTTGCTCAAGCAATCATCAAAAGAGGATCCATAGACGGAGAAATCGTCCATGAAAACCTCACAAATCTTTTCACAAAAGTCAGAGAATATGGCCATCATGCATCTTTGAAAGGTAGAAGGTGCATTACATAAACCAAAAGGCATACGTCTATAAGCAAAAGTACCAAAAGGGCAAATAAAAGTAGTCTTTGATTGATCATTGGCTGACACAGGTATTTGAGAGAAACCAGAATAACCATCTAGAAATCAAAAATGTGTATGTTTGGATAATCTTTCTAGCATTTGATCGATAAAAGGTAAGGGGTAATGATCTTTTTTAGTAGCTTTATTTAATTTGCGGAAATCAATTACCATCCTATAACCTGTAATAATTCTTTGCGAGATCAAATCATCTTTATCATTAGGAACAACAGTAATACCTCCCTTTTTAGGGACACAATGGACATGACTTACCCACTGACTATCAGCAACGGGATAAATTATACCTGCCTCAAGGAGCTTTAGTATTTCCTTTCTTACCACTTTCCTTCATCTTAGGATTCAACCGTCGTTGATGATCACGAACTGGTTTGGCATCTTCCTCCAAATTTATTTTGTGTTGACACAGAGTGGGACTAATGCCCTTAACATCATCAAGAGTATATCCAATAGCAGCACGGTGCTTCTTCAGAGTTTTCAATAATCTGTCTTCTTCATGCTCTGAAAGGTTAGCACTAATAATAACAGGATATATCTTTTTCTCATCAAGATAAGCATATTTAAGAGTATCAGGTAACGGTTTAAGCTCAAACACGGGATCACCCTTGGTTGGAGGAGGATCCCCTAGGATTTCAATAGGAAAGTTGTGTTTAAGAATAGGTCCTTGTTTAAAGAATACTTCATCTATTTCCCTTCTTTCATTCATGAACATATCGTTTTCATGGTCGAGAAAATATTGTTCTAAAGGATCATTAGGAGGCACAGCAATAGAAGCAAGAACAATAATTTCATCCTTACTAGGTAATTCTTCATCACGGGGTTGTCTACAAAATTTAGAGAAGTTAAACTCATGAGACATATCACCCAAACCAATAGTAATAGCATCCTTTTTGTAGTCTATCCTAGCATTAATAGTATTTAAGAAGGGTCTACCAAATATAATGGGACAAAAGCTATCTTGTGGGGAACCAAGAACAAGAAAATCAGCAGGATATTTAACCTTCCCACACAAGACTTCAACATCTCTAACAATCCCAATTGGTGAAATAGTATCTCTATTAGCAAGCTTAATGGTAACAATGATATCTTCTATCTCAACTAGTGCAATATCACACATAATTTCTTTGTATAAGGAAATAGGTATTGCACTAGCACTAGCACCCATATCACACAAGCCATGATAACAATGATCTCCTATTTTAACAGAAATAACAGGCATACCTACCACAGGTCTATGTTTATCTTTAGCACTAGGTTTAGCAATTCTAGCAGTCTCATCACAAAAGTAAATAACATGCCCATCAATATTATCAGCCAAGAGATCTTTAACAATAGCAATATTAGGTTCAACTTTAACTTGCTCAAGGGGTGCATAAGTTCTAATATTACTTTTACAAATCACATTTGAAGGTTAAGCACGATCCTTTATTCTAACAGTGAAAGGTGGTTTCTCAACATAAGCAGTAGGAACAATAGGATCATTATAAGTGAGTCTTTTCTTCAACTTTAATAGGTGCAACTACTTTTACTTCAATGGGAGGATTATATTTAAACCACTTCTCCTTAGGGAGATCAACATGAGTAGCAAAGGATTCACGGAAAGAAGCTACTATCTCAGAGTCAAGTCCATATTTAGTGCTAAATTTACGGAAAACATCGGCATCCATAAAAGATTTAACACAATCAAACTTAGGTGTTATACCTGACTCCTTACCTTCGTCGAGATCCCAATCTTCAAAGTTGCGTTTAATTCTCTCCAATAAATTCCATTTGAATTCAATAGTCTTCATCATAAAGGAACCAATACAAGAAGTATCGAGCATGGAGCGATTGTTGTCAGAAAGCCGAGCATAAAAGTTTTGAATAATTATTTCTCTTGAGAGCTCATAATTGGGGCATGAATATAACATTGACTTAAGCCTCCCCCAAGCTTGAGCGATCCTTTCTCCTTCGTGAGGCCAAAAATTATACATATATATATATATATATATAATTATGATCACGATGAACAAGATGCATAGGATAAAACTTCTGATGAAATTCCAATTTCAATTGCTTATAGTCCCATGATCCCATATCATCACATAGGCTATACCATGTCAATGCATCTCCCTTCAAAGATAAAGGGAAGACCTTCTTCTTGATAACATCATCGGGCATACCTGCAAGCTTAAATAATCCACAAACTTCATCCACATAGATTAAGTGCAAATCGGGATGCAATGTTCCATCTCCTGCAAAAGGATTAGCTAACAGTTTCTCTATCATACCCGAAGGAATTTCAAAGTAAACATTTTCATTAGGTTCAGTAGGTTGAGGAGTAACTAATTGTGGTTCCGGACGAGGTGAAGATACCCCGAACAAACCCCTCAAAGGATTATGTTCCCTAGTAACAAGTGACAGTAAATTTCAGCACACTATATAAAATTTTCCATACCAAATTCCACCTACCAAAGGCGCTTCACTCCCTGGCAATGGTGCCAGAAAAGAGTCTTGATGACCCACAAGTATAGGGGATCTATCGTAGTCCTTTCGATAAGTAAGAGTGTCGAACCCAACAAGGAGTAGAAGGAAATGATAAGCAATTTTAAGTAAGGTATTCTCTGCAAGCACTGAAATTATCGGTAACAGATAGTTTTGTGATAAGGTAATTTGTAACGAGTAGAAAGTAATAAAAGTAAATAAGGTGCAACAAGATGGCCCAATCCTTTTTGTAGCAAACGACAAGCCTGGATAAAATCTTATATGAAGTAAAGCGCTCCCGAGGACACATGGGAATTATCATCAAGCTAGTTTTCATCATGTTCATATGATTCGCGTTTGGTACTTTGATAATTTGATATGTGGGTGGACCGGTGCTTGGGTGTTGTCTTTACTTGGACAAGCATCTCACTTATGATTGACCCCTATTGCAAGCATCCGCAACTACAACAGAAGTATTAAGGTAAACCTAACCATAGCATGAAACATATGGATCCAAATCAGCCCCTTACGAAGCAACACATAAACTAGGGTTTAAGCTTCTGTCATTCTAGCAACCCATCATATACTTATTACTTCCCAATGCCTCCCTATAGGCCCAAATAATGATGAAGTGTCATGCAGTCGACGTTCACATGACACCACTAGAGGGATGACAACATACATCTCATCGAAATATCGAACGAATACCAAATTCACATGACTACTAATAGCAAGACTTCTCCCATGTCCTCAGGAACAAACGTAACTACTCACAAAGCATATTCATGTTCATAATCAGAGGGGTATTAATATGCATAATGGATCTGAACATATGATCTTCCACCAAGTAAACCAACTAGCATCAACTACAAGGAGTAATCAACACTACTAGCAACCCACATGTACCAATCTGAGGTTTGCATACAAAGATTAGATACGAGAGATGAACTAGGTTTTGAGATGAGATGGTGATGGTGAAGATCTTGATGGAGATTGATCCCCTCCTGATGAGAGGATTGCTAGTGATGACGATGGTGATGATTTCCCCCTCCCGGAGGGAAGTTGTAACACCCCGGATGTAACTTTCCCTATTTGTACTCAAACTCTTGCCGTTTCCGGCGTTAAGTTATTTTATTTTCTCGGGTTCGGGTCTTTTGTCACATCCCTAGCTTCTGGCATTGCTCTAGGCTAGCTTCATGTGTGCATCATGTCTATATTTTTGAAACTTGAATTGAGGAATATTGGAAGCCTCAAAACCCTAAATAAAAGAGGGGCAAAAACCCTAGAAATCTCATTCATTGCTCCAAAAGGCTCTTCTTAAATGTTTGATAATTTTTGGTAAGGGTTCTAGTCCCAACCAAAATATTGAACATTTTTAAGGATTTATTTTTGGGACTTTGAATTTAAATCATTAGCTATTTGAATTTGAATTATATTCATATAATTAGAATATAATTTCAAATACCCCTGAAATATTTTATGAGCTTTTGGAAAAGTCCATCTAGCCAAATAAAATTATTCAGAGGAGTTTTTGGCATTGTTTGAATTTGTTTAAAATTCAAAACAGTGGCAAAACGAAATTAAATAAAACAAAACAGAAGGAAAAAATAAAAAGAGAGAAGGAAGTACCTGGCCTCACCCGTGCAGCCCAGCCGGCCCAGCTCCTCCCGCTGGCCCAGCCCACCGCCGCCTCCCTTCCCTGTCGCCTTCCTCCTCGCGCCAGTAGGCAGAGGAGGGACATGGCGCGCGCGCCCGAGCTCGCCACGCCACCACCCTGCTCGTCTGCATCGCCTGGCCACCACGACGCCGCGCGTCATCTCCTCGGCGCCGCCCCGACCCCCCTGGACCCCCTCGCTCTCTCCCTCTCCCTTGCATCTCTCCTCTGTTCTCCCTCCCTCTCGTCACCGAACGCACCTGGGAGCGCCGCTCGCCGTAGCCATGACCACGGCCACCCCCTCCCCTCTCCGACGTGCTCCCGAGCTCCTGCACCTCGTCGCCAACCCCCTCACCGAGCCACGTGACCGGAAGGGCCCCGAGCAGCCGCCATCGTCATCATCTCCGAGCTTCGGCCCCGGTGCCGTCTCCGTCGAATTCGGCCACTCCGGCGCGCCCCCGAGCCCACTGACCCTCCCTACAGCTCCGCGCTGAGCCTCCGTGCAGAACCCCTCTCTCTCCCCTCGCGTTTGCGAGCTCTAGGCCATAGCCCCGTCGCGGCCGAACTCCGGCCGCCGCTGACCATGTCGCCGCCGTGGCCTGAGCTCGAACGGGTCGCGCCCGTGCATCTCACCGAGCTCGTGGTGACTCCAGGAGGCTGCGCAGTGCTTTACCTCACTCGCCCGTGCTCCACAACGCCGTTTCCGCCGAGGTCCGAACTCCGGCCGCCGCCTCGGGCTCCATTCCGGCGAACCCCGGCCACCCCCGCACCTCCCGTTGGTCCCCCTAGATGCGCACGGGCGCGGGCTACCTCCTGGTGCCCTTGGCGCGTCGATCCGATGCCCCTAGCGCAAGTCCGGCGTTCCCCCGCCGTGCGGAATGGTCGCCGCCGGCGAAACTCTGGCGACTGCCGATGTGGCACGCCTAATTAGCACTAATGACCACACTAAACACCCCCATAGCCACTGACAGTGGGCCCCACCCCTGGTCAAACCCCAGTCAGCGCTGGGTTTGACCGTGATTAGCTCCTGTGTCACTGACGTGTGGACCCCACACGTCAGGTTTGACCTGGACGGCGCCCGTTGACCTGCTGACGTCATGCCAACGTCATGCTGACGCAATATTCATTTTCTGGAATTTAGTTTATTTTATTATATTCAGGAAATTCCAGAAAATAGCTAAAACTTCTAAAATTCATAAAAAATTAACCGTAACTCCAAATTAAATAATTTATATATGAAAAATTATCAGAAAAATTCAAGGAATCCATCTGTACCATTTTCATGCATGTTAGAACAACTTATCACTACTGTTTAGCACAAATCATATAAAGGGCATTTATTTAATCACATATGGAGTTTGAATTTGAATCTTGGATTCAAACCAACTTCATTTAATCTGTTGCTAGTTGCATTAGCTCAAACACATTCATTTTGCCATGTCATGATCTTGCATCATATTGTGCATTGCATTGATTGTGTTCCCTTTTGTGTTGCCGGTATTTGTCCCCTCTCGATAGACGTGATACCGATGATGTGATCGTTGACACTGATGAAGACTCAATGCTATCTTCAGAAGTGCCAGGCAAGCAAAACCCCCTTGTTCATTCTGATAAAATCCCACTCTCTCGCTCCTGCTCTCTTTTACTGCATTAGGACAACAACGACATATTTGATACTTGCTGCGGTAGCTGAACCCTTTATCCTTTGCATGACCTGTCATTGCCACAGTAAATAGATGAAACCCACTAGCATGAGTAGGAGTTGTTTGAGCCCTGTTGTGCCTACTCATTCATGCTTGTTTGTCATGCCTGCTACTGCTTAGAGTTGAGTCAGGTCTGAGAGGCGTGTGAACATGTCCTACTGTGTGTGAGCTAAGTGTGTGAACACGATTTGGTAAAGGTAGCGGTGAGAGGCCATGTAGGAGTACATGGTGGGTTGTCTCATTGCAGCCGTCCTCAGGAACTGAGTTCTGTGTTTGTGATCCATGACCAGCTACTACCACACATTGGAATGCTTAAGTGCCCCTCTCGACTTATTAATCAACTTGATCTCTGTCCAGGAGTTGCAACTAGTTTCTGGTGTTTGTAGGCAGTGTTAGTAGTCTACCAAGTGGCACCCGGTACAGGTGGGCTTGGGACAGACTAGGCACAGTGGCCCGGTGTACCAAGTGGCACCCGGTTGGTGGGCTTGGGAACCCTGCACACATCGTTTGGGGCCGTAAGCGACACACCGGCCGGATCTCCTTGCGGATGGAACCCGAATAGGCGATAAACCTGGACTAGAGACTTGTTCGGTTAGTCAGGTCGTGGCCGACTCCCTCGCCCGGCTTCCGCTTGAAGGTTGCCGAGGTACATGACGTGTACAGGGCGGTAAGTGGCGAGAGCGTGTGTGAAGAAGTACACCCCTGCAGGGTTAACATCATCTATTCGAATAGCCGTGTCCGCGGTAAAGGACTTCTGGGTTGCTTATATCAGTTCATAGACAAGTGAAAGTGGATACTTTAAAATGCGCAAGATAAGCGTGAGTGCTATGGATGGCGTTCTCGTAGGGAGACGGGAGCGGATCCATAGTGGTGTATTGATATGGTGAATATGTGGACTCGTGTGCGCCACCTCAAAAGAGTCGCTTGCAGTCGTAGTTTAGGATAGCCACCGAGTCAAAGCTGGCTTGCTGCAGTTAAACCCCACCATCCCTTTGTTGAAAATGATGCATATGTAGTTAGATCTGATGTAAGTCTTGCTGGGTACATTTGTACTCACGTTTGCCTATTTTATGTTTTTGCAGAGAGACTTCAGTCTCACTAGTAGTTCCACGTGGACTTCGACGTTTAGCTTGTTACCTCAGCTACGATCTTGTGCCCTCGGCAGGATCTGATAGATAGTCAGGCTTCTCGGCCTTTTTCATTTATAGATGTCTGTACCCAGACATGATAGCTTCCGCTTGTGCTTTGACTTGTATGCTCTGATTGTTGGGTCATGAGACCCATGATTGTAATATCGCGCTCCTCGGAGCCTATTGAATAAATTACTTGAGTCGTAGAGTCATGTTGTGATACCATGTTGTATTTGCACATATCGAGCATATTGTGTGTATGTTATTGAAATGCTTGGTATGTGTGGGATCTGACCATCTAGTTGTTTATCTTTAGTAGCCTCTCTTACGGGGAAATGTCTCCTAGTGTTTCCACCGAGCCATGGTAGCTTGCTACTGCTCCGGAACACTTAGGCTGGCCGGCATGTGTCCTTCTTCGTTCCTGTGTCTGTCCCTTCGGGGAAATGTCACGCGGTGAATACCGGAGTCCTGTTAGCCCGCTACAGCCCGGTTCACCGGAGTCCTGCTAGCCCAGTGCTACAGCCTGGATTCACTCGCTGATGACCGACACGTTCGATGCTGGGTCATGGATGCCTGTCCCTGTAAGTCTGCGCCGCTTTGGGTTTACGACTAGCCATGTCAGCCCGGGCTCCTTATCATATGGATGCTAGCGACACTGTCATATACGTGTGCCAAAAGGCGCAAACGATCCCGGGCAAAGGTAAGGCGACACCCGTGGGAATACCGTGCGTGAGGCCGCAAAGTGATATGAGGTGTTACATGCTAGATTGATGTGGCATTGAGTCGGGGTCCTGACAGCGTTGGTATCAGAGCTTGACTGTCTGTAGGATTACCGAGCCAAACTGGTCGAAGTTGAGTCTAGAAATGCTTTAGTTATATAAGGGAATTGATTGTGGGATGGAACGTAAGGCTCTTTTTACTCCTTATACCTTATGCCTTCTGATCTGAGTCATCTTATCTTTCCTGCGGGGTTTAAGAACTAGGCTATCTCTTCTTTCTATCAGGATCACGTGTTACTAATCCGTAGACTTATAAGATTGTTGGATTTAAGCTTGAGTTCAGTTTCTACTACTTCTGTATGTTAATTGTTGATCTCGAAACCTTGATATTGTGCTTCTGAGTGGTTATGCCACCATTTTTGTGAATGTCTCAAATCTTTTCTGAGCATTTACAGCCGTTATGCTGTCCGAGTCATCCCAGGTTTCTAAATAGTCGGATGCATTTGCAAATCCCTTCCTCCTGTTTCCGATGTGCCTTTGGTCAGATTAATCACATAAATCAGTGAGTTGAGGTACTTTATTGCCTTAACATATATGTTGGAGCTAGTATTATGACCCTAGGTGTCTTAGGGGATCATCTAGTAATTTAGCCATGATTTGTGTTCCCAGTGTGATGATTCTGGCCATCATTCTCGAAAGCATCCCGTGATGCTACTTAGTAGTAGGTATTCTATTCCTGGGTTCTTGAACCCGAGATTCACTCTACTTACTTCATGTTGATAGTAATTGCTAGCTCCCTTAGGTTATTAGTAACCTTTGCGATAGTCCTTGAAGTCCGTGGTATCTTCTTCTTCCAAATACCATGAACTACTTATGGCAGAAGTTCCTCGTTAAACTGAACAATCACAACCAGAGTGCTCTTGATGAGTTCTCCATTATATATTGTGGCTCTGCCAGTTCTACCTTTCTGCATGGGTTACCCGGAAGAATTATGTTGAACTTCGCTCGACATACTAATCTATGCATCCACAACTCAGAAAGTTATATGTTCCTCGAGTTGTTCCCCTTTAGTTGTTTTCTGATCCTCGTCTATCAGTTGATAGTCAAGATTATGTGTGCATTCATTCATCGATGCCTATTACTCTTGTGGTCCGTCAAGCCATTCTATCGCAGAATGACTAGGAGAAACAAACTCCAGTACCTCTTCCATATCCAGGATTGGGTCAAAGAAGTTGTGCTCCGCAGATCAAATTGCTAATCCAGCTTTTGTTCTGTTCTACCTTGGAGTATTACCATCTTTATATCGGGATTGTTATAGGAATTGCACACCATCCTATGAACTCTTGGTACAGTGATACTTCTTGCCATCATTAGTCATTCCTCGGTCTTCGTGTTGATGCAACCGGAATACCGACAAATGAATTGTGATGTGTGAAATCAATACGCCTAGCAACCTCGTTGCTGGGTAGTTAAAGGACAATAATTTCATTCTTAGTGTGTTGGTTATTGAATCATCATTCTAAGATTGATCGTGCTACCTAGTCCATTCTCCTGGTTCACTCCTCGATCGATGAGTTAGGATTATTTCAAATCCTTGCTTTATTGATCATATCGTCTTGCCCTGAAAAGCAAGATTGTTCTCGAGCTTAGTAACATACCGGTGGTTCGTGATTTTCTGAATATCTTCTCAGAAGTATTACCAGGTTGTCACCTGACCGCTATGTTGAGCTCGTGATCAAGTTGGTTTCTTGTGAACCACCTTCTCTCCAAGAGTCGGTGTTAGATATCCCTGAGCTAGTTGGTTAAGCTAAACGACAACTTGGAGGGTTGGAAGATAAAAGCTTGCCTGACTTAGTTCGTTCCAAAGGGATATTCTTGTGTAGTGTGTATTGAAGAAAGATGATATCTTCATCGATTGGTCCCTGTGATCAGTTGCTGGACCTATTGTCTTATCAATCCTTTGATTTGAGTGTGGGCTATCGTCAAATCAAGTCAGAACCAACGATGTTCGTAATGTTGTCTTACTCGTGGTTGATCCCTCGAGCATACACCATTATATCTTCTGGGTCTGATCAATGCTATCACCGTGTTCACATGATGGTGGAAGTCCAGTGATATGGAAATTCCGATGAGTTGTTGTTGAGCCCATTGACAACATCCTTATCTCCTCCATGATGTTGTTGAACATTAAGTTAGTGTTGGAAACTTTTGAAAGCATTTTCTTCATGCTAGCTCATGAAGTACTTGTTTGATGAAAGGAGTGACTTCCTTTGATTCACGTGCATTTTGATGTAAGTTGCCGCCGTGAATTCGAGAAAGCATGTTTTTACCTCCTTTTGAATCGTCCCAAGTCAGTCATGCACGTGCGAAGAATTCTGTGGTCTGTTAGACTGATCATCTTCATTCCATATGTATATCCTAGCACACCAAGCCACTGATTGACTTGTTCAAGGAAAAGAAGTCTATGCTTGGGATCTAATCCATGGACTTGCGTAAAGACTTCGATATCCTCGATGATGGCTCCCAACCAGAACTCGGTAGTGTTTTATTGTAAGACTACCATGTGGGCATGCTTGTCTGGGACAACGTGTTCACATGTTTGTAGCAGAACCAACTCATGTTTTGGAGCTTGCTATCGTAGTTCATTTCCCGAGAATCTCGCAACGTCATCTCGTCGATTTGTGTTGCAAACTTTCATTTTTCTTCCTGGACTCGATGAGTCTGGAATAACCTGACACCAACCAGATCTGAAACTCAGGCAGATATGATGGTTGGAACATTTCCCAAGAACTATAATATTGGTCCCTCGATAACCGGTAAAGTGGATGTCGTGGCCAACACACCCAGCCGGAAGACCTATTATTGTAGTATCTTGTTTGAGGAAGTTGGCCACCTCCCCATAAGTATTTCGTAGGATTTACCTCCGTAACTGTTTCTTATGGATTCTATTGCTCCCGAAGTCCGACCTTTACTTGATGTTCTAGTTATCAAACCATATCTATGAATGGGTTACACTAGCACGTCAAGGAGAACATTAGAAGCGGAGTGCTAAATGTCTCTCGGTCGATCATCCAGATTTTGTTCCTTGGCCTCGCTAGGGTGAAATCTGAGTTGATGTTATCTTCCTATGCATCTGCATCGCCCATCGTTGTTCATCATGGTGGTATGTTGTGTTGCCAGGATCCTTGACACGGATGTTGATAAAACCTTGATGAATGTGGAAATGCTCAAGTTCTTGAGAGCACGCACAAGCGCTACGTGTTATCATTGGCACTAGCTAGGTCTGCTCTCAGTTCCCTCGTCAATGCTATGACCTTTTCAAACAGTGAATTCACTCTCTATTGTTGGGTTCTTCCCCAGTTACTAGAATCATTCCCAGCATTTGCATTTTGTTCCTAGCTTGCACCGCCAATGTGCCATTCTACCATGGGTCTCTTCCATCTCCGGTGGTAAGCAAGTTCATCCATTACGTTGTCTTCAACAAGGTAATCCACATCGTCCAAGTCCGAGTATGCCATTCTACCGACCCTCTCCAAACGATCGTTGTGAATGGCCTTAGGCTGGTATGAAGAGTTTCAATGATCTCTGAATCAAAGGTAATTCTTTTTGCCACTCAAGATAATAATCTACGAATCACCCTCCTCCAGGATGTTTCGTCGTGGTATCATGGCAATTCAACTCCTCGCTATGTTGACAACCGATCGCCACATTCTTAAGTCTGGAATTGTTGTCTACCTAGTGAACCTCGTCACCTGCTCCACTCCATCCCTCCAGAGGTATGCTTCGTCTCTCAGCTCGAGAGATGTTGCTATGTCCCATTCCGTGAGTTAATCCTGAGTTGTTCGACCTTCGAGAAGAACGATTCTTTTAGGGTCTTTCCTTCCCTCTCGTTGTCATGATTAGCTGGAGTTCTCAGAACAAGACATCAAGACAATGATGGTGAATGAATCAACGTTCAACTGAAGTGCACCCTGGATCATGAAGATTGTACTAGTTTGCGTTTCCCCTTCATCCTACCCTACGCTTGAATCTCGAGACAAGATTCTTGTTTAGTGGGGGTGAGTTGTCACATCCCTAGCTTCTGGCATTGCTCTAGGCTAGCTTCATGTGTGCATCATGTCTATATTTTTGAAACTTGAATTGAGGAATATTGGAAGCCTCAAAACCCTAAATAAAAGAGGGGCAAAAACCCTAGAAATCTCATTCATTGCTCCAAAAGGCTCTTCTTAAATGTTTGATAATTTTTGGTAAGGGTTCTGGTCCCAACCAAAATATTGAACATTTTTAAGGATTTATTTTTGGGACTTTGAATTTAAATCATTAGCTATTTGAATTTGAATTATATTCATATAATTAGAATATAATTTCAAATACCCCTGAAATATTTTATGAGCTTTTGGAAAAGTCCATCTAGCCAAATAAAATTATTCAGAGGAGTTTTTGGCATTGTTCGAATTTGTTTAAAATTCAAAACAGTGGCAAAACGAAATTAAATAAAACAAAACAGAACGAAAAAATAAAAAGAGAGAAGGAAGTACCTGGCCTCAACCGTGCAACCCAGCCGGCCCAGCTCCTCCCGCTGGCCCAGCCCACCGCCGCCTCCCTTCCCTGTCGCCTTCCTCCTCGCGCCAGTAGGCAGAGGAGGGACACGGCGCGCGCGCCCGAGCTCGCCACGCCACCACCCTGCTCGTCTGCATCGCCTGGCCACCACGACGCCGCGCGTCATCTCCTCGGCGCCGCCCCGACCCCCCTGGACCACCTCGCTCTCTCCCTCTCCCTTGCATCTCTCCTCTGTTCTCCCTCCCTCTCGTCACCGAACGCACCTGGGAGCGCCGCTCGCCGTAGCCATGACCACGGCCACCCCCTCCCCTCTCCGACGTGCTCCCGAGCTCCTGCACCTCGTCGCCAACCCCCTCACCGAGCCACGTGACCGGAAGGGCCCCGAGCAGCCGCCATCGTCATCATCTCCGAGCTTCGGCCCCGGTGCCGTCTCCGTCGAATTCGGCCACTCCGGCGCGCCCCCGAGCCCACTGACCCTCCCTACAGCTCCGCGGTGAGCCTCCGTGCAGAACCCCTCTCTCTCCCCTCGCGTTTGCGAGCTCTAGGCCATAGCCCCGTCGCGGCCGAACTCCGGCCGCCGCTGACCATGTCGCCGCCATGGCCTGAGCTCGAACGGGTCGCGCCCGTGCATCTCACCGAGCTCGTGGTGACTCCAGGAGGCTGCGCAGTGCTTTACCTCACTCGCCCGTGCCCCACAACACCGTTTCCGCCGAGGTCCGAACTCCGGCCGCCGCCTCGGGCTCCATTCCGGCGAACCCCGGCCACCCCCGCACCTCCCGTTAGTCCCCCTAGATGCGCACGAGCGCGGGCTACCTCCTGGTGCCCTTGGCGCGTCGATCCGATGCCCCTAGCGCAAGTCCGGCGTTCCCCCGCCGTGCGGAATGGTCGCCGCCGGCGAAACTCCGGCGACTGCCGATGTGGCACGCCTAATTAGCACTAATGACCACACTAAACACCCCCACAGCCACTGACAGTGGGCCCCACCCCTGGTCAAACCCCAGTCAGCGCTGGGTTTGACCGGGATTAGCTCCTGTGTCACTGACGTGTGGACCCCACACGTCAGGTTTGACCTGGACGGCGCCCGTTGACCTGCTGACGTCATGCCAACGTCATGCTGGCGCAATATTCATTTTCTGGAATTTAGTTTATTTTATTATATTCAGGAAATTCCAGAAAATAGCTAAAACTTCTAAAATTCATAAAAAATTAACCGTAACTCCAAATTAAATAATTTATATATGAAAAATTATCAGAAAAATTCAAGGAATCCATCTGTACCATTTTCATGCATGTTACAACAACTTATCACTACTGTTTAGCACAAATCATATAAAGGGCATTTATTTAATCACATATGGAGTTTGAATTTGAATCTTGGATTCAAACCAACTTCATTTAATCTGTTGCTAGTTGCATTAGCTCAAACACATTCATTTTGCCATGTCATGATCATGCATCATATTGTGCATTGCATTGATTGTGTTCCCTTTTGTGTTGCCGGTATTTGTCCCCTCTCGATAGACGTGATACTGATGATGTGATCGTTGACACTGATGAAGACTCAATGCTATCTTCAGAAGTGCCAGGCAAGCAAAACCCCCTTGTTCATTCCGATAAAATCCCACTCTCTCGCTCCTGCTCTCTTTTACTGCATTAGGACAACAACGACATATTTGATACTTGCTACGGTAGCTGAACCCTTTATCCTTTGCATGACCTGTCATTGCCACAGTAAATAGATGAAACCCACTAGCATGAGTAGGAGTTGTTTGAGCCCTGCTGTGCCTACTCATTCATGCTTGTTTGTCATGCCTGCTACTGCTTAGAGTTGAGTCAGGTCTGATTCATCGGGGATGAATCAGAGGCGTGTGAACATGTCCTACTGTGTGTGAGCTAAGTGTGTGAACACGATTTGGTAAAGGTAGCGGTGAGAGGCCATGTAGGAGTACATGGTGGGTTGTCTCATTGCAGCCGTCCTCAGGAACTGAGTTCTGTGTTTGTGATCCATGACCAGCTACTACCACACATTGGAATGCTTAAGTGCCCCTCTCGACTTATTAATCAACTTGATCTCTGTCCAGGAGTTGCAACTAGTTTCTGGTGTTTGTAGGCAGTGTTAGTAGTCTACCAAGTGGCACCCGGTACAGGTGGGCTTGGGACAGACTAGGCACAGTGGCCCGGTGTACCAAGTGGCACCCGGTTGGTGGGCTTGGGAACCCTGCACACATCGTTTGGGGCCGTAAGCGACACCCCGGCCGGATCTCCTTGCGGATGGAACCCGAATAGGCGATAAACCTGGACTAGAGACTTGTTCGGTTAGTCAGGTCGTGGCCGACTCCTTCGCCCGGCTTCCGCTTGAAGGTTGCCGAGGTACATGACGTGTACAGGGCGGTAAGTGGCGAGAGCGTGTGTGAAGAAGTACACCCCTGCAGGGTTAACATCATCTATTCGAATAGCCGTGTCCGCGGTAAAGGACTTCTGGGTTGCTTATATCAGTTCATAGACAAGTGAAAGTGGATACTTTAAAATGCGCAAGATAAGCGTGAGTGCTATGGATGGCGTTCTCGTAGGGAGACGGGAGCGGATCCATAGTGGTGTATTGATATGGTGAATATGTGGACTCGTGTGCGCCACCTCAAAAGAGTCGCTTGCAGTCGTAGTTTAGGATAGCCACCGAGTCAAAGCTGGCTTGCTGCAGTTAAACCCCACCATCCCTTTGTTGATAATGATGCATGCGTAGATAGATCTGATGTAAGTCTTGCTGGGTACATTTGTACTCACGTTTGCCTATTTTATGTTTTTGCAGAGAGACTTCGGTCTCACTAGTAGTTTCGCGTGGACTTCGACGTTTAGCTTGATACCTCAGCTACGATCTTGTGCCCTCGGCAGGATCTGATAGATAGTCAGGCTTCTCAGCCTTTTTCATTTATAGATGTCTGTACTCAGACATGATAGCTTCCGCTTGTGCTTGATTTGTATGCTCTGAATGTTGGGTCATGAGACCCATGTTTGTAATATCTCGCTCCTCGGAGCCTATTGAATAGATTACTTGAGTCATAGAGTCATGTTGTGATGCCATGTTGTATTTGCACATATCGAGCATATTGTGTGTATGTTATTGAAATGCTTGGTATGTGTGGGATCTGACCATCTAGTTGTTTATCTTTAGTAGCCTTTCTTACGGGGAAATGTCTCCTAGTGTTTCCACCGAGCCATGGTAGCTTGCTACTGCTCCGGAACACTTAGGCTGGCCGGCATGTGTCCTTCTTCGTTCCTGTGTCTGTCCCTTCGGGGAAATGTCACGCGGTGAATACCGGAGTCCTGTTAGCCCGCTACAGCCCGGTTCACCGGAGTCCTGCTAGCCCAGTGCTACAGCCTGGATTCACTCGCTGATGACCGACACGTTCGATGCTGGGTCATGGATGCCTGTCCCTGTAAGTCTGCGCCGCTTTGGGTTTACGACTAGCCATGTCAGCCCGGGCTCCTTATCATATGGATGCTAGCGACACTGTCATATACGTGTGCCAAAAGGCGCAAACGGTCCCGGGCAAAGGTAAGGCGACACCCGTGGGAATACCGTGCGTGAGGCCGCAAAGTGATATGAGGTGTTACATGCTAGATCGATGTGGCATTGAGTCGGGGTCCTGACATCTTTGTCTCCGTGTGTTGTTGTCTTTGTCATGCATCTCATATCATGTCATCATGTGCATTGCATTTGCATACGTGTTCGTCTCATGCATTCCAGCATTTTCCCCGTTGTCCGTTTTGCATTTCGGCGCTTCGTTCTCCTCCGGTGGTCATTTCTATCTTTCTTTCGTGCGTGGGGATTAAACATTTCCGGATTGGACCAAGACTTGCCAAACGGCCTTGGTTTACTACCGGTAGACAGCCTGTCAAGTTTCGTATTATTTGGACTTCGTTTGATACTCCAACGGTTAACCGAGGGACCGAAAAGGCCTCGTGTGTGTTGCAGCCCAACACCCCTCCATTTTGGCCCAAAACCCACCAAACTCTGCTCCATCATCTAGAGTGTTCGATCACGATCGCGTGGCCGAAAACCGCACCTCATTTGGACTCTCCTAGCTCCCTCTATGCCTATACACACACCCCCCATTCCAAATTCGCGGATCCTCTCCCCCCTAACCCCTAAAAATCCCAGATCCGGACAACGTCCGCCGCCGCCCGCGCCCTCTCAGCACGCGCCACGTGGACGCCGCCACCTACCGCCGCCGCGGCCCGCTCGGCCCACGGGGAGCCC